>NC_047125.1:34739225-35079225 GCF_902500255.1 Thalassophryne amazonica | reverse complement strand
AAAGGAAGCTGGTGGATTTTTTCTGGGGTGGGTTTCAACGGCTAAAGGTGGCCGCTTTGCACTTGTCGGTGGATGAAGGTGGGCAGGCGCTGATAGACATTGTCAGTCGAGTTGTGGCTCTTTGCTTACAGACTGTGCAGAGGTTGCTCTACGGCCCACAGCAGTTGTGGACAGAGATGGCGGCCGTTCTGCTTCGCAGAGTTAGAGGAGTTGGCTACTACAGACATTTGTTTCTGATGAACCTGACTGGTATGGAGCTCGTGGGAACAACAACTTTTTACCGTTCTGTGTTGAAAGCTTGGAGTTCGGTGTTGTCGTTTTCACGACAGGAGCCTTATGGATGTGCAGGAGAAGAGCCACTCTTCCATAACCCCGTTATTAGCAGTGGCCTGTTGGAATCCCCCCAGCTGAAACAAGCATTTGTAGCGGCAGGACTGACCAGGCTGGCTGACCTGAGAGCAGAGGACAGCTGGAAAAGTGCTGCTCAGCTGTGTCAGGAGACTGGGATCATGTTTCAGCGAGTGATGGAACAGCTTTTGGCCGAGGTCAGGAGTGGGTTGCCGACACACTTCAGAGAAGCCTTGGAAATCTACAGACGCCATTCGTTGGTTCACTCTGTGCAGTTTCCTCCGCTGTTGGTGCGGGCTGCAGGACTGCAGTCAGAGCCGACGGGAATACTGTCATCCTTCCCAGGTTTGTCAGATATGGCTACAGTGAAAAAGAAGGACATATACATGATGGTCATGAAAGTCCACTACAGAGCCGAGTTGGCTGCCACTGTGGAGTCCGGGTGGTCCGGTGTGTTGGCCCTGGGGGCGTCTCCCAGAGGCAGTTGGAGGTCCCTGTACTGCCCTCCTATTGAGAAACGCTGTGCTGATCTCCAGTGGAGGGTGGTGCATGGAGCCGTGGTTACAAACAGACATGTGGCTCACTTTGACCCGGGCACAACCAGTCAGTGTGACTTTGGGTCAGCAGAGGAGACCCTGGAGCACCTGTGGCTGACCTGCCCTCGTTTGATACCCCTTTTTAATGTCTTGGGACTATGGTTTCAGAGACTTGGGTGAGATCTTACCAAAGAACTCTTTGTGTTTGGACCAAAATTTTTAGGAGTGCAGCGTAGGAATATATCAGTGACTAATTTCATCTTGGGACAGGCCAAGATGAGTATTTGGATAACAAGGAGGAACCGGAGAGCGGGTACAGGCTGCACAGACCCTGAACTCCTGTTGAAGAGACTGATAAGAGCACGCCTCAGGCTGGAGTTTGCATACAGCTCATTGGTGGGGGAGCTGGAAGAGTTTGAGGCCATGTGGACGATAGGGGGAGCAGCTGCTTATGGACTATTAGAATTTGTGTTTTTTTACGTTTGTTGTGCTGATTTTATATTTATTGTTTTGACTAATAACTGATAATAATTAATTAATTAAATGATTTTTAAAAGTCAAAAGTCTCTCTCTCTCTCTCTCTCTCTCTCTCTCTCTCTCTCTCTCTCGCTCTCTCTCTCTCTGTCTTTGTCTCACTATGTTGCATAAGAGCTGAAGCTCGCTCATCCTTCAGAGACACTCACAGTGTTCTGAGTGGACACATGTTCTTCCTGCAGGAAGACCACAGTCCAGGTTCTCACACAGAACCACATCTGAGCTTTTCTTTGAGAAGGTTTGGTTCCTGCGCGGTACCATGTTCCGTGTGAACACACAGGAAGGTAAAACCAGACCAGACTGAGCTCAGAGTGGACAGGGGGAACTGTGTCTTCAAAAACCAGGACCTGGCCTGGTTTTCTCAGATGTGGGGTGTCTTCAGTCATCATCCACATGACCTCTGAAAACAAAGTACTTCAGTCAACCGCAGTAAAACTGGCCCCGGGGGGACCCTGGTCACGGGTGAGTACTACAGGTGGGGGTGGTCAGAAGGACTTTGTGGATCTTGTACATGTGGTGAAAGTGGCTCAATGTTCCTGGGAACTGTTGGGAACTATGAGCTGCTGCATTCTGGTTCCAGTTTCGAGAGCTGCACCACGGAACAAGACTGTCCCACACTGACAAGGACTGAACATGAGACAGGTCCTGGAGACTCCTGGGTAACTGGTCTTGAGCATCGTCTGAAGTCTAGGGGACTGTCAGCTACACAGTGCCCCAGATTTAAGGTTGCCAGACTTCAACACCAGGCTGTTTTGGAGTTGGCAAGAAATCTAGGTAGATGTCTTACAAACGCCAATATGATGGAAGGGAATGTAAAACTATTTTCAAGTCCCTGAAGGCAGGCAGGGACTGGGCATACTGATGTTCTCAGATGGAGGTACTTTATCTCAGTATCATCTACAGGGGTCACAATACATGGCTTAGAGAGGAACTAAAGCATGGTCTTCCTCTGAACCTGCACCTGGGGACATCACAGTCATGATGTGGCAGCACACTCCTGACACAGTTGGCCAAAGAGTTGGCCGAAGTGGGCAGCTCAATAGGACAGGACAGCTCCTGTCCTATTGAGCTGCCAAGACAAGAACATCTCCAGTAGCAGGTGCATTGTGGCTGAACCTGAGTGAGATTTAGAAACAGCTCAGGTGCTTTTGTTGGTGAGGAAAAGTTGACTGGCCTTGACTTTGCGGACGAGACTGTGATCTTCGAGTATCAATGGATCTTCTGATTGCAGAACTTGAGAAACTGAGTGAGGAATCAGAATGTTTGTGTTCATGATGGTCTTGGTTACAGACTAAAATCCAGGCTTTGAGTGACTTTCTGGACTCATCCATCAGAAGTGTCTCTGTGTGTGGTCAAAGTGTTGAACGTGTAGAGGCATCCACTGACCTCAACAGGGATGTTCATGTCTCTGGGTCCTCAGTCCTTGAGATTCAGAGACACCTGAGAAGATCCTATGGAGGCACAAGGTCAAATGTCAGAAATGTTTGGTGATCTTGGTGCTTCCTGTCTTACTGTCTGTTTGTTAGACTTGGACTCTAACTAATGACCTCAGGTGAGGACTGGATGGTCTCTGCAGAGGATCCTTGGGTACTTTGTAGTAACTTAGAGGTAACTTGGGGGAGAGGTGTGCGACCTCCACTGTGAGGGAACGTCAGTGATGAGACAGTAGCCATGGGGTGGTTTCTCCTGATCTCGATCCAGAACACCGGTGCCTCAGTGCTGAGGACCCCAGAGACTGTTTGACACCAAGGACACATTCAGGCGTCACCCGACTGCAGCTGATCTTGGGGGTCAGGGGTAAAATCTGGACCCAGTAGGGTTCTGTCGGGCGGTGGAGGTGGTAACGAGCAGCACCAGGACACGTAGACGCCCGACGGTCACTGACCTTGTACCTGAGCATCTTCATCTTTGCACATTTCTCAGCATTTCAATAATTACACCCAAAATAATTAACTTCCTGTCAGATCATATTAATTACAAAAATTACAAAAATTACAAAAATGAAATGTTCAAATGCTGAAATGTTCCTTTAGGTGGCGCTATTGGGTCTGCCTGTTTAATATACATCGGACAAAGTCAGTCACGTTTAAGTGTCAGTAAAATTAAAACGACTCAAAAACTAGAAGAACCAAAAATAATCTTATTTTCCTTTGAAGTACGATAGGAAACATGTCACACATGAAAGAGCGACATCATCAGAAGGATTTGGAGCAGTGACGATGGTGAGAAGGTGATGTGTGTGAGCGGTGGTCGCTATGGTTACAGTGAGTGTTGCCAGGGTAACCGGCCTCCTGACGGCCCGGCAGCTGTTACCGTGGAGATGCGCGGCAGACGGAGAGAGGTGCAGGATGGGATTTTTAACCATGCCTTCTCTTTTCAGATGAACGGATCAGAAGGAGAGCTGGAGTACGAAGAGATCACGCTGGAGAGGGTGAGCGTGCACGCCCACACACACACACACGTGCACGGCCTCCTCTGATGTTTGAAGGCCGATTTCACCAAAATAAACTCCACCCGCTGACATCAGCAGCTATTTTTAACAGCGCGCACTATTTTAGGAAACATGTTAAACATCTGACAACTGTCACAAATAATAAAAAAATAAAATCATCACCATGTTGTCGTTTAGTCCCGGAGCTTGAAAACAAGCTGAGAGAAAGCCGAGTTTAAAGGCGAACTCTCTGATTTTTAATGCCATCGATGTGGAAAATGAGCCAAACTCGAGTGGAGGCACAGAACACGCTAATCTCCCACGCACCCTGAACTACCCACCTGACAGACAGAGCTTAGTTAAGGTGGGCGTGTCTCATGTCACACGCCCACCAGTGAGGGTTCAAACTCAAACCGGTTCATTTCAGCCCAAAGACCAAAAGTCCAGATGATTTTAAATTCAGCTCCATGGTGACAGGTGCATTATGGGAATGTGAGTCTGCGTGGTGCATTTGTGTTTTTAGGGGAACTCTGGTTTAGGGTTCAGCATCGCAGGAGGAACTGACAACCCGCACATCGGAGACGACCCGTCCATCTTCATCACCAAGATCATCCCCGGAGGAGCCGCAGCCCAGGACGGACGCCTCCGGTACACAGAGTACACCACAAGTACACGCTGTGTCAGTACACAGTCAGTACACACTGAGCACACAGTCAGTACACAGTCAATACACACTGAGCACAAACACAGTACACACTGAGCACAAACACAGTACACAGTCAGTACACACTGAGCACACAGTCAGTACACAGTCAATACACACTGAGCACACACTGAGTACACAGTCAGTACACACTGAGCACACAGTCAGTACACAGTCAATACACACTGAGCACAAACACAGTACACACTGAGTACACAGTCAGTACACAGTCAATACACACTGAGCACAAACACAGTACACACTGAGTACACAGTCAGTACACACTGAGCACACAGTCAGTATACAGTCAATACACACTGAGCACAAAGACAGTACACACTGAGTACACAGTCAGTACACAGTCAATACACACTGAGCACAAAGACAGTACACACTGAGCACACAGTCAGTACACAGTCAATACACACTGAGCACAAAGACAGTACACACTGAGTACACAGTCAGTACACACTGAGCACACAGTCAGTACACAGTCAATACACACTGAGCACAAAGACAGTACACACTGAGTACACAGTCAGTACACACTGTGCACACAGTCAGTACACAATGGGTACACAGTCAGTACAGGCGGTGCACACCGAGTCCCCAGTCAGTACACACTGAGTACACAGTCAGTACACCCTCGGTACACACCGAGTATACGCTGACTACAGAGTCAGTGCACAGTCAGTACACACCAAGTATACACTGAATACACAGCTGGTACAAAGTCAGTACTGATTGTCAGTACCATGCTATATAAGCAACACTTCCTACAAAAACAACGCTTCCTACAAAAACAACGCTTCCTACAAAAACAGCGCTTCCTCCAAAAACAGCGCTTCCTACAAAAACAGCGCTTCCTACAAAAACAGCACTTCCTACAAAAACAGCACTTCCTACAAAAACACTTCCTGCAAAAACAGTGCTTCCTACAAAAACAGCGCTTCCTACAAAAACAGCGCTTCCTACAAAAACAGTGCTTCCTACAAAAACAGCGCTTCCTACAAAAACAGTGCTTCCTACAAAAACAGTGCTTCCTACAAAAACACTTCCTACAAAAACAACGCTTCCTACAAAAACTCTTCCTACAAAAACAACGCTTCCTACAAAAACAGCGCTTCCTACAAAAACAGCGCTTCCTACAAAAACAGCGCTTCCTACAAAAACAGCGCTTCCTACAAAAACAACGCTTCCTACAAAAACAGCACTTCCTACAAAAACAGCGCTTCCTACAAAAACAGCGCTTCCTACAAAAACAGCACTTCCTACAAAAACAACGCTTCCTACAAAAACTCTTCCTGCAAAAACAGCGCTTCCTACAAAAACAACGCTTCCTACAAAAACAACGCTTCCTACAACAGCGGTTTTGACAAAAGCAATGCTTCCTACAAAAACAACGCTTCCTACAAAAACAACACTTCCTACAACATCAGCGGTTCAGACAAAAGCAATGCTTCCTACAAATATGCTTCCTACAACAACAGCGGTTCAGACAAAAGCAATGCTTCCTACAAAACAATGCTTCCTACAAAAACACTTCCTACAACATCAGCGGTTCAGACAAAAGCAATGCTTCCTACAAATACAACGCTTCCTACAACAACAGCGGTTCAGACAAAAGTAATGCTTCCAACAAAAACAACGCTTCCTACAACAACACTTCCTGCAAAAACAGCACTTCCTACAAAAACAACGCTTCCTACAACAGCGGTTCCGACAAAAGCAACGCTTCCTACAAAAACAACGCTTCCTACAACATCAGCGGTTCAGACAAAAGTAATGCTTCCTACAAATACAATGCTTCCTACAACAACAGCGGTTCAGACAAAAGCAATGCTTCCTACAAAAACAACGCTTCCTACAACAACAGCGGTTCAGACAAAAGTAATGCTTCCGACAAATACAACGCTTCCTACAACAACAGCGGTTCAGACAAAAGCAATGCTTCCTACAAAAACAACACTTCCTACAACATCAGCAGTTCAGACAAAAGCAATGCTTCCTACAAATACAACGCTTCCTACAACAACAGCGGTTCTGACAAAAGCAATGCTTACTACAAAAACAATGGTTCATACAAATACAACACGTCCTACAACATCAGCAGTTCAGACAAAAGCAATGCTTCCTACAAATACAACGCTTCCTACAACAACAGCGGTTCAGACAAAAGCAATGCTTCCTACAAAAACAATGCTTCCGACAAAAGCAATGCTTCCTACAAAAACAACGCTTCCTACAACAACACTTCCTGCAAAAACAGCGCTTCCTACAAAAACAGCACTTCCTACAAAAACAACGCTTCCTACAACAGCGGTTCAGACAAAAGCAATGCTTCCTACAAAAACAACACTTCCTACAACATCAGCGGTTCAGACAAAAGCAATGCTTCCTACAAATACAACGCTTCCTACAACAACAGCGGTTCAGACAAAAGCAACGCTTCCTACAAAAACAACGCTTCCTACAAAAACAACGCTTCCTACAAATACAACGCTTCATACAAAAATAACACTTCCTACAAAAACAACGCTTCCTACAACAACACTTCCTGCAAAAACAGCGCTTCCTACAAAAACAGCACTTCCTACAAAAACAACGCTTCCTACAACAGTGGTTCAGACAAAAGCAATGCTTCCTACAAAAACAACGCTTCCTACAAAAACAACACTTCCTACAACATCAGCGGTTCAGACAAAAGCAATGCTTCCTACAAATACAACGCTTCCTACAACAACAGCGGTTCAGACAAAAGCAACGCTTCCTACAAAAACAACGCTTCCTACAACAACACTTCCTGCAAAAACAGCGCTTCCTACAAAAACAGCACTTCCTACAAAAACAACGCTTCCTACAACAGCGGTTCAGACAAAAGCAATGCTTCCTACAAAAACAACGCTTCCTACAACATCAGCGGTTCAGACAAAAGTAATGCTTCCTACAAATACAATGCTTCCTACAACAACAGCGGTTCAGACAAAAGCAATGCTTCCTACAAAAACAACGCTTCCTACAACAACAGCGGTTCAGACAAAAGTAATGCTTCCGACAAATACAACGCTTCCTACAACAACAGCGGTTCAGACAAAAGCAATGCTTCCTACAAAAACAACACTTCCTACAACATCAGCAGTTCAGACAAAAGCAATGCTTCCTACAAATACAACGCTTCCTACAACAACAGCGGTTCTGACAAAAGCAATGCTTACTACAAAAACAATGGTTCATACAAATACAACACGTCCTACAACATCAGCAGTTCAGACAAAAGCAATGCTTCCTACAAATACAACGCTTCCTACAACAACAGCGGTTCAGACAAAAGCAATGCTTCCTACAAAAACAATGCTTCCGACAAAAGCAATGCTTCCTACAAAAACAACGCTTCCTACAACAACACTTCCTGCAAAAACAGCGCTTCCTACAAAAACAGCACTTCCTACAAAAACAACGCTTCCTACAACAGCGGTTCAGACAAAAGCAATGCTTCCTACAAAAACAACACTTCCTACAACATCAGCGGTTCAGACAAAAGCAATGCTTCCTACAAATACAACGCTTCCTACAACAACAGCGGTTCAGACAAAAGCAACGCTTCCTACAAAAACAACGCTTCCTACAAAAACAACGCTTCCTACAAATACAACGCTTCATACAAAAATAACACTTCCTACAAAAACAACGCTTCCTACAACAACACTTCCTGCAAAAACAGCGCTTCCTACAAAAACAGCACTTCCTACAAAAACAACGCTTCCTACAACAGTGGTTCAGACAAAAGCAATGCTTCCTACAAAAACAACGCTTCCTACAAAAACAACACTTCCTACAACATCAGCGGTTCAGACAAAAGCAATGCTTCCTACAAATACAACGCTTCCTACAACAACAGCGGTTCAGACAAAAGCAACGCTTCCTACAAAAACAACGCTTCCTACAACAACACTTCCTGCAAAAACAGCGCTTCCTACAAAAACAGCACTTCCTACAAAAACAACGCTTCCTACAACAGCGGTTCAGACAAAAGCAATGCTTCCTACAAAAACAACGCTTCCTACAAAAACAACACTTCCTACAACAACAGCGGTTCAGACAAAAGCAATGCTTCCTACAAAAACAACGCTTCCTACAACAACAGCGGTTCAGACAAAAGCAATGCTTCCTACAAAAACAACACTTCCTACAACATCAGCAGTTCAGACAAAAGCAATGCTTCCTACAAATACAACGCTTCCTACAACAACAGCGGTTCTGACAAAAGCAATGCTTCCTACAAAAACAATGGTTCAGACAAAAGCAATGCTTCCTACAAAAATAACACTTCCTACAAAAACAACGCTTCCTACAACAACACTTCCTGCAAAAACAGCGCTTCCTACAAAAACAGCACTTCCTACAAAAACAACACTTCCTACAACAGCGGTTCAGACAAAAGCAATGCTTCCTACAAAAACAACGCTTCCTACAACAACACGTCCTGCAAAAACAGCGCTTCCTACAAAAACAGCACTTCCTACAAAAACAACGCTTCCTACAACAGCGGTTCAGACAAAAGCAATGCTTCCTACAAAAACAACGCTTCCTACAAAAACAACACTTCCTACAACATCAGCGGTTCAGACAAAAGCAATGCTTCCTACAAATACAACGCTTCCTACAACAGCGGTTCAGACAAAAGCAACGCTTCCTACAAAAACGCTTCCTACAAAAACAACACTTCCTACAACATCAACGGTTCTGACAAAAGCAATGCTTCCTACAAAAACAGCGCTTCCTACAAAAACAACGCTTCCTACAAAAACAATGCTTCCTACAAAAACAACGCTTCCTACAAAAGCAATGCTTCCTACAAAAGCAACGCTTCCTACAAAAGCAACGCTTCCTACAAAAGCAACGCTTCCTACAAAAGCAACGCTTCCTACAAAAACGCTTCCTACAAAAGCAACGCTTCCTACAAAAACAACGCTTCCTACAAAAGCAACGCTTCCTACAAAAAGCAACGCTTCCTACAAAACAACGCTTCCTACAAAAACAACGCTTCCTACAAAAACAACGCTTCCTACAAAAACAACGCTTCCTACAAAAGCAACGCTTCCTACAAAAACAACGCTTCCTACAAAAGCAACGCTTCCTACAAAAACAACGCTTCCTACAAAAGCAACGCTTCCTACAAAAACAACGCTTCCTACAAAAGCAACGCTTCCTACAAAAACAACGCTTCCTACAAAAGCAACGCTTCCTACAAAAACGCTTCCTACAAAAACAATGCTTCCTACAAAACAACGCTTCCTACAAAAACAACGCTTCCTACAAAAGCAACGCTTCCTACAAAAGCAACGCTTCCTACAAAAGCAACGCTTCCTACAAAAGCAACGCTTCCTACAAAAGCAACGCTTCCTACAAAAACAACGCTTCCTACAAAAGCAACGCTTCCTACAAAAACAACGCTTCCTACAAAAGCAACGCTTCCTACAAAAACAACGCTTCCTACAAAAACAACGCTTCCTACAAAAAACACGCTTCCTACAAAAACAACGCTTCCTACAAAAGCAACGCTTCCTACAAAAACAACGCTTCCTACAAAAGCAACGCTTCCTACAAAAACAACGCTTCCTACAAAAGCAACGCTTCCTACAAAAACAACGCTTCCTACAAAAGCAACGCTTCCTACAAAAACAACGCTTCCTACACTTCCTGTCAAGAAGTGGCTTTGAACCACTGAAGTTGAGAAATTACACACGTGATAAAACACAACAAATTAACAATGAGTAGTTGCCTGCTAGCTTACATGCTGACTCAGCATGTTTTTAAAAACAGTTTGTTAGTTTTCTGTTGGCATTAAATCATTTGCCTGAGTCAGCATATTGATCATTGATAGATATTATTGATCCGGGCAGCTGATTGTTAACAGGTCTGATCTCTCTGTCCAGGGTCAACGACAGCATCGTGTTCGTCAATGACGTGGACGTGCGTGAGGTCACTCACTCCATCGCCGTGGAAGCACTGAAGGAGGCGGGGCCTGTGGTCAGGCTGTACGTGCTCCGGCGACGCCCACCGAGTGAACGCATCACACAGATCAAACTCGTGAAAGGCCCTAAAGGTAGGAAAGGAGACGAGGTGAAGAGGGGGGGGGGGGAGAGGAAGTAGGAAGACAGGATAAAATGAGAGAGAAGGAGACAAGGAAGGATAGGAGAGAATCAGAGGATGGAGCTGAAGGAAATAAGAGAAAATGAGGAGGTGTGCAGTTCTTATGTAATGGTGTTTTCTGCTGCAGTGGCGCCCTCATGTGGCCATGTGAAATATTTGATAAAAATTAAAAAGCTGACACTAGAGTGCCTTGATAGATAGAGTGACGACAACTCAGAACACGGCGCCATTCTGGTTCCAACTGCACTGAACTACTGAATGAACCTTTAATGTTTTCAGCATTTTTAAATCTAATTTAACCACATACAGCAACACATCCAGGCACAGGTGCTATCAAAATAAATATAAAAATAGTTAAGATATCAATTTTGCATAAATGTACTATTTTTGATGATTTATTTAATTAATTTAAAGCCTGATTTATGCTTCTGCAGCTCTGTAACTCCGTGTCACGCACAATGACGTGTGTGACAGTTTAAACTTCTTCGTCTCTGGATTATGATTTATTCTGGATTAATTTGACCCTCAACAAGCTTTTCTTTCTACAATCATCACCTCCAAATCAAAGGTAAACTGGACATTTTCCTCTTTTACTGACTTTGTGCTGTAAATGTGCAGACTTTTCTGATCCATTTATCAGCGTACACACTGTAAAAACTATTAAAATATGATGGGAGGCGAAAGATTAAAAGCAGAAAAGTGTCAAATCACAGCCTTTTGTGTCTGATTTAACAGGTGCACGTCAGGCTGTGGGTCTGAGTCTGAACACGGTGTGAAAAAAAAATAAACAGTCAGGCTTTTAATCACAGAAATGACTCCGGTCCCACTTTCCTCAAATTGGCGAGTGTCAGAGCTGAACTTTAATTTGTACCTCTGTTACTGTGCACGTCCAGACTCCTCTGGGTTTTTAATGGAAATACACTGTGATCAGACAGGACATTTTTTCCGATGTGAGCGATATGTACGTAACAGATGAGTTACAGTCAGGAGGCAGAGAAGATCTACGGGGAATCTGAATCAGCACATGCTCCTCTGAATTTTTTTTTCTGCCAAATGTATTTGATCAATTATCAAAATGTTATATGTGTGTGCACTGAAAAAGTGTGATGAGACACGAAGGATTAAAAGCAGCAAAAGTGTCAAATCACAGCCTTTTGTGTCTGATTTAACAGGTGCATGTCAGACTGCAGGTCTGAGTCTGAGCAGGGTGTGAAAAAAATAAACAGTCAGGCTTTTAATCACAGAAATGACTCCGGTTCCACATGTGAGGGGTTAATGGAAATACATTTGTTGTATGGCTGGGGGGGGCCTGGCTGCCTTTTTGTTTCTGTCTTTTGGTTTTCCTTCCAGGTGGCTTGCATTTGGGACTGAGTGGCTGTGTTGCTGAGGTTATCAGGACCTCACCCTGATCACCTGCGGCTCGTCAGGACTCACAGCTGTGGTGCATCTATATGGATTGGAACATGGTGGAATTTAAGACTGGAGTGTACAGTGTGTATTTGCCAGAGACTCGACCTTGTGACCAGACGGGTGAGATCGTCGTCTCGGGAGCCATCTCATCATCAGTGGATGCAGAGAACGTCCAGGGTTTGATGCACGGTCTGTGAAAGAGGAGGGGGTGAGGTCTCACGCTCGTCAGCACACTTCCTGAGGTACGTTAGATTTTGTGACTAACGTTTATACAGTCAGTAAATGTGGTGTCCCTCACACCTTATTATATTGAGCTGTACGTTAGTCATGTATCGGCTTCCACTGCAGTGGAGTTTTGTGAACTGGATGTTCCATGCCTGCAGGTTGGGAAGCTGATTAGTAATCAAGCCAGGAAGTGTTTGCTGTTTATGTACACCTTTGAGTGGTCTCTGTGTGTAGAGTGTGGACTCACATAATGGTTCCTTCTTTCACAGACTCGGTTTGTTGCGGCCACCTGGGGGGTGTCGGCGGGGTCCTTGGCTCCGAACGGCTTCTGGCTCCGGACCGTTAGCGCTGCTGGGAGCGCACCGTATCACCACCACGCCAGACCGCACACTCTTTTGTTGTTTTGTATCACATCACTGTTATGTATTAAATTCAGTTAGCCTTTGTACCGTGCTCTGCTTATTTCATACTGGGTCCTTCAAACGCTGGTCGGTTCTCCGAGCTGCGTCCGACACATAACAACATTGTGATCGGACGGGACATTTTATGTGATGTGAGCGAAAATCTGCTGTACAAAATCAATGACAAATACAATGATGGTTTAGGTGAGTTTTACTTTACATAGAACTAAACAATAAATTGACCTCTCAAAGCTTTGATGATGAAGTCACTTCCATCCCACACGGCTGAATTTATTTTCCCAAATGTTTCTTCTGTTTGGATCTGAAGGGAATCTGTACATCTTGAAGCCCTTGTTGTGTCTATTTGTGCCTCCAAACGCACAACAACCCGACATTTTCAGTGAATAAATAAATAAAAAAGCTGATTTACATGTAGACAGATTAACAGTGAACACTATTTTGGAACTAAGATGGCACCATGAGTCACGTGACCGATTCTTTTCGACTCCTCATGTCACCACTCTCTCTAACTAGGCACTCTAGCTGACCCCCCCCCCCCCCCCCCCACACACACACACACACATCCAGGAGCAGAACTCCTCATGAACCTTCATTCTGTCTGGACTTCCTTCAGATCACAGCAGAACTTCAATAAGGTTCTTCAGTGATCCACAAACATCATAACTGATCAAAGTCAAACAAGACTGGTGAGAAATGTCTGAGATGTTCTGTCATAGGTCTTTAAACCTCAACCCGTGCGAAACGTTCTCCACAGGTTCTTTAAGGGAACCTGTGTGAAATGTTCTCCATGGGTTCATTAAGGTTCTCCACGGGTTCTTTAAGGGACCCCGTGTGAAACGTTCTCCACGGGTTCATTAAGGGACCCCGTGTGAAACGTTCTCCACGAGTTCTTTAAGGTTCTCCACGGGTTCCTTCAGGGACCCCGTGTGAAACATTCTCCATGGGTTCATTAAGGGACCCCGTGTGAAACGTTCTCCACGAGTTCTTTAAGGTTCTCCACGGGTTCCTTCAGGGACCCCGTGTGAAACGTTCTCCACGGGTTCATTAAGGGACCCCGTGTGAAACGTTCTCCACGAGTTCTTTTAGGTTCTCCACGGGTTCCTTCAGGGACCCCGTGTGAAACATTCTCCATGGGTTCATTAAGGTTCTCCACGGGTTCTTTAAGAGACCCCGTGTGAAACGTTCTCCACGGGTTCATAAGGGACCCCATGTGAAACATTCTCCACGGGTTCTTTAAGGGACCCCGTGTGAAACATTCTCCACGGGTTCTTTAAGGGACCCAGTGTGAAACGTTCTCCACGGGTTCATTAAGGGCCCCCGTGTGAAACATTCTCCATGGGTTCTTTAAGGGACCCCGTGTGAAACATTCTCCACGGGTTCTTTAAGGGACCCAGTGTGAAACGTTCTCCACAGGTTCATTAAGGTTCTCCATGGGTTCTTTAAGGGAACCCATGTGAAACATTCTCCACGGGTTCTATAAGGGACCCCGTGTGAAATGTTCTCCACGGTTTCTATAAGGGACCCCGTGTGAAATGTTCTCCACGGGTTCTATAAGGGAACCCGTGTGAAATGTTCTCTATGGGTTCTTTAAGGGACCCCGTGTGAAACATTCTCCATGGGTCCTTTAAGGGAACCCGTGTGAAACGTTCTCCGCGGGTTCTTTAAGGGAACCCGTGTGAAAAGTTCTCCGCGGGTTCTTTAAGGGAACCCGTGTGAAACGTTCTCCACAGGTTCTTTAAGGGAACCTGTGTGAAATGTTCTCCATGGGTTCTTTAAGGTTCTCTACGGGTTCTTTAAGAGACCCCGTGTGAAACATTCTCCATGGGTTCATTAAGGTTCTCCACGGGTTCTTTAAGAGACCCCGTGTGAAACATTCTCCATGGGTTCTTTAAGGTTCTCCACGGGTTCTTTAAGGGACCCCGTGTGAAACATTCTCCACGGGTTCTTTAAGGGACCCCGTGTGAAACATTCTCCATGGGTTCATTAAGGTTCTCCACGGGTTCTTTAAGAGACCCCGTGTGAAACATTCTCCATGGGTTCTTTAAGGTTCTCCACGGGTTCTTTAAGGGACCCTGTGTGAAACATTCTCCATGGGTTCATTAAGGTTCTCCACGGGTTCTTTAAGGGACCCCGTGTGAAACATTCTCCACGGGTTCTTTAAGGGACCCCGTGTGAAACATTCTCCATGGGTTCATTAAGGTTCTCCACGGGTTCTTTAAGGGACCCCGTGTGAAACATTCTCCACGGGTTCTTTAAGAGACCCTGTGTGAAACATTCTCCATGGGTTCATTAAGGTTCTCCACGGGTTCTTTAAGAGACCCCGTGTGAAACATTCTCCATGGGTTCATTAAGGTTCTCCACGGGTTCTTTAAGAGACCCCGTGTGAAACATTCTCCATGGGTTCATTAAGGTTCTCCACGGGTTCTTTAAGGGACCCCGTGTGAAACATTCTCCACGGGTTCTTTAAGGGACCCAGTGTGAAACGTTCTCCACGGGTTCATTAAGGGCCCCGTGTGAAACGTTCTCCACGGGTTCTTTAAGGGACCCAGTGTGAAACGTTCTCCACAGGTTCATTAAGGTTCTCCATGGGTTCTTTAAGGGAACCCATGTGAAACATTCTCCACGGGTTCTATAAGGGACCCCGTGTGAAATGTTCTCCACGGTTTCTATAAGGGACACCGTGTGAAATGTTCTCCACGGGTTCTATAAGGGACCCCGTGTGAAACATTCTCCATGGGTCCTTTAAGGGACCCCGTGTGAAACGTTCTCCGCGGGTTCTTTAAGGGAACCCGTGTGAAAAGTTCTCCGCGGGTTCTTTAAGGGAACCCGTGTGAAAAGTTCTCCGCGGGTTCTTTAAGGGATCCCGTGTGAAACGTTCTCCACAGGTTCTTTAAGGGAACCTGTGTGAAATGTTCTCCATGGGTTCTTTAAGGTTCTCCACGGGTTCTTTAAGAGACCCCGTGTGAAACATTCTCCATGGGTTCTTTAAGGTTCTCCACGGGTTCTTTAAGAGACCACGTGTGAAACATTCTCCATGGGTTCATTAAGGTTCTCCGCGGGTTCTTTAAGGGACCCCGTGTGAAACGTTCTCCGCGGGTTCTTTAAGGGACCCCGTGTGAAACGTTCTCCGCGGGTTCTTTAAGGGACCCCGTGTGAAACGTTCTCCACGGGTTCATTAAGGGACCCCGTGTGAAGCGTTCTCCACGGGTTCATTAAGGGACCCCGTGTGAAACGTTCTCCACGGGTTCATTAAGGTTCTCCACTGGTTCATTAAGGGACCCCGAGTGAAACGTTCTTCAGCCTTTAGCACCTTTGCGTCTGTGTGCCCTCCTCAGGTCTGGGTTTCAGTATAGCGGGGGGCGTGGGAAACCAACATGTTCCTGGAGACAACAGCATCTACGTCACCAAAATCATTGAGGGTGGCGCAGCACACCGTGACGGACGGCTACAGATAGGAGACAAAATACTGGCTGTAAGTGTGCGCACGCACACACACACACACACACACACACACTCCACAGTCTGATGTGACCTTTGACCCATTCAGGTGAACCACATGTCTCTGGAGGATGTCCTTCACGAGGACGCTGTGTCAGCTCTGAAGAATACAGGGGAGGTGGTCTACTTAAAGGTGGCCACGCCCACCTCACAGTACATCCACCCCTCTGAGCGCTACAGCCCCCCCAACCTGACCAGCTGTGCGTAAACACGTAGTTGTAGACCATCAGCCTCTAGGGGGCGCCCACATCGTTTCAGGTGCTGTTATGACTGTGGCTACACATACTGTCGCTGTCTCTGCAGCCTACATGGAACCGGACTACATGTGTGATTACCCACAAGCCCTGCCCCCTCCGTCGCCACGGCGATACTCACCTATCCCTCGTGGCATGATGGGAGATGATGACTATTCCAGGTAAACCACAGAATCTCCTCCTCCTCAGCTTCAAAATCAAACTTGTGCTAAATGTTAAACGTCTTCATGGTTTTGAGTAAATGTCTGGAGATCTTCTGCCTGGACGATGAGAACCTTCATGTGAGCTCTGTGTTTAGATTTGATCCAAATTTTTATATAATCCGTCTTTGTTTGTTTGTGATTAGGGAGCCCCGCCGGGTGTGTGTCCAACGGGGGTCAACCGGTCTGGGATTCAACATTGTTGGTGGCGAGGACGGAGAAGGAATCTTCATCTCATTCATCTTGGCAGGAGGACCAGCTGACCTCAGCGGGGAACTAAGAAAGGGGGACCAGATCCTCAGTGTAAGGGGAGGGACCACATCCTCAGTGTAAGGGGGGGAGCAGATCCTCAGTGTAAGGGGAGGGGCCAGATCCTCAGTGTAAGGGGAGGGGCCAGATCCTCAGTGTAAGGGGAGGGGCTACATCCTCAGTGTAAGGGGAGGGGCCACATCCTCAATGTAAGGGTGGGAAGGACCACATCCTCAATGTAAGGGTGGGAAGGACCACATCCTCTGTGTAAGGGGGGAGCAGATCCTCAGTGTAAGAGGAGGGGCCAGATCCTCAGTGTAAGGGGGGGGAGCAGATCCTCAGTGTAAGGGGGGGAGCAGATCTTCAGTGTAAGGGGAGGGACCACATCCTCAGTGTAAGGG
This sequence comes from Thalassophryne amazonica, assembly GCF_902500255.1. NCBI lineage: Eukaryota > Metazoa > Chordata > Actinopteri > Batrachoidiformes > Batrachoididae > Thalassophryne > Thalassophryne amazonica. The sequence goes on along the minus strand of NC_047125.1, from coordinate 35,061,861 downwards.
GGGGAGCAGATCCTCAGTGTAAGGGGAGGGGCCACATCCTCAATGTAAGGGTGGGAAGGACCACATCCTCAATGTAAGGGTGGGAAGGACCACATCCTCTGTGTAAGGGGGGAGCAGATCCTCAGTGTAAGAGGAGGGGCCAGATCCTCAGTGTAAGGGGGGGAGCAGATCCTCAGTGTAAGGGGAGGGACCACATCCTCAGTGTAAGGGGAGGGGCCAGATCCTCAGTGTAAGGGGAGGGGCCAGATCCTCAGTGTAAGGGGGGGGAGCAGATCCTCAGTGTAAGGGGGGGGAGCAGATCCTCAGTGTAAAGGGAGGGGCCAGATCCTCAGTGTAAGGGGGGGAGCAGATCCTCAGTGTAAGGGGAGGGGCCAGATCCTCAGTGTGAATCATAATTTGAAGGTGAGTATTCGTGTCCTGTCTCAGGTGAACGGCGTGGATCTCAGGTATGCCACACATGAACAGGCAGCGGCGGCGCTGAAGAACGCCGGACAGACTGTTACCATAGTAGCACAGTACAGACCAGAGGGTGAGCGTGCACACAAACACATAGAAATACAACATCAACGAGCTGGATTTGACAAAAAATAATTTGAGGTGTAAATGTTTGAACGGGGTGACGTGTGTTGTTTTTTTTTTTTTAGAGTACAGTCGCTTTGAAGCAAAGATCCACGACCTGAGGGAGCAGATGATGAACAGCTCGTCTGGAAGCCTGAGAGCCAGCCGCAGCTTCTACATCAGGTAACGACAGGAAGGAGACTTTTACAGGACCAGGAGCACACAGACAAGTCCAGAGACTTTAGTCCACAGTGGGTAGTCCACGTAGGTTAATGGTAAACTGAGTGCATTTTGAAAGGCTTCATTACCTGCAGTCTTTGCCTCCATATGGTCAATGAGTATCATCTTTACAAACTGGAAGAAAGGTCATGTTATCCTCTGTGGAACAGGCTGGCTGATCGCCTGGATTTAACAGCTACAGGGGGACTGCACTGCTCTCTGTGCCGGGGAAGGTGCTTGCAAGGATTATTCTTTATAAGCAGGTTGGTCAACAATGTACCACAAAGAGACATGTTGGTGCAGGTTCCCTCACTTCAGATCATCTCAGCAGAGAAGACCAGGACTTTAAGTTGAAGGGAGGAGCTCACCAGTAAAATCATCTGAACCTGTACCATGTATGTTGGCCTTTCACGGCACCCTGTTGTCCACTCTGGCTGAACAGGATTCAGTCTTACTTGCTGCTTCTTGACTGGTGCAGTCTGGGTTCACACCCAAAAAGTCAACCATGAACCACGGCAGGGCCACATTAATTTTTGTAAAGTTTTACTTAGTCGATCGGACTGTATTTTGGGACAGTCCGATCAGTAGATTAGTGGACTTCATGGCTGAGGCATTATAAAGGTCATGCAGAGCACTGTAGGGTTACGGATATGCTAACCCTGAGCACTAACCTCACTGAATTCTAGGTTCCTTCAGGGTTGTGCTTTGACTTGTATGCTGTTCAGTGTCTGCACAGACCAGGAGTTGGTAGAATCCACCAACTTGGGTTCCTTTGTCCGTGAGGAAAGGTTCACTGACCTTGCAGATGATACTCTGATATTTGTAGAATCAGTAGTTCTTGGAGGCACTGAAGAAGGTGAGTGAAGAGTCAAACTACAGAGGTTTTTGACTGGTCTGGATCAAGACTGAGACTTTTAATAACGTTCTGAATCAGGGTGATTAGTCCTGAGAAGGTTTGAGTTATCCAGGTACATAAGACCAGAGAAGATAGTTTATGTTCTAGAGATTAGACAGATGGATCCGTGTTCATTAGTCCAGAGCGGTTCCTTCTTAGTCCAGGTGAGTTCATCCTGAGAGGTTCATCTGGTGAAGTATTCTATAGACAATATCTGAGTGAGGATGATACAGGTGTAAAATAAGGTCAAATCAGTCCAGGGGTACAGGACTGATCCAAGGAAAGTGTATTCTGGTGGACTGTGGTCTTGTCAGGTCCTGTTGGACTCTGGGCCACTGATGGAAGACATGGTGGCATTGTTAATGTGTCTTGTTCTTGATTGGATGCAGGGCTTTGTTTGACTACGATAAGCAATGGGACTGCGGCGTCCTGTCACAAGCTCTGGACTTTAACTTTGGGGATGTGCTTCATGTGATGGACAGCGCGGACGACGAATGGTGGCAGGCCAGACGGCTGAACCAGCAGGGGGAGCTGGAGGAGCTGGGATACATCCCATCCAAACACAGGTGCGTGTGCGCTCTTCCGCTGATTAACGGTGCACCGATAACATCCTAATCCCTAAACTCGCCGTGTCTGTGTTTCAGAGTGGAGAGGAAGGAATGGACACGGCTGAAAAACAAAGGTAACGCAATCAAACAAACACACACAGAAACGTGCTGTAAAGATTCCTTGCATGTATTATGTTGACTGATGTCAGTTGCCAACTTCATGACTCTGGGCTTTCGGCCTTTGGGATCCAGGGACACCTGGGAAGACATCATGTAGTCATGAGGTCTTGAGGGTCCTGGTCCTTCTGGTCTTACTGTACAGGTGTCAGACTTAGACTCTAACCACTGACCTATGTCTTTGGTACCAGGTGTCCTTGGAGGATCCTTGGGTACCTCTGGAATGAGGGTTAGGGTTAAACAGTCTGAAAGGGGTCCTGATAGGACCTGAGACCCCCTGGTACCAGTGGTACCTTCCCAAACAAATGAAGGAGGAAGGAAAGGAGGGAAGGAAAGAAAGAGAATTAGGAGGACGTACATGTGGACACTCTGCCTGTGTTAACTGTGCTTTGTCTCACAGGTCGAGAAGGTTTCCTTCACAGCTATGAGCTTGTCACGCAGATTGAAGGTTGGTGACCTTTAACCTTTAACCTCACTTTCTAGGATGACTTTGTGCAGCACATGTGAATAAAGTTCTCCCTCTGCAGTGGACTACGCCCGACCCGTTATCATTCTGGGTCCAACCAAAGACCGGGTCAACGATGACCTACTGTCCGAGTTCCCTGACAAGTTTGGCTCCTGCGTCCCTCGTAAGTCCCTCCAACCGGCAACATGGTGGCCACGCTGACCTCATATGCTTCGGATGGTTAAAAAAAAAGTACAGCACGTGAAGAAGAACTGTCTGTCCTCTCTGTAGACACGACTCGCCCTCGGCGGGACTATGAGGTCGATGGGCGCGACTACCACTTTGTGTCATCACGGGAACAAATGGAGAGGGACATCCAGTCCCATCGCTTCATCGAGGCGGGTCAGTACAACAACCACCTGTACGGGACGTCGGTGCAGAGCGTGAGACAGGTGGCTGAACAGGTGAGGCGCCCTCTGGTGGCCACGGTGATGATTGGTGTCACAGTCAGATTTGTGTGTTATACCTGTTATTGTGCACATGCAGGGGAAACACTGCATCCTGGATGTATCAGCGAACGCAGTGAGGAGGCTGCAGGCAGCTCAGCTCCACCCCATCGCCATCTTCATCCGACCGCGATCACTGGAAAACATTCTGTGAGACACACACACACACACACACGTTTGGACAGAGACACACATGTAAAGCTGTGCAAAATGCAACATGTGTCACTACCAGTTCTGCAGATGTTATTTTTCATAACAACAAACACACTCCAACCTTATAACAGACAAAGAAGGATCACTGCAGCTGTGCAACATGCACATAGAGCATACTGCAGTTTAAGAAAGATGGACATTTCCAACTCATCTTCAAATGTTGTGCATATAACTGATCCATCCAGAGCTGGAGTCCACCTTGAATTCCAACTGCGTGCATGTCTCATGGACAGGGAACAGTACCAGGTGTTAGAGGACGCTTATCCAACTGTCACAGTAATGTCCAGCGTTATGTCCCTTTCTCCAGCTGATTCTGTGGCTGTCCGCCTGTATCTGGACTCTGTGCAGGTCCTTTTCCTGGCCATGAACTCTCTAAATACCCTGTGTCCATTGGCAACCACACTGCTGTTTGATTTGTTGATGTTGAAAGAACGCCCCTAACACACCCTTGGATAATGTCAAGCAGGAATCCAGGTCTTTTTTTGCCTCTTAGAAATATACACTTGTCCATGCCCCAGATGGATGTCCAACACACACTTTAGATCATGTGGCGCAGAGTTCAGGGACACAGACTCTTATTGACCTTCACCCTACAAACTGATACATTTGATACTGATTGACACTAATCGATTGCAAAAAGAGCACAAACAAAAGTCAAGCTGTCAATATGCAAAACTGCTGTGGATGAGGTCAAAGGTCAAGGTCAAGCCTCACGAGCATAGATGGTCAAATTTCAGATCATTTCCTGTCACAAGTGATTTCAGGTGTTTTAACCAAACGTGGGTCTACTGGCTCTGAGTGTGTGTGTGTGTGTGTGTGTGTGTGTGTGTGTGTGTGTGTGTGTGTGTGTGTGTGTGTGTGTGTGTGTGTGTGTGTGTGTGTGTGCGCACATGCAGGGACTTGAACAAGCGTCTGTCGGAGGATCAGGCGAGGAAAGCTTTGGACCGAGCCCTCAAACTGGAGCAGGACTTCATTGAGTGCTTCACAGGTAACCACATGCGCGCGCACGCACACACACACACACACACGCCATCAAAGGTTCATATCTCCTCTGTATGTTTGCGTGCGCAGCCATCGTGCACGGGGACAGTTTTGAAGAAGTCTACCACCTGGTCAAAGCCGTCGTCGAGGAGCAGAGCGGTCCCTATATCTGGGTCCCTGCCCGCGACAGACTCTGATTGGTTGCTGCCAGCCACGCCCCCACCCCCAGTGTCACCTGACAGAAGAATGGAGGCTCTTTCTTTTCTTTTTAAATTTTTTTTCCTCTTTGGACGCTGATGAGAAAACGCAGTGGGACAGATGGACACTGTCACCACAGCAACCAGAGGACAGAGAGAGGTTTTTATATTTAAATCTTCTTTTCACGCCTCACAGGCCGACAGACTGATCATCAATAAATTATATATTATCAGTGAATATTGACTGACAGAGAGCTGTAGAGGTCAGGTGGTAATTATTTATTTAAATTATATGCTGTGAGTGTGTGTGTGTGTGTGTGTGTGTGTGTGTGTGTGTGTGTGTGTGTGTGTGTGTGTGTGTGTGTGTGTGTGTGTGTGTTGTACATACAGACGTGTGTGACTGTAAATAAAACGATGGGGCTCAAACACACAGTCTATTCAGGGCTTAAATGAAACCAACACTGGACTCCAACTCCCACAATCCTCTTCTGCCTAATTTCAACAGGCCTTTCTGTTGCTTAGCAACAGGGTTCAATCTGAAAAACTTTCGTTAAAGTCCTACATCACCCATGATTCCCAGCTGAGCTGCAGGGTCACACCTCCTACCATCTATCTTTGACACAGAAGGACTACATTACCCAGAATCCCCTGCACCAGGGCTAAACTGGACCACAGCTGGACTACATTACCCATGATTCCCTGCTCATGAGGAGGTCAGAGGGAGCGGCTCAGTTGACCATGCAGGGGCGGTGCTAATCAGAAGCCACACCCTCTTTTTTCAGACTGCACCACCCACAGTGCTTTGGGAGGAGACCCGCCCACCACAATTCCAGGAAGAGGAATCACTGCACGTCACCTGCCCTCCTCTGTGACATCACACAGGGAGAGTGTCACTGCGGCAGCGCTGCTGGATGAAGGTGTGACCCACACGCTGGCTGTCAGGTCGGAGTCGGGTTGATTTTATTTTTTTTGATGGATGTGAATCGTTTGTGTAATTAACACGTGACGGAGGTGCACAGTGCTGTTGTTTACACAAAATAAATAAATTCATTAGAAAAGCAGCAAAACGTCTCCACACCTCCAACACAGAGACCGGCCAATCACAACAGACCACACAGGATCATTCTACGGTGCCCCCTGCTGGTTGGCGGTGGAATGGTGCAGGATGGAAACAACAGTTTTTCAATGAATACTCAAAGTTTTGATGTTGTAAATTAAACTTTTATGCAAAATAATTAAATTTCTAAAAGAAATTCCACTGTGATAATTTTCACACGCCTTGGGGCAACTGTTTGTTGTGATTTGGCGCTATATAAAAAAAAATTGATTGATTGATTGATTGATTTAACCACAAACTGGAGGCAAAATCTTACAAACATTCTAAAGTTTGAATAAACGGCCTGTGAAGTGTGGATCGGATGAACAGGAAGCACTCCCTGACATGACCTTTAACCCCTGCATTAATCCCTGGGTCACACAGCTCTCCTGAACCCTTCTTCTGACTGATCCATCCAGACCACACAGACCATCCAGACCGCACAGAATGACCACACACCATCCAGACCGCACAGACCATCCAGACCGCACAGACCGCACAGAACGACCACACCACACAAACCATTCAGACCATCTAGACCACACAGACCATCCAGACCGCACAGAACGACCACACTACACAAACCATTCAGACCATCTAGACCACACAGACCATCCAGACCGCACAGAACGACCACACTACACAAACCATTCAGACCATCTAGACCACACAGACCATCCAGACCGCACAGAACGACCACACTACACAAACCATTCAGACCATCTAGACCACACAGACCATCCAGACCGCACAGAACGACCACACCACACAAACCATTCAGACCATCTAGACCACACAGACCATCCAGACCGCACAGAACGACCACACCACACAAACCATTCAGACCATCTAGACCACACAGACCATCCAGACCGCACAGAACGACCACACTACACAAACCATTCAGACCATCTAGACCACACAGACCATCCAGACCGCACAGAACGACCACACCACACAAACCATTCAGACCATCTAGACCACACAGACCATCCAGACCGCACAGAACGACCACACTACACAAACCATTCAGACCATCTAGACCACACAGACCATCCAGACCGCACAGAACGACCACACTACACAAACCATTCAGACCATCTAGACCACACAGACCATCCAGACTGCACAGAACGACCACACTACACAAACCATTCAGACCATCTAGACCACACAGACCATCCAGACCGCACAGAACGACCACACCACACAAACCATTCAGACCATCTAGACCACACAGACCATCCAGACCGCACAGAACGACCACACCACACAAACCATTCAGACCATCTAGACCACACAGACCATCCAGACCGCACAGAACGACCACACCACACAGACCATTCAGACCATCTAGACCACACAGACCATCCAGACCGCACAGAACGACCACACCACACAGACCATTCAGACCATCTAGACCACACAGACCATCCAGACCGCACAGAATGACCACACCACACAAACCATTCAGACCATCTAGACCACACAGACCATCCAGACTGCACAGAACGACCACACCACACAGACCATTCAGACCATCCAGACCACACACCATCCAGACCGCACAGAACGACCACACCACACAGACCATTCAGACCATCCAGACCACACACCATCCAGACCGCACAGACAGCACAGAACGACCACACCACACGGACCATTCAGACCATCTAGACCACACAGACCAGGTGACAGGTGTCTCTGGTCAACGCTCACCCACCACCCCACAGGCAACAGACAGACCCACCACCAGACCAGGAACCACCACAGTCAGTACTCAACCCGAGTGGAACCACACTCCCCAGACCTTCCACAGCTGGACAATCCACCAGCAGGTGTTTGGATCACAGCCCGCTGACCCCTACAGTCCAGATCAGCAGAAACATCCCCCGATCCAGTTTTCAGTTTCTGTTGATGAGTTTCTTCTGTTCACAACAGACTGAAACTAGTCACAGACCAGTTCCACAACCCATACAAACTGGGACCAAGTCAGATTTTTTTTCACGTGAATCTGACCAATTCTGGAAGTGTTCAGCTCATTTGCAGTGTCAGACCAAAACTCTAAATCTGCCCAGCAGCCTTGAACATTATTTTACCTTCAGTGGTTCAGGGTTCGGGTTTGGTTCAGGGTTCAGATTAAATTTTTGTGGAATACAGACAAATTATCTGGATCACGGCTTTGAGCACTTCTAGAAGTGTTGCACAGCAGCATAATTATTACCTGCCCAGTATGACCTTTGACTCTGACACACTAAAAAGCAGCATTCTTTCACTTTTGAACCCACCAAGCGGAGACACTCGAGCTCATATTTTGACCCCAACCTGGAAGTGCAGTTCCTTGACTGGCCACTTGAGGCTCAAAAACAGAGCACATTTCCATAGAAACCCATGTTAAAATGTCCAACTTTAGATTAGAAATAAACACATTTATAGCCTAGAACAAAAAACAGTTTTGGTCTCTACAGAGTGAATTTTTTTTTCAAAACTTTTTTATTTAAGACGTTTTAACAAATAAAATTCTGTATAATTGTGGGCGTGGTTGTTTTGAGTGACTCCGCCTCCAACTGTAACAGAGTCACTCACTATTGTTATGTCTGTTTGGAGTATTTTAATAGTCTGTCTTGTTGTGGACAAACGTCCTAACGGATCGTCTCAGATGTCTCTGTTGTAATATTCAAAATGTTATATGCTAACGGCGTTAGCACTGTTAGCAGCTGTCAGTAGGTCCACTTAACGTACGATTACTGAGGAAATACAGCACTTATAACGTAACATAATCACCACGAGTCCACAAAAATATGATTTCAAAAACGCTTGTGTCGAGGTTAGCCTGTTAGCTGCTGGTTTAGACTTGGACAGGGGGCGTGTTCAGGGTTCTTTCACCATCCACGCTCCACCCCTTTATGTATTCATGAGTTCATCATGAATCAGTGTGGGTGGGGCTCTCACCAAGGCCACGCCCAGATAAGTGGGTCATTTTGGATTTTCCGGGTCTCTGTAGAAACCCAGCGGATGAGGTCACTCAGACTCTGTCCAGGACAGAGACAGGAGACAGTCTGTGGAACCACAACGTCTCCTTATGGGACTTTTTTTCCTTCATGTTCTTGCTTGAATGTTTTTTTTATTCTTCCTTAAATCTGAGCTGGAACAAAGTCCAAAACTAACTTTATGTCTGTGACACCGTCACATACCTGTGGAGGGGGTGTGGCCAGAGTTCTCACTGTTTATTTACATTTGAGGTAAATAAATAAATAAATAAACTCACCGCAAACATCAGGAGATTCAAACCCACGTACACGGTGAGTGACTGTACTAAAATAATGATCCTGTACGGGTCCAGCAGGGGGCGCTGGCGCTGCAGATTCCACCAGACTGCTGCTGCAGAAGAAGTACAGTTTTTCCAGGTGAGAGACAACACAGCACCAGAACCTACAGTACCAGAACCTACAGTACCAGAACCTACACAACAATGTACAGCACCAGAACCTACAGTACCAGAACCTACACAACAATGTACAGCACCAGAACCTACAGCACCAGAATCTACACAACCGCAACCTCTAACACTACAACCAACAGTACCAGAACTTACAGCACCAGAGCCTACAGTACAAGAACCTACAGTACCAGAACCTGCAACACAACAATGTACAGCACCAGAACCTACAGTACCAGAACCTACACAACCGCAACCTCTAACACCACAACCAACAGTACCAGAACCTACAGCACCAGAACCTACAGTACTAGAACCAGAACCTGCAACACCACAATCTACAGCACCAGAACCTACAGTACCAGAACCTGCAACACAACAATGTACAGCATCAGAACCTACACTACCAGAGCCTACAGCACCAGAACCTACAGTACAAGAACCTGCAACACAACAATGTACAGCACCAGAACCTACAGTACCAGAATCTACACAACTGTAACCTCTGACACCACAACCAACAGTACTAGAACCTACAGCACCAGAACCTACAGTACCAGAATCTACACAACCGTAACCTCTGACACCACAACCAACAGTACTAGAACCTACAGCACCAGAACCTACAGTACCAGAATCTACACAACCGTAACCTCTAACACCACAACCAACAGTACTAGAACCTACAGTACCAGAACCTACAGTACCAGAACCTGCAACACAACAATGTACAGCATCAGAACCTACACTACCAGAGCCTACAGCACCAGAACCTACAGTACCAGAATCTACACAACCGTAACCTCTAACACCACAACCAACAGTACTAGAATCTACAGCACCAGAACCTACAGTACAAGAATCTACACAACCGTAACCTCTGACACCACAACCAACAGTACTAGAACCTACAGCACCAGAACCTACAGTACTAGAACCTACAGTACCAGAACCTGCAACACAACAATGTACAGCACCAGAACCTACAGTACCAGAATCTACACAACCGCAACCTCTAACACCACAACCAACAGTACTAGAACCTACACTACCAGAGCCTACAGCACCAGAACCTACAGTACAAGAACCTGCAACACAACAATGTACAGCACCAGAACCTACAGTACCAGAATCTACACAACTGTAACCTCTGACACCACAACCAACAGTACTAGAACCTACAGCACCAGAACCTACAGTACCAGAATCTACACAACCGTAACCTCTGACACCACAACCAACAGTACTAGAACCTACAGCACCAGAACCTACAGTACCAGAATCTACACAACCGTAACCTCTAACACCACAACCAACAGTACTAGAACCTACAGTACCAGAACCTACAGTACCAGAACCTGCAACACAACAATGTACAGCATCAGAACCTACACTACCAGAGCCTACAGCACCAGAACCTACAGTACCAGAATCTACACAACCGTAACCTCTAACACCACAACCAACAGTACTAGAATCTACAGCACCAGAACCTACAGTACAAGAATCTACACAACCGTAACCTCTGACACCACAACCAACAGTACTAGAACCTACAGCACCAGAACCTACAGTACTAGAACCTACAGTACCAGAACCTGCAACACAACAATGTACAGCACCAGAACCTACAGTACCAGAATCTACACAACCGCAACCTCTAACACCACAACCAACAGTACTAGAACCTACAGCACCAGAACCAACAGTACCAGAACCTACAGCACCAGAGCCTACAGTACAAGAACCTACAGTACCAGAACCTGCAACACAACAATGTACAGCACCAGAACCTACAGTACCAGAATCTACACAACCGCAACCTCTAACACCACAACCAACAGTACCAGAACCTACAGCACCAGAACCTACAGTACTAGAACCAGAACCTGCAACACCACAATGTACAGCACCAGAACCTACAGTACCAGAACCTGCAACACAACAATGTACAGCATCAGAACCTACACTACCAGAGCCTACAGCACCAGAACCTACAGTACAAGAACCTGCAACACAACAATGTACAGCACCAGAACCTACAGTACCAGAATCTACACAACTGTAACCTCTGACACCACAACCAACAGTACTAGAACCTACAGCACCAGAACCTACAGTACCAGAATCTACACAACCGTAACCTCTAACACCACAACCAACAGTACTAGAACCTACAGTACCAGAACCTACAGTACCAGAACCTGCAACACAACAATGTACAGCATCAGAACCTACACTACCAGAGCCTACAGCACCAGAACCTACAGTACCAGAATCTACACAACCGTAACCTCTAACACCACAACCAACAGTACTAGAATCTACAGCACCAGAACCTACAGTACAAGAATCTACACAACCGTAACCTCTGACACCACAACCAACAGTACTAGAACCTACAGCACCAGAACCTACAGTACTAGAACCTACAGTACCAGAACCTGCAACACAACAATGTACAGCACCAGAACCTACAGTACCAGAATCTACACAACCGCAACCTCTAACACCACAACCAACAGTACTAGAACCTACAGCACCACAACCAACAGTACCAGAACCTACAGCACCAGAACCTACAGTACTAGAACCAGAACCTGCAACACCACAATGTACAGCACCAGAACCTACAGTACCAGAACCTGCAACACAACAATGTACAGCATCAGAACCTACACTACCAGAGCCTACAGCACCAGAACCTACAGTACAAGAACCTGCAACACAACAATGTACAGCACCAGAACCTACAGTACCAGAATCTACACAACCGTAACCTCTGACACCACAACCAACAGTACTAGAACCTACAGCACCAGAACCTACAGTACCAGAATCTACACAACCATAACCTCTGACACCACAACCAACAGTACTAGAACCTACAGCACCAGAACCTACAGTACCAGAATCTACACAACTGTAACCTCTAACACCACAACCAACAGTACTAGAACCTACAGTACCAGAACCTACAGTACCAGAACTTGCAACACAATGTACAGCATCAGAACCTACACTACCAGAGGCCTACAGCACCAGAACCTACAGTACCAGAATCTACACAACCGTAACCTCTAACACCACAACCAACAGTACTAGAACCTACAGCACCAGAACCTACAGTACAAGAATCTACACAACCGTAACCTCTGACACCACAACCAACAGTACTAGAACCTACAGCACCAGAACCTACAGTACTAGAACCAGAACCTGCAACACCACAATCTACAGCACCAGAACCTACAGTACCAGAACCTACAGCACCAGAACCTACAGTACCAGAACCTGCAACACAACAATGTACAGCATCAGAACCTACACTACCAGAACCTACAGTACAAGAACCTGCAACACAACAATGTACAGCACCAGAACCTACAGTACCAGAATCTACACAACCGTAACCTGACACCACAACCAACAGTACTAGAACCTACAGCACCAGAACCTACAGTACTAGAACCAGAACCTGCAACACCACAATCTACAGCACCAGAACCTACAGTACCAGAACCTACAGCACCAGAACCTACAGTACCAGAACCTGCAACACAACAATGTACAGCACCAGAACCTACAGTACCAGAACCTGCAACACCACAATCTACAGCACCAGAACCTACAGTACCAGAACCTGCAACACAACAATGTACAGCACCAGAACCTACAGTACCAGAACCTGCAACACCACAATCTACAGCACCAGAACCTACATAACCGCAACCTCTAACACCACAACCAACAGTACTAGAACCTACAGTACCAGAACCTACAGCACTAGAACCAGAACCTGCAACACCACAATCTACAGCACCAGAACCTACAGTACCAGAACCTGCAACACCACAATCTACAGCACCAGAACCTACAGTACCAGAACCTACATAACCGCAACCTCTAACACCACAACCAACAGTACTAGAACCTACAGTACCAGAACCTACAGCACTAGAACCAGAACCTGCAACACCACAATCTACAGCACCAGAACCTACAGTACCAGAACCTACAGCACCAGAACCTACATTACCAGAACCTGCAACACAACAATGTACAGCACCAGAACCTACAGTACCAGAACCTGCAACACCACAATCTACAGCACCAGAACCTACATAACCGCAACCTCTAACACCACAACCAACAGTACTAGAACCTACAGTACCAGAACCTACAGCACTAGAACCAGAACCTGCAACACCACAATCTACAGCACCAGAACCTACAGTACCAGAACCTACATAACCGCAACCTCTAACACCACAACCAACAGTACTAGAACCTACAGTACCAGAACCTACAGCACCAGAACCTACAGTACTAGAACCAGAACCTGCAACACCACAATCTACAGCACCAGAACCTACAGTACCAGAACCTGCAACACCACAATCTACAGCACCAGAACCTACATAACCGCAACCTCTAATACCACAACCAACAGTACCAGAATCAACAGTACCAGAAATAAGAGAAATAACACATCTAAATCAAAAAACACTGTTTTGTATCCAGATAAAACCTCTGGAGCGATTTACAGACAGCTCACGGACATCCGCGTGCACGTTACGTGTACTTGCATCTTGTGAGGTCAAAGGTCATTTCCGGTCCTTTCAAAACCTTGTGCACGTGCACGTGCACAAGTGGTTCTTGAATTCGTCTCAGATTAATACATTCTTGTCATCAAAATGAGCTGGATCTTAGAAACATGTTTAAAGAACAAACGGAGGTTCTAATGTTTGGATTCCAGAACAGATTTTGTCCGTTTTGTAGAATTTGAAAGAAAAGAAATAAAATGGGTTTTGTGATATAGTTTTGACCCACTGTGACCTGAACAAATAAATCCCTTTGGAAATCATAAGACTCAGTTTCACCCCCTGGTGGCAGGTTCATAGTACAAACATAATGATCCTGTGGGGAACCAGCAGGGGGTGCTGGAGCCTGACATCCTGTTATTTTCCACAGACAGTCTTGATCCTGGACAGAGCCTGTGTGTTCTGGGCGTCACCATGTTTACAGCACGTTGACCTCATTAATGAATAACGGGGGGGTGAGGGGGGGGCATGGGTGTGGCTCCATGTGTGATGGAAGCTGCTTGAACACGCCCCTTTCAGAGTCTGGGTTTGGGTGTTAATTAAATCAAATTTTTGTGAACTGTGCTGTAACAGTCTACTTTGTTGTGGGCAGTAAAGTTATGAGCCGCTTATTCTCTCAGTAATCATACATTAAATGGAGCTAATGGGTGAAGCTAATGACAGCTGTTAAAAGTGCTTGTTAGCATACAATGTTAAATTCACCCAAACCGCTTGGACTGGGTCACAGTCCGGTCCAGCAGCACAGCTTGGTGTCGTGTCTCCTGTCTGCTGGAACCCGGGTTCTGCGGCAGGTTGACGTCAACAAAACTGGCTAATGTGACAAAAAGCGTGTGGACGAGGAGAGACATCAACACATGAAGGGGTTTGAATTCAGCGGCTCTGCTGTTGCTAAACAGCAACAGGGCAGGAACGTCCGGGCAGCGTGTGCAGTTAACGCCCGGCTGTCTGCGCGCGGTCTATTTCCTGACATTCACATGTAAATAAAATCACTTAATTAAATCCACCAGAGGGAGCACTCCACCAACTACAATATAAATCCACAAGTAAATACACATCTGTGGGTCGATGTTGATTCATCACATGACTTCTGTGTGACATCATCATGAAGTCATACAAGTCAATCACAATTCTAATCCAGTTACATTTTGTCTGCAAATCTGATTGGTTAATTGTGTGACATAATCAGGTGAACAATATATAAAAGTATTGATGTGGATTCTGATACAGAATTACTGTTTCACGTTTGATGGATTTGATGGATTTTCAAATTTGGTGGATTACTCTGCACCCCGACTGCTGTTGGAGAGACGCCTGCTGCTTCACAGACTGAATTACCTACAGAAAAAGAAACTGTGCAAACGATGAAATGGAAATAACCCTGTTGTGTCTGATGATGTGTCGGGCATTCATGCTGTTATATACGGTCGAAAATACCCGATTTAAAACTCATTTGTAAAGCTATTTTTGACCGGATATCCCAGCATGAACACATCAGACATTGTCTTACAGACATAAAGACATGGATGACCTCTAATTTCCTGCTTTTAAACTCAGATAAAACTGAAGTTATTGTACTTGGCCCCACAAATCTTAGAAACATGGTGTCTAACCAGATCTTTACTCTGGATGGCATTACCCTGACCTCTAGTAATACTGTGAGAAATCTTGGAGTCATTTTTGATCAGGATATGTCATTCAAAGCGCATATTAAACAAATATGTAGGACTGCTTTTTTGCATTTACGCAATATCTCTAAAATCAGAAAGGTCTTGTCTCAGAGTGATGCTGAAAAACTAATTCATGCATTTATTTCCTCTAGGCTGGACTATTGTAATTCTTTATTATCAGGTTGTCCTAAAAGTTCCCTAAAAAGCCTTCAGTTAATTCAAAATGCTGCAGCTAGAGTACTGACGGGGACTAGAAGGAGAGAGCATATCTCACCCATATTGGCCTCTCTTCATTGGCTTCCTGTTAATTCTAGAATAGAATTTAAAATTCTTCTTCTTACTTATAAGGTTTTGAATAATCAGGTCCCATCTTATCTCAGGGACCTCGTAGTACCATATCACCCTAATAGAGCGCTTCGCTCTCAGACTGCAGGCTTACTTGTAGTTCCTAGGGTTTGTAAGAGTAGAATGGGAGGCAGAGCCTTCAGCTTTCAGGCTCCTCTCCTGTGGAACCAGCTCCCAATTCAGATCAGGGAGACAGATACCCTCTCTACTTTTAAGATTAGGCTTAAAACTTTCCTTTTCGCTAAGGCTTATAGTTAGGGCTGGATCGGGTGACCCTGGACTATCCCTTGGTTATGCTGCTTTAGACGTAGACTGTGGGGGGGTTCCCATGATGCACTGTTTCTTTCTCTTTTTGCTCTGTATGCACCACTCTGCATTTAATCATTAGTGATTGATCTCTGCCCCCCTCCACAGCATGTCTTTTTCCTGGTTCTTTCCCTCAGCCCCAACTAGTCCCAGCAGAAGACTGCCCCTCCCTGAGCCTGGTTCTGCTGGAGGTTTCTTCCTGTTAAAAGGAAGTTTTTCCTTCCCACTGTAGCCAAGTGCTTGCTCACAGGGGGTCGTTTTGACCGTTGGGGTTTTACATAATTATTGTATGGCCTTGCCTTACAATATAAAGCGCCTTGGGGCAACTGTTTGTTGTGATTTGGCGCTATATAAAAAAAAAGTTGATTGATTGATTGATCATCAGACACAACAGGGATACTCACGAAATATTCTGATGATCAATTTATGCTTTAGATAATTTATTTAGGCTTCTTGGTTTTTGAGACATACAAAGTGATATTTGGACTAAGTTTTCCTTCACCTTTGACCTTTCACCAAACTGCTTCAAAATCTAATCACCTTGAGATATCAATCAAAGTGATTTTCCCACAAAACTTTAAGGAAATTTGTCCAGCTGTTTTTGAGTTATTGTGTCCAGACACACACACACGCTCTCTGCAGTCCAGCATGTGGGTCCAGAGCAGAAGCTCCAAGAGCTCCCAGGAAGCCTCAGAACCCTGAGAGTGTCAAGAGCGATACCTACAGGTGACTCAGCACCCCACAAACAGACAGACCCACCACCCGTCAGCAGGTGTTTGAATCAAAGCCCGCTGACCCCCAGAGTCCAGATCAGCAGAAAGATCCCCCTGATCCTCAATGAGTTTTCAGTTTTCTGATGATGAGTTTCAAACTGGTCACAGATCAGTTCCACAAACCATACAAACTGGGATCAAGTCTGCACACCTGACTGACCATTTCTGGAAGTGCTCAGCTCACTTTCAGTGTCAGACCAAAACTCCAAACCTGCCCAGCAACCGTGAAAATGTTTCACTTTGTTGACAAAAAGCCCACAGAAGAAAATCTGAGTTTGTGTTCGGGATGTGACGGACCATCAGAGAAGATAATGAGGACTGACAGCAGGGTCACCTGAATCACAGGTATGATGTCATGTGTCTGGAGGACAAATCACTGTAAAATTAATCAGTAGCAACAACATGTATGATCCTTTCCTGAACAGTTAAAATGTAACGTGAGTTTGGGCTGCTGGTTGGGCTGCAGCTAGAGTACTGACGGGGACTAGAAGGAGAGAGCATATCTCACCCATATTGGCCTCTCTTCATTGGCTTCCTGTTAATTCTAGAATAGAATTTAAAATTCTTCTTCTTACTTATAAGGTTTTGAATAATCAGGTCCCATCTTATCTTAGGGACCTCATAGTACCATATCACCCCAATAGAGCACTTCGCTCTCAGACTGCAGGCTTACTTGTAGTTCCTAGGGTTTGTAAGAGTAGAATGGGAGGCAGAGCCTTCAGCTTTCAGGCTCCTCTCCTGTGGAACCAGCTCCCAATTCAGATCAGGGAGACAGACACCCTCTCTACTTTTAAGATTAGGCTTAAAACTTTCCTTTTTGCTAAAGCTTATAGTTAGGGCTGGATCAGGTGACCCTGAACCATCCCTTAGTTATGCTGCTATAGACTTAGACTGCTGGGGGGTTCCCATGATGCACTGAGTGTTTCTTTCTCTTTTGCTCTGTATGCACCACTCTGCATTTAATCATTAGTGATTGATCTCTGCTCCCCTCCACAGCATGTCTTTTTCCTGGTTCTCTCCCTCAGCCCCAACCAGTCCCAGCAGAAGACTGCCCCTCCCTGAGCCTGGTTCTGCTGGAGGTTTCTTCCTGTTAAAAGGGAGTTTTTCCTTCCCACTGTCGCCAAGTGCTTGCTCATAGGGGGTCGTTTTGACCGTTGGGGTTTTTCTGTAATTATTGTATGGCTTTTGTCTTACAATATAAAGCGCCTTGGGGCAACTGTTTGTTGTGATTTGGCGCTATATAAATAAAATTGATTTGATTTGGTCAACATGAACCTAAAAGTGCCATAATTTCAGTACTGACATAAAATGTTCAACAAGACAGTATTTTAATCTGAATTTCATATTGTAGCTGTTATCATGTGCCAGGGTCTCTCTTGGTTTCTGGAGCACAGAGGTGATGCTGGTATCGTTGGGAAGTGGTGGGGCTGATGGAAGGTTAGTGGTGCAATCAAAGTGTTGTCATGAAAACGCTAATACATCACTTCATCATCATGTCCTGCATTGCTGGGAAAGAGTTCCGGATGGCACCCCTATTAAAAATGCTCCAAACCTATCCTACAAGCTAAACGTTCTTAGAGGACATAAAGAGTGTGTATCCTTGCTCATAATATGCTGGTAAGTTTTAAACATATTCGAAATTGATAATAAATAAGTGTGCATGCTCGTAAAATGCAAAATATCAATTTTTAATAGGGGGTGCCATAAGGAACTCTTACCCAGCGCTGCCCTGAGATCAACCAGAAGAGATGGATCAGGGTGAGGAGTTTGTTTGCAGTAATGAAGTTGTCATGTTGGACCCAGAGATGGAGAAGATCACACCTGTTCAAAAGGTCCCACCATCATGTGTGAAATTCATCCACCAGGACCTCCACACCCTGCAGCTGACTGTGTCTTAGAGAGTGATGCAGCCTCCCGTCCGTATGCAGGGATCCACTCACAGGACTTCAAACACTTCACCATCAATGCTGGTTCTGGCCCAATAACTTTGATCAAACTAAGACAGAACTTTGTCACGGCTGATTTGGAACACTGATTAAAATGTCAGAGGTCAGCAGACATGATGTGTGAACACATGAAGGGTCTCACTGTGTGACTGGCTCATGAAACAATTAAAGCAACGTTACCAAAAGCTTTTAAAGAGCATGTTGGTTACCAGTGTTGCCACAGTTACTTTGAAAAAGTAATCCAATTACTGATTACTCCTTGAAAAAGTAACTTAGTTACTTTACTGATTACTGAATTGTAAAAGTAACTAAGTTAGATTACTAGTTACTTTTTTAGTTACTTTCCCCAGCTCCCGACAACAACCCTCTGCCACCTCAACATGACAATGATACCTGTTTTGCCAAAACTCACTTTATAGTCACCCTTTCTTGACTTCAATGAAAATAAATACTTGTTTTATAAAAAGTAAAATAATCTTTCTTGACCTCATATTTAACTATTGACAGCACTGTAACAGTAAAACCAATTTCTAACCTACATTGTTTATAAATGTAACTATTAAATTCATTCTAGCATTTTTCTAACATTTAAATTCTCTCTAAATATTTTACTTGTCGAAATTAATATTTTAAGTAGTATTAGTAGTTGTAGTAAAAAAGGCTTCAAAACTGGACCTTTAATCTAGGGGTGTTGTAGGGGGGGCACATCCCTCCCCCACGCCCCCATTCCATCTGGATTCGCCCCTGCTTTGGCGTTTGAGCACAAAGAATGGATAACATTTATTTATGCAGAAAACATGACCAGGTTTACAGGTAAGAAAGTTTTATTGCGTTTTCACATCATGTGGTCCTCAGAAAGAGAGTTTAGGTGCATTTGAGTGGAAAATAGTGTTAGTTGTTGACGCGTCGCGGAGGATCAGCTGTTTTTAACGAGCAGATACAGAGCGGCTCAGCTCAGAATTCTAAATAAAGGAGGGAAAAAGTATAAAAATGTCTTTGTAAAGCTCAGTGCAGGTGTGCTGATCACCGCGCTTTAAGAGGTGAGGACGAGTCGAGCAGCTGCAAAAAACCATGGATGAAAAGTTCACAGCTCACTTAAAGTGGGACGTTCAGTCGAACCCCGACCTCCTGCCCACAGACCAAGTTTAATGCTGCTGTCGACCCACAATGAAAAATAATAGTAACGAACAGTGACATGGAGAAGTAACTTTAATCTGATTACTGATTTGGAAAGATTAACGCGTTAGATTACTCGTTACTAAAAAAAGTGGTCAGATTAGAGTAACGCGTTACTAAGTAACACGTTACCGGCATCACTGATGGTAACACAACCTGTGTAACTGCACAGAGACACTTTACAAAAAACAGACAAAAAAAACCCTGGATTCAAGAAGTGATTCATACAAAAACTATTCTGCAAATAACACAGTTAAAGTATTTAGTGGCTGATTCTCCCTCTGGAACAATCAGGTTTATTTCTGATGGTTATGGTGGAAAATGTAGAAACATGTACAGAACACAGATAATTTTTGTTACATATGTTGAAAATGTATTGAAAACACTGTTTAAAGATGTGAAAGTGTTTTATTTCCGTCCTTCACACGGAGCTCTATCGTTGTCTGTAACACATGTTACACCTGATAACTGTATCTTTAAAACATTCAGATATTTGGGGCAGAGCAGAACCTTCAACAAATTCATCTACTGATGTTGGAAGCAGCAGGTGTCCAGAAGACCAGCTGGAGGCACATCAGTGTCAACTGGACCTGGACAGACGTAAAAATATGACTTAAGAGTTTATTTTAGTGAAGTTAATGAGTTTAATATTTTAATGAGGGCTGTATTATTCTGTCACATTACTTCATAGATTATAATGAACTAAAGTTACCCACCTGTTGACCTGCTGTCTGCCTTTAAGGGAAATAAGTTGTGTTCCAAGACCTTTCAACAGAACCTGGACCGGCCTTATCGCCGTGCAGGTCCTGATGCTCCTCAGAACTTTTCAGATTGTTCACTGCTTCCCGTCCGCAACGAGAGTTAAGAAAGGAGCTAAAAATGCTCCTATACATCTTCATGTTGTCTCGTTTGAACTGTAACAGCTGCTGCTTAAAGTCTTAAGTGTTAAACAGTTAACGTGTAAACAAACGCCGGTTCCGGTTCTTACCGGAAGTCTCACCCATAATACACACAAGGCCTCAGAACCAGGTGGATATCTGAGGTTTAAACTCACCGCGGACACCAGGAGATTCGAACCGACGACCTGCTGGACTTCCGGCTCCGCCCATGACTAATGACTTCAGCCAATCACAAGCTGGGAAACACCACAACATGCAGGAGCAGGATGGAGACCCACCTACAGAACCAGAACCTGTAGCACCAGAACCCACAGAAGCAGAACCTGTTTGATTTTGTCCCACGGAGACCTGATCAAACGTGTTCTGTTGTAAATATTTGACTTATTCTGGCGGTGGTTTAGTGATAATAACATAGTGATCCTGTAAGGATCCAGCAGAGGGCGCTGGAGCTGCAGATTCTATCCTGCAGCACCGCTGGTGCGACCAGAAGAATAGACGTTTTTCCAGGTGACAGATGACGCAACAGCAGCTGTGGTTGTGATTGGCTGCTGACTGAAAAATTAAAGTCAAGTGACGGAACTTTCCACAGACGCTGCTCCTATGACTCAATATTAGACTCAGTGTCGCCCTCTGGCGGTAATAACATAATGTTCTGCGAGGAACCAGCAGAGGGCGCTGGAGCTACAGTGATTCTGTCCTGCACGTTGCTGCTGCCGCCAACCAGAAGCTTCTCCTGGTGACAGATGACGCGGCAGCAGCTGTGGCTGTGATTGGCTGCTGACTGAAACATAAAGTCGAGCTTAGGGACTTTTCAAAGACGCTGCTACGTTCAGGTTCATCAGGACAAACTGGTTTGTTTGGAAACTCAGTGCAGAATGAAATTAAAACCTGTTCTTATTCAGCTAAATATTCCAGCAGAGGTGCGACTCTCAAGTCACTCTCAAGTCATGAATCTGCAAATCCCAAGTCAAGTCTCAAGTCATCTTGCAAACAATTGGTGGTCATTATGACTTGGGACTTGCAGATTCATGACTTGAGAGTAGCTTGATGGTGACTTCATCCCACCCCTGTATTTCAGTATATAAAAATTTGTTGATAAAACACTAAATATATTGATTAATATTTAGTTCAGGATTTATCCAAATATTAAAGCTGCCAAAGAAATGAAACACTTTAGAAACGGGTTTCGTGACGTTATGACCCACAGAGGTCTGAACAAACAAATCCGATTATAAATTAAGAGACTCAACACATCTGAGGTTGATGGATTCATGGTTTTCTCTCCAAAAAGTTTCAGAATGACAGGATGTGCATGTGGAGAAAAATGTGAGAAAATTAGATGAGATCAGATCAAATTAAATTAGATAGAACTTCATGAAACTTAACTAAAGTTAAGTCCTCACACAGTTCCACTAATCCTCAGGGACAGATGGCCGGTCAGAGAATGTCCAGGTCCACTTGCCCTCAGATTCTGATGGCGTGCGCGCATAATGTCCGATCACAGCTCTGCCTTCAGCTCACCTTCTGTCATGATTATGGCACATTAGATAGAGAGTCCATTAGCTCCTGAAAATAGCATCTTCTGAGTTTTTCCAATATGAGACATACATCTGCGTGTCCAGGCAGTCTGAAAAAACAGCGTGGTGGAGACAGTCCACGTCCGTCATGATCACAACGGCAGTGAACCAGCATCCTGTGACACAAAGAGCACGTCACCACAATTAGGTTCCAAAACCCCAAAGACTCTGAAAAAGTTAAAGAGTTTCAGGGTGAAGTTTGTCTCCTCTGTAAATCCAAGCATCACTTTGAAAGAAAAGCTCTTGAGTAAATCCTTCAGGTCAGTCCTGATCCACTTTCTTTGGGACTGTCATAATGTCCACATGGCTCTGTGGAAAATGTCTCACATTCCCACACCAGAGACACACACACCTCCAGAAGGACACGGCTGGACCCTCATAGATGAACAACAGCAGCCATGTGGACAGAAGGTGACAATGAAGATGAGTTTGATTTGTGGATGAAAATCTGTTGATGATATAATATAAACTCACATTCTTGATGAAACAACTTCAGGAACAAAAACCAAATGTGCTTTGACCCAACACTCTTGGCATATGCAGTTGTAGAGCCAAATACTGTCAAAGACAGATGATCTTTCACTATATTAAAATGAATGTTACTAAAGTTTAAGGTCGAAGAAGAACAGAGAAGGAATATTAATATTTGTTTAATGAATAGAGAATCTGAAATGATGGAGAGCAGGAAGGTCCCTGGAGGTGATGCACTCAAAAAAATATGAACCGCTGTCTCAACGAAAAAAAAAAAACTGATGCAATCAGGGGCGGTCCTGGAGGCAGGCCGACCGGGCAGCCACCCGGGGTGGCATCGGGGTTTCCCCTCAAATATTGTTCACAAACCAGTCTAAATCTGTGATAGTGAGCACTTCTCCTTTGCTGAGATAATCCATCCCACCTCACAGGTGTGCCATATCAAGATGCTGATTAGACACCATGATTAGTGCACAGGTGTGCCTTAGACTGCCCACAATAAAAGGCCACTCTGAAAGGTGCAGTTTTGTTTTATTGGGGGGGGATACCAGTCAGTATCTGGTGTGACCACCATTTGCCTCATGCAGTGCAACACATCTCCTTCGCATAGAGTTGATCAGGTTGTCAATTGTGGCCTGTGGAATGTTGGTCCACTCCTCTTCAATGGCTGTGCGAAGTTGCTGGATATTAGCAGGAACTGGTACACGCTGTCGTATATGCCGGTCCAGAGCATCCCAAACATGCTCAATGGGTGACATGTCCGGTGAGTATGCCGGCCATGCAAGAACTGGGACATTTTCAGCTTCCAAGAATTGTGTACAGATCCTTGCAACATGGGGCCGTGCATTATCCTGCTGCAACATGAGGTGATGTTCTTGGATGTATGGCACAACAATGGGCCTCAGGATCTCGTCACGATATCTCTGTGCATTCAAAATGCCATCAATAAAATGCACCTGTGTTCTTCGTCCATAACAGACGCCTGCCCATACCATAACCCCACCGCCACCATGGGCCACTCGATCCACAACATTGACATCAGAAAACCGCTCACCCACACGACGCCACACACGCTGTCTGCCATCTGCCCTGGACAGTGTGAACCGGGATTCATCCGTGAAGAGAACACCTCTCCAACATGCCAAACGCCAGTGAATGTGAGCATTTGCCCACTGAAGTCGGTTACAACGACGAACTGGAGTCAGGTCGAGACCCCGATGAGGACGACGAGCATGCAGATGAGCTTCCCTGAGACGGTTTCTGACAGTTTGTGCAGAAATTCTTTGGTTATGCAAACCGATTGTTTCAGCAGCTGTCCGAGTGGCTGGTCTCAGACGATCTTGGAGGTGAACATGCTGGATGTGGAGGTCCTGGGCTGGTGTGGTTACACGTGGTCTGCGGTTGTGAGGCTGGTTGGATGTACTGCCAAATTCTCTGAAACGCCTTTGGAGATGGCTTATGGTAGAGAAATGAACATTCAATACACGAGCAACAGCTCTGGTTGACATTCCTGCTGTCAGCATGCCAACTGCACGCTCCCTCAAATCTTGTGACATCTGTGGCATTGTGCTGTGTGATAAAACTGCACCTTTCAGAGTGGCCTTTTATTGTGGGCAGTCTAAGGCACACCTGTGCACTAATCATGGTGTCTAATCAGCATCTTGATATGGCACACCTGTGAGGTGGGATGGATTATCTCAGCAAAGGAGAAGTGCTCACTATCACAGATTTAGACTGGTTTGTGAACAATATTTGAGGGAAATGGTGATATTGTGTATGTGGAAAAAGTTTTAGATCTTTGAGTTCATCTCATACAAAATGGGAGCAAAACCAAAAGTGCTGCGTTTATATTTTTGTTGAGTGTATGTATTGATTTACGTATTCCGACAGCAGTGAAACGAGACGAGTCATTGGATAAATGCTGGGCTTTGTCCCGCCCATCGGACGCTCAGTGTGTCTGGGGTTCTATGGGGCAGTGGGCGGGCCTCGGCTGGCCCGGATGTTCAGCTTCTGCATGATGATTGGATGATCTGTCTGAGGCTGAATCCCTTTTTGATTGACAGTGAAATGAGCGAATCAGCGATCTTTTGGTGTAAACATCCGTGGGAGCATTTTTTAATTTTCATTCTTTTCTGAGTTGAACCGGAGACTTTCCTAATCGTCTTAGCGGCATTTTCTTTGTTAAAAACGACTAGCGACAAATCCAGCTTCTATTTCTGGTGTTTTTTTGTAGCTGCTTGTGTTTGCAGACTGATTTCTATCACTCTTTCTGACTTCTATCTCAGTTTCTGACTTCTATCACTCTTTCTGACTTCTATCTCAGTTTCTGACTTCTATCACTCTTTCTGTCTTCTATCTCAGTTTTTGTTCCTACTGAGCAGCGGGTGCTGCTGAGCTCCTCCACCGTCACAAAGCGCTCACAGGCGGACAAACTTCACACGAGCCTCGCGCCAGTCCCAGCTAGCGAGCTAGCTAGGTAGCAAGCTGCACATAATGGCAGACAGTTTGAATGTTGTTGTGGATTTTGGTGAAGCCATTTGATAGTCTTCCTTACGAAGAAGCCGTGGCTGCTGTCATGGCTTCAGCTCTCAATGGTTTGCAGGCCAAAGTTAAAGCAACAGCCCCCAGGTCAATGTTTGTGCATTGCTCTGCTCACAGACTGAATCTGGTTCTGTCTCAGGGGGCTAAATGCAGAATATTTTTTGCATCACTCTCTGGGTTTGTCACATTTTTCTCTAAATCCACAAAGAGGATGTCTTTTCTTGAGTCTGCAGGCTGCTCAAGGTTGCCCAGAAACGCTCCTACTGGATGGACTTTCACATCACGGATAGTGAGCACTGTGGAAAACAGTTATGATGCCTCCTGCAAACTTTTGTATATAGACTGTTTTCCTCTTAGTTCTTTTTCACTTCTTGTTATTTATGACAAATTTTTGTGGTTTGCCATTTTTGCCTTTAAAGAGTGTTAACTTCTTCACTTGTTGCTTCCTGTTACTTATGATACACAATAGTGTTTATTTCTTCTTATGTGTACATTAATGGGTATAGAATTTACCTCTGTCGTTAGTTCATTTATTTATGATACATGATTGCGTTTTACCATTTTTGCCACTTTAATGTATAGTTTTTTTGTACATTTTTTGTCACTTCATGGTATTCTGTAATATACAGATTAAGTTCTTTTGTTATTTATATGGTGCGACTTTAATGGAGGTTTAAGTCTTGTTCATTATGGTGAATGTTACTCTATGATAATGCAAAGTGCACTCTGTTGGTAAAACTGAATGACTTGTGCAATATTTTGACCATCAGGTGGCGCTGTAGTGCAGTTGTGCTTTCTTAAATACCTGTACTGTACATAGTTGTAATGTGAAGTCACTGAGTCTTTTGTTTATGTTCAAAAACTTTATTGAATTATTATTGTTTATCTTTGTATTTTATTGCAGTAGACATTAAAACCGAAAATTTGTTCTTGAAAATAGCTGTTGTGAGTTAATTTGTGGGATTGTGGGTATTCTGGACGAAGTTAGTGTTTTCATGGGTGGTGGGACGGAGGGAGGTGGTGGCCACGTTAGGGTGCGTGGGGGGGGGGGGGCACACAGGGGGTTTCGCCCGGGGAGTAAATCACTCTAGGACCGCCACTGGATGCAACAATTTGCATAGATTTTTTAAAAAACTTTTTCAACTTAACTAATGTTATTTAAACTCAACTAGAGAAGTTTTGTGGCATTAACTCAGTTGAATGTTGAAATAACTTAAAAAAAAAATCTATGCAAATTGTTACGTCAGTTTTTCTCGTTGAGACAGTGGTTCATTTTTTAGTGTACGAGGATCATTTTAAAAGAAGAGTTGAATGACTTTATCTTAACACATATTTATGATGTACTGAAATCTTCTGGTGTGTATTAACTGAAAAAAGTTTGCAGCTTGTCAATCTAGTAAATCCATCGATCAAACAAAGAGTAGAATAAGAGGAACTGTTTTGTATTTATTTACACTTAGAGTTTGGTCTGAATTTTAAATTTATGAAACTGTTGTAAAATTTACATTTTTATCAAAACTGCATTAATTTGATGGAATTTAAAATTTATAACAGATGAGAAGCTTTTTTAAAATCATTGAAATATAGCTTGGACACGATACATCCTGAAAATGGTAGAAGTCCTTTCCAATGAGTGACTGACTTCACACTGTTATAGTACATGAAGTTGGAATAATATGTATGATTTTGTTTCATGAGAGCACACATTTTTACAAAAATATGACCCTCTGGAACATTTTGATAGAAAATAATCTCCAGTCTTGGATGTAGGAGTGCACATCAACTGGAAAATACCTTTATTTTGAGAGATGCTGTGACAAGTTTATGCAAAATATGCAGTTTAAACTCAGTTTTTATGAAAAGATAGATTTATTTGTATTTTTGTAAGTCAACAAACCCCTAAAAAGCTTTTTTTTTTTTTTAAATATTAAAATATATTAAAAAATATTCCATCTAGAAGGAAAGTTATCCCCAAACCTCATGCATAGGCTAATTCCTATATTTGGCTGACTTTCTGTTGAATTTATGTTCATTAGTCACAAGTAAGTTTTTTTCTAAAGAGTACGACCCAGTGAACCTTTTGGTACCTGTAAAAAATTGTTTGTGGTGGGGCGCAGTGTTACCCCCTCAGCTCCTGGCTGATGACCCTCGCCTGTGCAGGTCGCCTGTGCAGGTCACCTGTGCAGGTCCACTGTGCTTCTCCTGGTGACAAATGACGCAGCAGCAGCTGCGGCTGTGATTGGCTGCTGACTGAAAACAAAGTCGAGCACTGGGACTTTCCACAGATGCTGCTGAGTTCAGGGTCATCAGGACAAACTGGTTTGTTTGGAAACTCAGTGCTGAATCCAGTGAACCTGAACTCTTCTTCAGCAACATATTTAAATATACAACAATTATTTGATTAAACATTAAATATATTGAAGAATATAAACCTTTATTTTATTTTTTTTACATTAAATTCACCTAAAGATCCTGGATCCAGTGGGTCTGAGTCCTGGTCCTCAGATCCAGACTGGGATGTCCCGGGTGCAGCCCCAGGAAAGTACCTAGAACATGTGACAGGAACTACCAGAGGTCTGACTGGCCTCATCCCTGAGACTGTGGACCAGGAACTATGACCCAGTGAGTTCCTGTTCTCACACATTAAAGGAGAGCGGGTCAGACCCGGGTCACATGACTATGATGTGACGTGTCGTACACACACAGACTTTAACGTTTTACACGATGAATCCTGTCGTCTGTAACCATGACGATCAGCCGGCGGTTAAATTCAATGAACATGACATTTTTTTTTACGTGTTCGTTACCTCTGACCTCACTGTGGGTTTTTGGAGACCTTTGACACATTAAATGTACCACAAACAGACATAAATCCTAATCCGGATTAAATCTTTAAATAAAACCAGCGTCAGTTTTGTGTTGGTTTATTGAAGTTAAAAACGTCCCACTCCAGCAGAAACACACCGATTTAACAATCAGAAGAAGAAATTCATTCAATAACTCATTATTATCATTTTAAATGGTTTGTACTATTTGTAAAATCATGATTAAATGTTCTTCTGAGTTTTTAGATGAAGAAGATTTGATTTGAACCTGATCAGCAGTGAATCCATTTAAGTTCTGACATTCTGAAAGTTTAAGAACCGAAGAGAAAAATCTGACTTCAGGATGAGTGAACATCTCAGTGACTGAACAGAAAGAAGGCGTCAGGCAGCTTCACACTCTCAAAAACATCTTCTGAAAGAAAGAAAACAAATCAGATCAATGATGTCATATCAACTCTGACCACCAGGGGCAGCACTGAGAACAATGCTGCTGAACTCAGAAGGAAATCAGTCCATCATCAGTGAACGAGAGTGTAATCCCAAAGCCCCGTGGGTAAGGGTTTAGGGCGGTCCTACAGTGACATCATCATCAAGAACGTGCTCATGCAGACATACTGAACCCTCAAATAACTGCAGCAAAATTTAAAAAATAAATCAAAACTTAAAAAGTGCCCCCCCCACCCCCATGAATCAGATTTATGTCCATTTATAGTTTTATTTATAGTTTTTACATTAACAATTGAACAAATATTGGTGTTTGTGTTTTTGAACTCTCAGCCTTGTGATTTCAGACGCCAATGAGGTCTGTAAGGGGTCAGAGGTCAGATTGGGTTATATCATTGATTGTTTTTTCCCTGAAAACCAGTCAGAACCAGTTTGTAATGATCCATAAAGATTCACTGGTTCAAAATGATTCTAGGTCCACCTTAAATCTGGTCTCAGTCCAGCCTGAAAACTTGTTCAAAATGTCCATTAACTAATAAAAAAAACTATATTGAAAGCTGTGATGTCTAAATTAATCACAATGTGACCTAAAGGGGGCGCTGACCTGCTGACGTTCTCAAACTTTTGATTCAGACTCAATTAAAGTATTTTAAAATGGTTTAAACTGGTTTGGTGTGTTCTCAGAGGAAATCACTTCATTATTAAAATAAGTTTAATTTTTGTGACTTTAAAACTGAGACGTTCAATGTCCTCTTGCAGAGTCTGTATTTTAAGTTTCAGTTGATAAACTTTGTGAATGTGTGAAATGAAACCTATCAGACTGTGATGGAGGTTGGATGGACCTGGATCAGGTTTGAAACAGACACACTGTCAAAGTGCAGATACATCAGAGAAGATTTAAGCAGAAAAACAGGTCAGCCGGTCCAGCAGGTGGCAGCACTCACAGCGTGCTGCACAAAGACACAATCCAGCAGACTGAAGGAGGCTTTTCCTCCATCAGAACTCCAACATCAGTTTGTAGGGACCAGAATCCGACCTGGATCAAAGAGAAGAAGAGAAAAGGACCCCATTATGACATCATCATCAGCACCATCATGATCACCACCTTCATCATCACATCTTCATCTCAAACATATTCACTCATTTTTGGAACTCGCTTATTCCAGTTCAGGGTCTCAGGGCTGTCCCAGTCCATCCCAGCGGGTGTTGGGAAAAAGGCGGGACTGACCCTGGACAAGTCACCAGTCTGTGTCAGGACCCCAGACATAGTCAGCTGTCTTCACTGATCACAGTGAAGAGAGTTTTACATCTCCATGGACTGAAAGGTTGCTGACCAAGAAAGAAGCTTCTGCTCCAAAAGCAACACCTTCAAACGAGACTGAAATTTGCAGCTGCCCACATGGACAAGTTTTATGGTCAGATGAGACAAAGATTGAGCTATTTGTCTACAATAATAAGACATATTGTTTATTGTTTGCTTGGATCCCCATTAGCTACTCTTTGAGGTCCAACAGACTTACAAATATAGTAAATCAAAAATACATTCAAAAAAATATATAAAAATAAATTAAAATAAAAATCATATCAAATCAAATTAATCATCATCTATATATGTTGAATAGGTTGACTCAGATTACTCATATACCAATAAATACTGTTTCAGAGGTTTTTTAAAGAAACATTCATTTGCACTGAGTTTAATATGATCCGTATGTTTGGAGGAGTAAAGGTGAGGCTTTCAAACCTGAGAACAATGTACCAACTATCTGAGGCTGTTTTTCTGTCAGTGGTCCTGGTGCACAAACGGGTCTAAACTGGTTTCAATGTTTTAATATGGACCCATAAGTGGAATAAAGTAGTTCTGACCTGTGTGAACTAATCTAAAGTGGCTTCAGTGTTCCGACGCCGTTGTATATGGAACCCTAACTTTTTAATGATATGAAATAAAAACTTACTATTTATTTACCATTTCAGTAAAAAACTAAATGGACTGCATTTATATTGCGCTTTTCCATCTGCATCAGATGCTCAAAGTACTTTACAATAATGCCTCACATTCACCCCAATGTCAGGGTGCTGCCATACAAGGTGCTCACTACACACCAGGAGCAATAGGGGATTAAAGGCCTTGCCCAAGGGCCCTTATTGATTTTCCAGTCAGGCGGGGATTTGAACCCATGATCTTCTGGTCTCAAGCCCAACACCTTAACCACTAGACCATCACCTCCCCAAAAGTTAACTCCGCGGACTTTCGAGCCCACCATCCACCATCTTTGTACTCCTCATAGAAGCAGTGTGATGACATGCACAATGTGAGTGTCCAATCAGAATTGGTTCACCGTCACATGGTTTTCTAATATCCAATCGTAGGGCAGAGCAGTCTCACATGGTATCCCAAAGATTGTTTGTAGAAGCAATGTGAATGCTGTCTGAATAGCCCCCTGGCTGCTGGCTTCATGCGTAAAAGCGCAGCATTGCGCATATGAATGAAGGAGATCAGCGTAAGAGGGTCTCATACAACCTCACGTGGTCGACCAAAGAGTGTCACTGAGAGAAATGATTCACTACTTGGCCAGGGAATATTGTTGAATAAGCCTCTCTTGCTCTCACTCGTAAAGTGCCGTTTACAGAAATAAAAAGTTTGTGTTATAACCCTTTGTGTAATAGCAAACAGAAATTGCTTTGAGATGTGGCATAAAGACAAAACGCATAGACCATTTTGTATATATTGTTCAAAATGTGCATTTGTGTTTATTGTTAGAACCTTAATTTTGTAAATTATTTTGTACAACTAACTTTATAAAGTGTCAAAATAGTTTATTATAGTTTGCTGTGTGTTTTGAATAAATGTGTGTGAAAATGATTTTTCCACTTTAGTTTTTCTTTTCTTATTTCTTATTGTAAACCTTTTTTACACTTATAAACACCACTATAGCATATATATATTCTGAAAGTACAGGTTGTCCTGAAAAAAGAGACATACCACTTGATTGTGGGATGCAGGATGAGCTTTTAACAGCAATAATAAAACATTTATGCTAGGCGAGTGAACTGTCCAAAAAATGCCCTCGGACCCCAGAGGGTTAATATAGATCCATAAGTGGAATAAAGTAGTTCTGACTGGTGTAAATCGGTCTAAAGTGGTTTCAGTGTCTTAATGTGGATCAATACGTGTAATAAAGTAGTTGTGACTGGTGCAAACCGGTCTAAATTTTTTAATATAGATCCATAAGTGTAATAAAGTAGTTCTGACTGGTGCAAACCGGTCTAAATTTTTTAATATGGATCCATAAGTGGAATAAAGTAGTTCTGACTGGTGCAAACCGGTCTCAACGTTTTAATATGGATCCATAAGTGGAATAAAGTAGTTCTGACTGGTGCAAACTGCTCTCAACATTTTAATATGGATCCATAAGTGGAATAAAGTAGTTCTGACTGGTGCAAACCGGTCTAAATTTTTTAATATGGATCCATAAGTGGAATAAAGTAGTTCTGACTGGTGCAAACCTGTTCTAAATTTTTTAATATGGATCCATAAGTGGAATAAAGTAGTTCTGACTGGTGCAAACTGGTCTCAATGTTTTAATATGGATCCATAAGTGTAATAAAGTAGTTCTGACTGGTGCAAACTTGTTCTAATTTTTTTAATATGGATCCATAAGTGTAATAAAGTAGTTCTGACTGGTGCAAACTGGTCTCAATGTTTTAATATGGATCCATAAGTGTAATAAAGTAGTTCTGACTGGTGCAAACTTGTTCTAATTTTTTTAATATGGATCCATAAGTGTAATAAAGTAGTTCTGACTGGTGCAAACCTGTTCTAAATTTTTTAATATGGATCCATAAGTGTAATAAAGTAGTTCTGACTGGTGCAAACCCGTTCTAAATTTTTTAATATGGATCCATAAGTGGAATAAAGTAGTTCTGACTGGTGCAAACTGGTCTAAATTTTTTAATATGGATCCATAAGTGGAATAAAGTAGTTCTGACTTGTGCAAACCGGTATAAGTTTTTTAATATGGATCCATAAGTGGAATAAAGTAGTTCTGACTGGTGCAAACCCGTTCTAATAATATGGATCCATAAGTGGAATAAAGTAGTTCTGACTGGTGCAAACCCGTTCTAATAATATGGATCCATAAGTGGAATAGAGTAGTTGTAACTGGTCTAAACTGGTTTCAATGTTTTGATATGGATCTATAATTGGAATAAAGTTGCTCTGACCGGTGTGAACTGGTCTAAACTGGTTTTGATGAGGTGTGGTCTGCTGACCGTTGGCCTTCCTCTTGTAGTAGATGAATCCAGCCAGAGATAAGATCAGACCCAGGATCAGTCCTGACGCTCCGATGGCGATCTTGTTCCTCTCAGACTCGGGCAGAGACGGGTCTGTGGACAGATGATGAGGTCAGAGGTCATGCAGACAGACAGACAGACGTCCAGACACACAGGTACTCACTCCAGTCTTTGATCAGAGGCTCTTTGAGGCTGGCATGCTCCACCACACAGGAGATCTTTTCTCCAGACCTTCAACACACCAACAGCTCACAGTTACAGTCTGACCCCCCACACTGACCCCCCACAGAACCAGACCTGGACTCACCTGGGCGTGTACTCCAGGTGGGAGTGGACCTGGTAGTACCAATCGCCGTCTGCCAGCTCTTCAGTGGACGTGACCTCAGAGGTGACCTCGTGTCCGTCTCGCTGCCAGCTCACACGGATTTGTTTGGGGTAGAAGTCGTAGACGCTGCACACCAGCATGGAGGGATGTTTACCACCAGGGGGCGTCATGGATCTCAGTCTGACATAAGGCTCAACTGAAATAAAAACAATTTTACACAAGAGTCATCATGAAATGACATATCCCCCCCAGTCCCCACAAATCCACAATCGACTGGTGTCCCGGATCACCCAAGTACAGCTTTATTCTAAATATGAATGAAATTGGTCAACTGGTTCTTGAGATATCACGCTAACAAGCAAAAACGGACGGACATGCTGATCACCATATCTCCCATATTTCACACCAGAGGGACAACAATTATAATCTAATGTCTGACTTTGTTGAAGTCCACAGAGTTCAAATCCAATGTGTTCTGATTCAGCGTCTTCATCAGGGTGCACATGTCCATGAAGACGACCTGAGGCCTTACAGGGCCCCGAGGCCGGTTGTTAGTGCCGGTGTCACAGACTGAACCGTCCCACCCCAAAAATCAGTCCGCCCTGCCTTCACTGCGCGTGCATCATTAGCCACGATTCACCGATTATCAACTAGTTTCTGCTTCAAACTGCCTCCAGTCGTCATCTGTCTCAGTCAGTGGTGGGCACAGCTAACCAAAAAGTTAGCTTTGATAACCGCCAATCAGCTAACTGAAAAGTTATCTTTTATAACGCTAAACTGATAAACCACTAAAAAACAAAGGTATCAGAAGCTACAGCTGACTGATAACTTTCAGTATTGTCTCCAGTACACTCTCAGCTACTGACAAGCCGATTCAAGCCCTTCTGACTGGATGAAAGACGATAACAAACCCAAACACAACCTGCTGAGGATCCAGCTGTAACCGTAAATATGAACTCATTCTCTTTTAACAAAGAGGAACAGGTCTGAGTGAGGACGGAACAGGTCTGAGTGAGGACGGAACAGGTCTGAGTGAGGAAGGGACAGGTCTGAGTGAGGAAGGGACAGGTCTGAGTGAGGACGGAACAGGTCTGAGTGAGGACGGAACAGGTCTGAGTGAGGACGGAACAGGTCTGAGTGAGGAAGGGACAGGTCTGAGTGAGGACGGAACAGGTCTGAGTGAGGACGGAACAGGTCTGAGTGAGGACGGAACAGGTCTGAGTGAGGAAGGGACAGGTCTGAGTGAGGACGGAACAGGTCTGAGTGAGGAAGGGACAGGTCTGAGTGAGGACGGGACAGGTCTGAGTGAGGACGGGACAGGTCTGAGTGAGGACGGCACAGGTCTGAGTGAGGACGGCACAGGTCTGAGTGAGGAAGGGACAGGTCTGAGTGAGGAAGGGACAGGTCTGAGTGAGGACGGAACAGGTCTGAGTGAGGACGGAACAGGTCTGAGTGAGGACGGAACAGGTCTGAGTGAGGACGGCACAGGTCTGAGTGAGGACGGAACAGGTCTGAGTGAGGAAGGGACAGGTCTGAGTGAGGACGGGACAGGTCTGAGTGAGGAAGGGACAGGTCTGAGTGAGGAAGGGACAGGTCTGAGTGAGGACGGAACAGGTCTGAGTGAGGAAGGGACAGGTCTGAGTGAGGAAGGGACAGGTCTGAGTGAGGAAGGGACAGGTCTGAGTGAGGACGGAACAGGTCTGAGTGAGGAAGGGACAGGTCTGAGTGAGGACGGAACAGGTCTGAGTGAGGACGGCACAGGTCTGAGTGAGGACGGAACAGGTCTGAGTGAGGAAGGGACAGGTCTGAGTGAGGACGGGACAGGTCTGAGTGAGGAAGGAACAGGTCTGAGTGAGGACGGGACAGGTCTGAGTGAGGACGGGACAGGTCTGAGTGAGGACGGAACAGGTCTGAGGGAGGACGGAACAGGTCTGAGGGAGGACGGGACAGGTCTGAGTGAGGACGGGACAGGTCTGAGTGACAACGGAACAGGTCTGAGTGAGGACGGGACAGGTCAGAGTGAGGACGGGACAGGTCTGAGTGAGGAAGGGACAGGTCTGAGTGAGGACGGCACAGGTCTGAGTGAGGACGGGACAGGTCAGAGTGAGGACGGGACAGGTCAGAGTGAGGACGGGACAGGTCTGAGTGAGGAAGGGACAGGTCTGAGTGAGGAAGGGACAGGTCTGAGTGAGGACGGGACAGGTCTGAGTGAGGACGGAACAGGTCTGAGTGAGGAAGGGACAGGTCTGAGTGAGGAAGGGACAGGTCTGAGTGAGGACGGAACAGGTCTGAGTGAGGAAGGGACAGGTCTGAGTGAGGACGGGACAGGTCTGAGTGAGGACGGAACAGGTCTGAGTGAGGACGGAACAGGTCTGAGTGAGGAAGGGACAGGTCTGAGTGAGGAAGGGACAGGTCTGAGTGAGGACGGGACAGGTCTGAGTGAGGAAGGGACAGGTCTGAGTGAGGAAGGGACAGGTCTGAGTGAGGACGGAACAGGTCTGAGTGAGGAAGGGACAGGTCTGAGTGAGGACGGAACAGGTCTGAGTGAGGACGGCACAGGTCTGAGTGAGGAAGGGACAGGTCTGAGTGAGGAAGGGACAGGTCTGAGTGAGGAAGGGACAGGTCTGAGTGAGGACGGAACAGGTCTGAGTGAGGAAGGGACAGGTCTGAGTGAGGATGGAACAGGTCTGAGTGAGGACGGGACAGGTCTGAGTGAGGACGGGACAGGTCTGAGTGAGGACGGAACAGGTCTGAGTGAGGAAGGGACAGGTCTGAGTGAGGACGGAACAGGTCTGAGTGAGGACGGCACAGGTCTGAGTGAGGACGGAACAGGTCTGAGTGAGGAAGGGACA
The DNA here is from genome assembly GCF_902500255.1 of Thalassophryne amazonica. NCBI lineage: Eukaryota > Metazoa > Chordata > Actinopteri > Batrachoidiformes > Batrachoididae > Thalassophryne > Thalassophryne amazonica. Next base: position 35,025,543 of record NC_047125.1, on the reverse strand, counting down.
GGTCTGAGTGAGGACGGGACAGGTCTGAGTGAGGAAGGAACAGGTCTGAGTGAGGACGGAACAGGTCTGAGTGAGGACGGGACAGGTCTGAGTGAGGACGGGACAGGTCTGAGTGAGGACGGGACAGGTCTGAGTGACAACGGAACAGGTCTGAGTGAGGACGGGACAGGTCAGAGTGAGGACGGGACAGGTCTGAGTGAGGACGGGACAGGTCTGAGTGAGGAAGGGACAGGTCTGAGTGAGGACGGCACAGGTCTGAGTGAGGACGGGACAGGTCTGAGTGAGGACAGGACATGTCAGAGTGAGGACGGGACAGGTCAGAGTGAGGACGGGACAGGTCTGAGTGAGGGAAGCAAGAATTCTATCTCTCACAGACCTGTTAATTTTTCTTTAAGAAGCCCTCTTATTCTGCACTCTTTACCTGTATTAATTGCACCTGTTTGAACTTGTTACCTGTATAAAAGACACCTGTTCACACACTCAATCAATCACACTCCAACCTGTCCACCATAGCCAAGACCAAAGAGCTGTCTAAGGACACCTGGGACAAAACTGTAGACGTGCACAAGGCTGGGATGGACTACAGGACAACAGGCAAGCAGCTTGGTAGAAGACAACAACTGTTATGATTATTTATTAGAAAGTGGAAGAAACACAAGATGACTGTCAATCTCCCTCGGTCTGGGATTCCATGCAAGATCTCACTTTGTGGGGTAAGGATGATTCTGAGAAAGCTCAGAACTACACAGGAGGACCTGGTCAATGACCTGAAGAGAGCTGGGACCACAGTCACAAAGATTACATTAGTAACACATGATGCTGTCATGGTTTAAAATCCTGCAGGGCAGCAAGGTCCCCCTGCTCAAGCCAGCACATGTCCAGGCCCATTTGAAGTTCACCAGTGACCATCTGGATGATCCAGAGGAGGCATGGGAGAAAGTCATGTGGTCAGATGAGACCAGAATAGAGCTTTTTGGAATCAACTCCACTTACCATGTTTAGAGGATGAGAACAACCCCAAGAAAACCATCCCAACTGTGAAGCACGGGGGTGGAAACATCATACTCTGGGGGTGCTCTTCTACAAAGGGGACAGGACGACTGCACCGTATTGAAGGGAGGATGGATGGGGTCATGTATTGTGAGATTTTGGCAAACAACCTCCTTCCCTCAGTAAGAACATTGAAGCTGAAACTCCAAACCTGAAAGATCTAGAGAAGATCTGTATGGAGGAGTGGACCAAAATCCCTGCTGCAGTGTGTGAAAACCTGGTGAAAAACTACAGGAAACCTTTGACCTCTGTAATTGAAAAACAAAGGTTACTGTACCAAATATTAACATTGATTTTCACAGGTGATCAAATACTTATCTGCAGCAGTAACATACAAATAAATGATTAAAAAATCATACATTGTGATTTCCGGATTTTTCTTTTTTTTTTAGATTATGTCTCTCACAGTGGACAGGAACCCAAGATGGAAATTTCAGACCCCTCCATGATTTCTAAGTGGGAGAACTTGCAAAATTGCAGCGTGTTCAAATACTTATGTTCCTCACTGTATCTCTAAACTCCTTTTCTTTCAGAAATGCTGGACCTGATCACCAGAGCTCTTCCTCCTTTGGCCTCTGGTTGTGAGATCAGCTGGGTTCAGTTTCCTGTTACAGTGTGTCCATTGTTCTGGTGGTGTCACAGTCTGTATCTCCATCACTCTGTTTGCAACAAACTGTTTTCATTTCTTTGATGAACTTTTAATCCAATGAATCACTATCATGGAGTCTGACCACATTTTGAGCTGAGTGATTTGCAAATCCAGCGCCTTTAAAAGGTTGTTTACAAGTCTTGCTCCAATCAAAGCTCCCATCAGCTCCCAGCGTGATGCATTTAATTGGTGTCACTCTTGACTTGGATGCAACCGGTGTGGTGACAGTGGCCTCTGTTGTCACTCTTTGCAGGTACTCCACTGCACCACTGGTCTTTTCACTCACATCTGTGAAAACATGGAGTACTTGTGGTTGATCCGGCAGGTTTTCTGTTCCATACCACCTCAGAATGATTATTTGGTGGATCTGGGGAAGCTTCATGCACCACTGCTGCCATGCATGTGAAAGGTCAGGAGGCAGCTTGTCGTCCCAACTCAAACCTTGCCGCCACATTTCCTGAAATGGACATTTTACATTTTACTTTTCTACAGGATTTTGTCTGAATCATCAAAATGCTCAGGAGGTCAACATCAGGTTTGGGCCAGACAACAAACAGTCATCTAAAGAGGAACAACCTGCTTCATGTGACGATGCGTCAAATTCTACTCTCAGCTTTATCTTCTCTGACTCCAGCAGGATGAGGTAAGTAATAAGTCACATGTTCTGTCCCTGGATGGCTGCACTCTGACACATCTTCACATTTTCCCTGCTCTATTCTTCTATGACATCACTGTATCTTTTGAACAGCATCATGTCAGGTTTCAGTTTTCTTTTCAATGTTTCAAACCTTCTTGTTGTCTCAGAGTTCAGGTGTGTCTTGGTGCTACAGCAGAGCTACTTGGTATTGTTCATTTATGATCTGACTGACCTGTCAAACGTGTCTCTGGCTTGTCATTGGGTGTTTCTTTGTCGTTGGTGGAGGTGCCCAGTGACTCCATTTCCCAACATGCTCTCAGCTGGGTTGAAATGTCCTCTGGATTTTCACCGACTCCGATGTGTAAGCATGCTGCTTCACTGATACTTGACATGACAGCTGGACCTTGCACTGCCCATCCAAACATTGTTTCTGTAGCCACTAAAGCATCTGATAGTCTTTCAGTTTTACCTGTGACTATCCTCCAGTAATAATCTGCTCTGATCAGTACTGACAGCTCCAAGTCGTCTTTGTCTCCTGTTGCCCTTTTTTCTCCAGCTGTTGTTGGATGTGCTTACTGGGAACTTTCATGACTGCAGTACAAAGTTGTGGCATTTGAACAGCTTCAGTCTCAGTCTTCTGCCCTTTATCTCTCACGTTTTCAAGGACTAGTCTTATGACATAGCATTTTGTAGTCACAGGGTTTTTGGAGCCAAACGTGTGGAGGTTCAAGCTCTCTTGTTTCAGCGTTGGCAGCTTTAAATGTTTTACTTGGGTTTCATGAACAAAACTTCATTGACTTCCCCCATCAATCAAACAGCGTACAGTTTTCACCCCTCCAGGGCCTTCGATCTTTGCTTTCACATTTTCTAACAGCACTGTTTCACACTGTTCAGTTGGTTTGGCTGCATGTGGTATAACAGAGGAGACAACAGCATCACTTGTGTCCTCAGCAGCACATGGAGTTTCCGTTGGTTGTGCACCCTGTTCACACACTACAGCATGGTGTCTCCTTCCACAATCAGTGCACGTCACATTTTTGGATCTACAGTCTCGTGCAAGATGTCGAGGTTTCAGGCATATAAAACACCTTCCCATTTTCTTTAACTTCTCCTTTCTGATTGCGACTGTGTCTTCAGTGCACTGTTCTGACTTATGGCTTGGACTGTTACAAACATGCAGTTTTGACTGGAGGGGGTGTTTGTGCTGCCCGTGTGGAGAGCTGCAGCTGATGGTGCATTAGCTCCTCTCCACTTTTCTCTGCTTGAATCTGGCTTGTAATGTGGCTTTTGAGCAGAATGGGAATCTTTATTATCATTTCTGGGTCTCGTCAAATGCACGGCACGTTCCCTGCTTTCAACTTCTTGTGCAAAAAGCTAACAAGATCATCCATGTCCCTACAACTGTTTTGCGTGTGTACGTGAGAGCAAGGTCTTCAGGAATCATTATAGGACACAATAATCCTCCATAACTGTTGGACACCACACCTAAAGCCTCCAGGCTTCTTATCTGTACGTCCACATCATCATAGAGTTGTCTGAGGATCTCTTAACCGGGCTCAGGTTCAGCAGTTTGACATGTGTGCACTCACAGTTAGGTCCTTCCTGCCAAATCTTTGCTTCAGCATGTCAACAGCTGTGTCATAGTTGGTGTCAGTTACTTTCAGCCCTGCGATGGCACGTGCAGCTGGTCCAACGAGGTATGACTTCAGGTAAGTCAACTTCTCGGGTTTAGTCTAATCTGGGTTTTGGTGAATGGCGTTGACAAACTCTTGCCACATGCACACGTCTCCACTGTGTTTGCTTATTGAGAGCTGGGGTCGTTTCACTGAAGGTCTGCTTGTTGTCGATCAGGTACTCGCGTCACTCAGTCGTGGGTGTACAGCTGCAGCAGAGTCCTCTGGACTTCTCTGTTGCTGCAGTGCAGCACTTTCAATCGCTCTCTCCGCTCGCGTCCTCCATAAGTTAGTATTGTCTTGATATTCCATCGTCCACATCCAACTCGTCCAACAGAATCTCTTTCTCTATTTCTGGTTCAGTTTCTTGCATGCTTTTCTCCTTGTGCGACAAAATGGCTAACAGCTGAAGCAAACGATTACTGTTCATGGCATCTTTACTTTTTTCATCTTGGATCTGTTGCAGCAGCTTTGTAGCATAAGAACGCAGGACAGTCCGTTTCTGTTTTAATCTTTGGAGTTGCTCCAACATGTTTCTCTTTCGTCTCAGTGTCATTGTTGCAGCTATCAGCGTGATCTCAACAAAGTTCTTTGTTTACTTCCACATCTCCCAGGTTTCAGCACCAAAAAATGTTGAGGATCAAGCTGCAACATCAATTTTTTAGAAAGGAAAGAGTCCAGACTTTCCTTGTTTCCTTTTCTGTTCTTTTCTTTTACTAATAAACAAACAAAAAAAGCACTACAAAACAACAACAACAAAAACTGCTGCATCATACATACTTTCAGAAGCTTCTTGGTCAGTGGTCTTCAAACTATTCCAGAAAGGGCCGAGAGGGTGCAGGTTTTCTTTGCAGCCACTGACTTCAGCAGGTGATTTCACTGATTAACATACCTGCACCCTCTCGGTCCTTTCTGGAATAGTTTGGAGACCACTGTTCTAGGTTATTTTTTGTGGGTTCAAGACAGCATTTCATTTTACGACATGAAACACAAGTGCCATCTAGTGGTCAAAAAACAACATAGGTACCAATGTAAACAGATTTTTTAACCCAAAAATGAAGTTGTGCCATAAAATAGGCTGTTTTTAAACTTATTATTAACTGTACCTTTTTAATATGAAAACTTACAAATCTTTTTCTTATTTATTCAACCTGTAAATATGAACTCATTCTCTTTAAACAAATATTCAACAGTCTTTGTGCTGCAGGGAAGAGTCATTATCCTTCACAGCATACAGTTGTGAGGCAGACATCTTAAAAAGGAAAGCAGGTTTGACTTATGGTTTGAATTTATAAATCAAATTAATCCGAATAGAATAACTACATTAATGTCAACGCTGTCATTTATACAAAGTGAAAATATAACACATATCTTTTAATTTAAGGTCAAATTCAGGTGGTAATTTTAAAATAATGCTATAATTCTTAAGTTTTTAACATTAACATACACAGATGCCAAAAAGGATTATGGAAACTGAGCCTCTGCTCACACTGATTGGTTGATTCATTCATTCAGAGAAGGTAAGGTCTAACCTTAACACAGGTTAGACCTTACCTGTGTGAAGTGCTTTGAGGAAACTCTGTTGTGATTTGGCGCTATATAAATGAAAATAAACTGAAAAATATTCTGGAACATCCAACTAAGTAATCCAGATGAGGATGTAGAAAATGATAGAAAAAAGGAACAGCAGGCAATGACAAACTGTTTCAAGTCAGGCCTCTTTATGATGACATCCTCAGTGCCTGCCAGGCTTATTACCACCCGAGGAGGGAGCTGGCAGTGGATGAAAGGATGTTGGCGACGAAGGCAAAAACTGGAATGACTCAATATTTGAAGGAGAAGCCAACAAAATGGGGCATGAAACTTTTTGTGTTGGCTGTTTCAAGTAATGGCTACACACTCAAGTTCACCATTTACACTGGAAAGACTGTGACCACAAGTAAGCACGGGCTGTCATACGATGTGGTCATGAACCTGATCCAGCCATCCTCGCTTAGTACTGGGTACCACATTCATCAATCAATCAATTTTATTTATATAGCGCCAAATCACAACAAACAGTTGCCCCAAGGCACTTTATATTGTAAGGCAAAGCCATACAATAATTACAGAAAAACCCCAACGGCCAAAACGACCTCCTGTGAGCAAGCACTTGGCGACAGTGGGAAGGAAAAACTCCCTTTTAACAGGAAGAAACCTCCAGCAGAACCAGGCTCAGGGAGGGGCAGTCTTCTGCTGGGAGTGGTTGGGGCTGAGGGAGAGAACCAGGAAAAAGACATGCTGTGGAGGGGAGCAGAGATCAATCACTAATGATTAAATGCAGAGTGGTGCATACAGAGCAAAAAGAGAAAGAAACACTCAGTGCATCATGGGAACCCCCCAGCAGTCTAAGTCTATAGCAGCATAACTAAGGGATGGTTCAGGGTCACCTGATCCAGCTCTAACTATAAGCTTTAGTAAAAAGGAAAGTTTTAAGCCTAATCTTAAAAGTAGAGAGGGTGTCTGTCTCCCTGATCTGAATTGGGAGCTGGTTCCACAGGAGAGGAGCCTGAAAGCTGAAGGCTCTGCCTCCCATTCTACTCTTACAAACCCTAGGAACTACAAGTAAGCCTGCAGTCTGAGAGCGAAGCGCTCTATTGGGGTGATATGGTACTATGAGGTCCCTAAGATAAGATGGGACCTGATTATTCAAAACCTTATAAGTAAGAAGAAGAATTTTAAATTCTATTCTAGAATCAACAGGAAGCCAATGAAGAGAGGCCAATATGGGTGAGATATGCTCTCTCCTTCTAGTCCCTGTCAGTACTCTAGCTGCAGCATTTTGAATTAACTGAAGGCTTTTCAGGGAACTTTTAGGACAACCTGATAATAATGAATTACAATAGTCCAGCCTAGAGGAAATAAATGCATGAATTAGTTTTTCAGCATCACTCTGAGACAAGACCTTTCTAATTTTAGAGATATTGCGTAAATGCAAAAAAGCAGTCCTACATATTTGTTTAATATGCGCTTTGAATGACATATCCTGATCAAAAATGACTCCAAGATTTCTCACAGTATTACTAGAAGTCAGGGTAATGCCATCCAGAGTAAGGATCTGGTTAGACACCATGTTTCTAAGATTTGTGGGGCCAAGTACAATAACTTCAGTTTTATCTGAGTTTAAAAGCAGGAAATTAGAGGTCATCCATGTCTTTATGTCTGTAAGACAATCCTGCAGTTTAGCTAATTGGTGTGTGTCCTCTGGCTTCATGGATAGATAAAGCTGGGTATCATCTGCGTAACAATGAAAATTTAAGCAATGCCGTCTAATAATACTGCCTAAGGGAAGCATGTATAAAGTGAATAAAATTGGTCCTAGCACAGAACCTTGTGGAACTCCATAATTAACCTTATTCTGTGAAGAAGATTCCCCATTTACATGAACAAATTGTAATCTATTAGATAAATATGATTCAAACCACCGCAACACAGTGCCTTTAATACCTATGGCATGCTCTAATCTCTGTAATAAAATTTTATGGTCAACAGTATCAAAAGCAGCACTGAGGTCCAACAGAACAAGCACAGAGATGAGTCCACTGTCTGTGGCCATAAGAAGATCATTTGTAACCTTCACTAATGCTGTTTCTGTACTATGATGAATTCTAAAACCTGACTGAAACTCTTCAAATAGACCATTCCTCTGCAGATGATCAGTTAGCTGTTTTACAACTACCCTTTCAAGAATTTTTGAGAGAAAAGGAAGGTTGGAGATTGGCCTATAATTAGCTAAGATAGCTGGGTCAAGTGATGGCTTTTTAAGTAATGGTTTAATTACTGCCACCTTAAAAGCCTGTGGTACATAGCCAACTAATAAAGATAGATTGATCATATTTATGATCGAAGCATTAAATAATGGTAGGGCTTCCTTGAGCAGCCTGGTAGGAATGGGGTCTAATAGACATGTTGATGGTTTGGATGAAGTAACTAATGAAAATAACTCAGACAGAACAATCTGAGAGAAAGAGTCTAACCAAATACCGGCATCACTGAAAGCAGCCAAAGATAACGATACGTCTTTGGGATGGTTATGAGTAATTTTTTCTCTAATAGTTAAAATTTTATTAGCAAAGAAAGTCATGAAGTCATTACTAGTTAAAGTTAAAGGAATACTCGGCTCAATAGAGCTCTGATTCTTTGTCAGCCTGGCTACAGTGCTGAAAAGAAACCTGGGGTTGTTCTTATTTTCTTCAATTAGTGATGAGTAGTAAGATGTCCTAGCTTTACGGAGGGCTTTTTTATAGAGCAACAGACTCTTTTTCCAGGCTAAGTGAAGATCTTCTAAATTAGTGAGACGCCATTTTCTCTCCAACTTACGGGTTATCTGCTTTAAGCTGCGAGTTTGTGAGTTATACCACGGAGTCAGACACTTCTGATTTAAAGCTCTCTTTTTCAGAGGAGCTACAGCATCCAAAGTTGTCTTCAATGAGCTGTTTGAACTGAGCTGTTTGAGTTCTTTGAATTAACAGTCTTTTTCAAGACTTTTTTACTTTTTTTTTTTTTTTTTTTTTTTTACTTTTTCACCGTGCTCCAACGCCTAAAGAAGACCTCTAACGGTCGAAACATCGCGACGGAGCACTTTTATCAGCTAACTTTCATCAGCGTTGGCAAGCTAACTAGCTTGCTAATGCTTTTGTTTTTATTTTATTTTTTAGCACTGTTGTGCTGCTCCACAGCCTGTCCAGTGGATTTTTATTTTATTTTAGCACCGTTGTCGTGTGTTACCTGTGCTGTTCCACGGCCTGTCTAGTGGATTTTTATTTTATTTTTTTTTACCACCGTTGTCGTGCGTTACCTGTGCTGTTCCACGGCCTGTCTAGTGGATTTTTATTTTATTTTTACCACCGTTGTCGTGCGTTACCTGTGCTGTTCCACGGCCTGTCTAGTGGATTTTTATTTTATTTTTTACCACTGTTGTCGTGCGTTACCTGTGCTGCTCCACAGCCTGTCTAGTGGATTTTTATTTTATTTTTGCACCGTTGTCGTGCGTTCGCTGTTGCCGTGCGTTACTTGTGCTGCTTCATGGCCTGTCTGGTGCCTTAACTAAAGCACTCCTTCTGCTGAATCACCTCTAAATTATTTACACATTATTCACTTTGCGTGTTTTTAGGAATCCACTAGGTTGCGTAGCTACTAGCTTTTAGCCGATTTAGCATGGCGGCTTCTCCTGTCTCTCCCGCACTTTTCTGCTCTGGGTGTGAAATGTTTAGTTGTTCCTCGGCCTCCTTTAGCAGTAACGGTACTTGTAATAAGTGCAGCTTATTCGTAGCTTTGGAGGCCAGGCTGGGCGAATTGGAGACTCGGCTCCGCACCGTGGAAAATTCTACAGCTAACCAGGCCCCTGTAGTCGGTGCGGACCAAGGTGGCTTAGCCACCGTTAGTTCCCCCCTGGCGGATCCCGGGCAGTCGGGAAAGCAGGCCGACTGGGTGACTGTGAGGAGGAAGCGTAGCCCTAAACAGAAGCCCCGTGTACACCGTCAACCCGTTCACATCTCTAACCGTTTTTCCCCACTCGACGATACACTCGCCGAGGATCAAACTCTGGTTATTGGCGACTCTGTTTTGAGAAATGTGAAGTTAGCGACACCAGCAACCATTGTCAATTGTCTTCCGGGGGCCAGAGCAGGCGACATTGAAGGAAATTTGAAATTGCTGGCTAAGGCTAAGCGTAAATTTGGTAAGATTGTAATTCACGTCGGCAGTAATGACACTCGGTTACACCAATCGGAGGTCACTAAAATTAACATTAAATCGGTGTGTAACTTTGCAAAAACAATGTCGGACTCTGTTGTTTTCTCTGGGCCCCTCCCCAATTGGACCGGGAGTGACATGTTTAGCCGCATGTTCTCCTTGAATTGCTGGCTGTCTGAGTGGTGTCCAAAAAATGAGGTGGGCTTCATTGATAATTGGCAAAGCTTCTGGGGAAAACCTGGTCTTGTTAGGAGAGACGGCATCCATCCCACTTTAGATGGAGCAGCTCTCATTTCTAGAAATCTGGCCAATTTTCTTGGATCCTCCAAACTGTGACTGTCTAGCGTTGGGACCAGGAGGCAGAGTTGTAGTCTTACACACCTCTCTGCAGCTTCTCTTCCCCTGCCATCCCCTCATTACCCCATCCCCGTAGAGACGGTGCCTGCTCCCAGACCACCAATAACCAGCAAAAATCTATTTAAGCATAAAAATTCAAAAAGAAAAAATAATATAGCACCTTCAACTGCACCACAGACTAAAACAGTTAAATGTGGTCTATTAAACATTAGGTCTCTCTCTTCTAAGTCCCTGTTGGTAAATGATATAATAATTGATCAACATATTGATTTATTCTGCCTTACAGAAACCTGGTTACAGCAGGATGAATATGTTAGTTTTAAATGAGTCAACCCCCCCGAGTCACACTAACTGTCAGAATGCTCGTAGTACGGGCCGAGGCGGAGGATTAGCAGCAATCTTCCATTCCAGCTTATTAATTAATCAAAACCTAGACAGAGCTTTAATTCATTTGAAAGCTTGTCTCTTAGTCTTTTCCATCCAAATTGGAAGTCCCAAAAACCAGTTTTATTTGTTATTATCTATCGTCCACCTGGTCGTTACTGTGAGTTTCTCTGTGAATTTTCAGACCTTCTGTCTGACTTAGTGCTTAGCTCAGATAAGATACTTATAGTGGGCGATTTTAACATCCACACAGATGCTGAGAATGACAGCCTCAACACTGCATTTAATCTATTATTAGACTCTATTGGCTTTGCTCAAAAAGTAAATGAGTCCACCCACCACTTTAATCATATCTTAGATCTTGTTTTGACTTATGGTATGGAAATAGAAGACTTAACAGTATTCCCTGAAAACTCCCTTCTGTCTGATCATTTTTTAATAACATTTACATTTACCCTGATGGACTACCCTGCAGTGGGGAATAAGTTTCATTACACTAGAAGTCTTTCAGAAAGCGCTGTAACTAGGTTTAAGGATATGATTCCTTCTTTATGTTCTCTATTGTCATATACCAACACAGAGCAGAGTAGCTACCTAAACTCTGTAAGGGAGATAGAGTATCTCGTCAGTAGTTTTACATCCTCATTGAAGACAACTTTGGATGCTGTAGCTCCTCTGAAAAAGAGAGCTTTAAATCAGAAGTGTCTGACTCCGTGGTATAACTCACAAACTCGTAGCTTAAAGCAGATAACCCGTAAGTTGGAGAGGAAATGGCGTCTCACTAATTTAGAAGATCTTCACTTAGCCTGGAAAAAGAGTTTGTTGCTCTATAAAAAAGCCCTCCGTAAAGCTAGGACATCTTTCTACTCATCACTAATTGAAGAAAATAAGAACAACCTCAGGTTTCTTTTCAGCACTGTAGCCAGGCTGACAAAGAGTCAGAGCTCTATTGAGCTGAGTATTCCATTAACTTTAACTAGTAATGACTTCATGACTTTCTTTGCTAACAAAATTTTGACTATTAGAGAAAAAATTACTCATAACCATCCCAAAGATGTATCGTTATCTTTGGCTGCTTTCAGTGATGCCGGTATTTGGTTAGACTCTTTCTCTCCGATTGTTCTGTCTGAGTTATTTTCATTAGTTACTTCATCCAAACCATCAACATGTTTATTAGACCCCATTCCTGCCAGGCTGCTCAAGGAAGTCCTACCATTATTTAATGCTTCAATCTTAATATGATCAACTTATCTTTGTTAGTTGGCTATGTACCACAGGCTTTTAAGGTGGCAGTAATTAAACCATTACTTAAAAAGCCATCACTTGACCCAGCTATTTTAGTTAATTATAGGCCAATCTCCAACCTTCCTTTTCTCTCAAAGATTCTTGAGAGGGTAGTTGTAAAACAGCTAACTGATCACCTGCAGAGGAATGGTCTATTTGAAGAGGTTCAGTCAGGTTTTAGAATTCATCATAGTACAGAAACAGCATTAGTGAAGGTTACAAATGATCTTCTTATGGCTTCGGACAGTGGACTTATCTCTGTGCTTGTTCTGTTGGACCTCAGTGCTGCTTTTGATACTGTTGACCATAAAATTTTATTACAGAGATTAGAGCATGTCATAGGTATTAAAGGCACTGCGCTGCGGTGGTTTGAATCATATTTGTCTAATAGATTACAATTTGTTCATGTAAATGGGGAATCTTCTTCACAGACTAAAGTTAATTATGGAGTTCCACAAGGTTCTGTGCTAGGACCAATTTTATTCACTTTATACATGCTTCCCTTAGGCAGTATTATTAGACGGTATTGCTTAAATTTTCATTGTTACGCAGATGATACCCAGCTTTATCTATCCATGAAGCCAGAGGACACACACCAATTAGCTAAACTGCAGGATTGTCTTAGAGACATAAAGACATGGATGACCTCTAATTTCCTGCTTTTAAACTCAGATAAAACTGAAGTTATTGTACTTGGCCCCACAAATCTTAGAAGCATGGTGTCTAACCAGATCTTTACTCTGGATGGCATTTCCCTGACCTCTAGTAATACTGTGAGAAATCTTGGAGTCATTTTTGATCAGGATATGTCATTCAAAGCGCATATTAAACAAATATGTAGGACTGCCTTTTTGCATTTATGCAATATCTCTAAAATCAGAAAGGTCTTGTCTCAGAGTGATGCTGAAAACTAATTCATGCATTTATTTCCTCTAGGCTGGACTATTGTAATTCTTTATTATCAGGTTGTCCTAAAAGTTCCCTAAAAAGCCTTCAGTTAATTCAAAATGCTGCAGCTAGAGTACTGACGGGGACTAGCAGGAGAGAGCATATCTCACCCGTGTTGGCCTCTCTTCATTGGCTTCCTGTTAATTCTAGAATAGAATTTAAAATTCTTCTTCTTACTTATAAGGTTTTGAATAATCAGGTCCCATCTTATCTTAGGGACCTCGTAGTACCATATCACCCTAATAGAGCGCTTCGCTCTCAGACTGCAGGCTTACTTGTAGTTCCTAGGGTTTGTAAGAGTAGAATGGGAGGCAGAGCCTTCAGCTTTCAGGCTCCTCTCCTGTGGAACCAGCTCCCAATTCAGATCAGGGAGACAGATACCCTCTCTACTTTTAAGATTAGGCTTAAACTTTCCTTTTCGCTAAGGCTTATAGTTAGGGCTGGATCGGGTGACCCTGGACTATCCCTTGGTTATGCTGCTTTAGACGTAGACTGTGGGGGGGGTTCCCATGATGCACTGTTTCTTTCTCTTTTTGCTCTGTATGCATCACTCCGCATTTAATCATTAGTGATCGATCTCTGCCCCCCTCCACAGCATGTCTTTTTCCTGGTTCTTTCCCTCAGCCCCAACCAGTCTCAGCAGAAGACTGCCCCTCCCTGAGCCTGGTTCTGCTGGAGGTTTCTTCCTGTTAAGAGGGAGTTTTTCCTTCCCACTGTTGCCAAGTGCTTGCTCACAGGGGGTCGTTTTGACCGTTGGGGTTTTTCATAATTATTGTATGGCCTTGCCTTACAATATAAAGCGCCTTGGGGCAACTGTTTGTTGTGATTTGGCGCTATATAAAAAAAAAGTTGATTGATTGATTGATACTCTATCTCACTTACAGAGTTTAGGTAGCTACTCTGCACTGTGTTGGTATATGGCATTAGAGAACATAAAGAAGGAATCATATCCTTAAACCTAGTTACAGCGCTTTCTGAAAGACTTCTAGTGTAATGAAACTTATTCCCCACTGCTGGGTAGTCCATCAGAGTAAATGTAAATGTTATTAAGAAATGATCAGACAGAAGGGAGTTTTCAGGGAATACTGTTAAGTCTTCAATTTCCATACCATAAGTCAGAACAAGATCTAAGATATGATTAAAGTGGTGGGTGGACTCATTTACATTTTGAGCAAAGCCAATAGAGTCTAATAATAGATTAAATGCAGTGTTGAGGCTGTCATTCAGTAACGACCAGGTGGACGATAGATAAGAACAAATAAAACTGGTTTTTGGGACTTCCAATTTGGATGGACAAGACTAAGAGTCAAGCTTTCAAATGAATTAAAGCTCTGTCTAGGTTTTTGATTAATTAATAAGCTGGAATGGAAGATTGCTGCTAATCCTCCTCCTCGGCCCGTGCTACGAGCATTCTGACAGTTAGTGTGACTCGGGGGTGTTGACTCATTTAAACTAACATATTCATCCTGCTGTAACCAGGTTTCTGTAAGGCAGAATAAATCAATATGTTGATCAATTATTATATCATTTACTAACAGGGACTTAGAAGAGAGAGACCTAATGTTTAATAGACCACATTAACTGTTTAGTCTGTGGTGCAGTTGAAGGTGCTATATTATTTTTTCTTTTTGAATTTTTATGCTTAAATAGATTTTTGCTGGTTATTGGTTGTTCATATGAACAATATTTACACGAGTCCCAAACTGTTCATGGACCTGGCTAACGTGAAGTTTGGGGCATGTGGCACATACAGGGAGAACAAATGAGGATGCCCCAGAGGAGGGCAAATGCTCTCACAAAAAAACTCTGAAAGAGGATCTATAAGATGGATAAGAGAGGGGCACTCTGGTGTCTGCCATCTGCCTGAACAGTGTGAACCGGGATTCATCCGTGAAGAGAACACCTCTCCAACGTGCCAAACGCCAGCGAATGTGAGCATGTGCCCACTCAAGTCGGTTACAATGACGAACTGGAGTCAGGTCGAGACCCTGATGAGGACGACGAGCATGCAGATGAGCTTCCCTGAGACGGTTTCTGACAGTGTGCAGAAATTCTTTGGTTATGCAAACCGATTGTTTCAGCAGCTGTCCGAGTGGCTGATCTCAGACGTTTTTGGAGGTGAACATGCTGGATGTGGAGGTTCTGGGCTGGTGTGGTTACACGTGGTCTGCGGTTGTGAGGCTGGTTGGATGTACTGCCAAATTCTCTGAAACGCCTTTGGAGACGGCTTATGGTAGAGAAATGAACATTCGATACACAAGCAACAGCTCTGGTTGACATTCCTGCTGTCAGCATGCCAATTGCACGCTCCCTCAAATCTTGCGACATCTGTGGCATTGTGCTGTGTGATAAAACTGCACCTTTCAGAGTGGCCTTTTATTGTGGGCAGTCTAAGGCACACCTGTGCACTAATCATGGTGTCTAATCAGCATCTTGATATGGCACACCTGTGAGGTGGGATGGATTATCTCAGCAAAGGAGAAGTGCTCACTATCACAGATTTAGACTGGTTTGTGAACAATATTTGAGAGAAATGGTGATATTGTGTATGTGGAAAAAGTTTTAGATCTTTGAGTTCATCTCATACAAAATGGGAGCAAAACCAAAAGTGTTGCGTTTATATTTTTGTTGAGTGTAAATTATTATTATTTATAGTGCTTTTTCTGCCTAAGACTGGAGAAATGTTGCCAGCCCCTTTCACATAATAATGTAATAGTCCACATCCCCTCCTGGCTGCCCCGACCCTTAATTGGAGTAAGTGGATATAGAACATGAATGAACGAATGGATTATCATTAACCTAAACTAACAAGCTTCATTTGAGGTATTGTTATCAGTTGAACTGGTTCATATCAATGCAACACAAATTGGATTTAATAATGAACATATAATATGTAAAGTATTTTAAACACAGAGTTTATCATCAGTGATGCCGGTAACGCGTTACTCTAATCTGACCACTTTTTTTAGTAACAAGTAATCTAACACGTTAATCTTTCCAAATCAGTAATCAGATTAAAGTTACTTCTCCATGTCACTGTGCCTTACTATTATTTTTACATTGTGGGTCGATAGCAGCATTAAACTTGGTCCGTGGGCAGCAGGTCGGGGCTCGACTGAACTGCCCACTTTAAGCGAGCTGTGAGCTTTTCATCCGCGGTTTTCTGCAGCAGCTACGACTCGTCCTCACCTCTTAAAGCGCGGTGACAACAGCACACCTGTTATGTGGGCCACTGAAGAGGAGGTACTGCTGGCCCACCACCACCAGAGGGCGCCCTGCTTGGAGTGCGGGCTCCAAGCACGAGAGGGAGCCAGACCCAGAAGAAGTGACAGCTGTCACTCATCCTCAGCTCCAGCTGTCACTCATTCCTCATCATCACCATCACCATAAAGGCCGGACTGCAACTCCACCTCCTCGCCGAGAAATCGACTACCGAAGAGGTAATTTCTCTGCTGACTCATATTGTTGAGAAATAATCTGAACTGTTTTGCAGCCGTTGTCCTGTGGCGTTCGACCTTGTCTGTGGGATTGGCGTTTGGTGTGACAGCGACAGCTTCGCCTCACACTCCAAACCAGATAAGTGGCCAGGAGCTGCACGAGTGTGTGATTGGAGGTGGAGGTGCTCCCTCCTAACTGTGTACAGACTGTGGATTACTGAGTGTGTGGACTCACACTCATTCATCTTGTCTCTGCTTTCTGCCAGCAGTACCAGGGTCGACAGCCGAAGACAGAGGCCACCTGGGGACTCGGGACTTGGCGGCTCCGGTGTTCTTCAGGCCGTTGGTGGTGGAAGCCGTGTGGGACGCGGCTTCTCTCTCGTCGGGGGTCTTCTATCTTCAAGCCTGCCCACACGTCACCTGGTGTTAATTGGCTTTACAAATTTTGTGTATTTAGTTGTGTGTTGTCACAACATTAAATTGTTACTTTTTGGCTTATTCATTGTCCGTTCATTTGCGCCCCCTGTTGTGGGTCCGTGCTACGACACCTTCCCAACAACACCTGCACTGAGCTTCACAAAAAACATTTTTATGCTTTTTTTTTTCCTCCTCTATTTAGAATTCTGAGCTGAGCCACTACGTATCTGCTTGTTAAAAACAGCTGATCCTCCGCGACGCGTCAACAACTAACACTATTTTCCACTCAAATGCACCTAAACTCTCTTTCTGAGGACCACATGATGTGAAAACGCAATAAAACTTTCTTACCTGTAAACCTGGTCATGTTTTCTGCATAAATAAATGTTATCCATTCTTTGTGCTCAAACGCCAAAGCAGGGGCGAATCCAGATGGAATGGGGGCGTGGGGGAGGGATGTGCCCCCCCACAACACCCCTAGATTAAAGGTCCAGATTTGAAGCCTTTTTTTTACTACAACTACTAATACTACTTAAAATAATAATAATTTCGACACGTAAAATGTTTAGAGAGAATTTAAATGTTAGAAAAATGTTAGAATTTAATAGTTACATTTATAAACAATGTAGGTTAGAAATTGCAAGTTTTACTGTTACAGTGCTGTTAACAGTTAAATATGAGGTCAAGAAAGATTATTTTACTTTTTATAAAACAAGTATTTATTTTCATTGAAGTCAAGAAAGGGTGACTATAAAGTGAGTTTTGGCAAAACAGGTATCATTGTCATGTTGAGGTGGCAGAGGGTTGTTGTCGGCAGCTGGGGAAAGTAACTAAAAAAGTAACTAATAATCTAACTTAGTTACTTTTACAATTGAGTAATCAGTAAAGTAACTAAGTTACTTTTTCAAGGAGTAATCAGTAATTGGATTACTTTTCAAAGTAACTGTGGCGACACTGTATCATTAACCAACTTACTGAAATATTGGTATCTGTTTCATTTATGCTTTCCTGGCACATTCCAAACAAAGACACACATGCAAAAACAATATGTCAACTAAAAAAACAATGCTGGAAAAGGTGGACAAATTAAACACTAAGATTTCAACACCGTTCACATGAACATTTCATACTTTCTGCATTGACTCAGTGGAATTAAATGGCTTTTATTTTTCTGTCCTTTGCACTTTTCTGACAATAAAAGAACTATAATAAAGTTTACTGCTCTAATTCCCTTAAAATACAAAAGTTATTGTTTTATTAGTATATATTTAAGTGCCAAGAAAAGACCAACATTTATCACGGAACTGGAAGAAAGGAAGTGTGTGTGTGTGTGTGTGTGTGTGTGTGTGTGTGTGTGTGTGTGTGTGTGTGTGTGTGTGTGTGTGTGTGTGTGTGTGTGTGTGTGTGTGTCCTATGTACCTTTTACACCTACTTGTTATTGGAAAATGTGCTTTTTGTAAATAACTGAGCGGGGAAAACGTGTCTCTTGTAAATATCTCTACAGTAAAGAGGACATGCCTTTTGTAAATAATTTAGTAGGAAAGATGTCCCTTTTGTAAATATCTGTACATGCCTTTAATAAATAACAGAAGAGGAATGCCGTGTCCTCGTGTTGTTGTAAATACCAGCACATGTACATATATTTTATTAAAGGTCCAGGTCCGTCTGAGATTTTTATGTGTGTATGTTAACTTTGTAAAACCGGGTATTTGACTGATGTTTTGACCACTTATTAAATGGCAGACAGGGTTACAGGGCAGCACGTCCATGTCGTGCATGCAGTATAGTTAGTGTGCCCTCTAGTCTTTCTATAATATACGTAACTCTACAGGAAAAACCATCATTTGGTGCACTGAAGGAAACCATTCATTTTCTACACCGTCTACTCCAATGAAGAGCCACGGGGCGCTGGAACCTACACCAAAGGAAACCTTTTCAGAGACTGTGTTCATAATAATCTCCTTATGTGCTGAATGTGATGTTGTGAAAAGAAAGAGAATTATGAACTGTTCATGTGTTGAATTAAGCAGTTATTGAAACTAAAACAAATGTTATGAGGATTCTGAATTCTTTGACGGTTGACTCTCAGTAAAATATTTTAACTTATATGTCAAGTGTTTTTAATTTCTGTTGTGTCCATGTTAAAATATTGAAATGTCCTTTTTTTCAAGGATGCCCAAGTAAAAATGAACAATATAAAGTGATACAGACTGTGACTGTACCAGCAAGAAACTAAAACTACTTTCTCCCCTGGTCAGACCTCTGTTCAAATCACTTGACGAACTACAGACCTGCTGCTTTACTACAAGTCTTCTCAAAAAACTCTTCAATAATCAATTAGACTTATTCATCGACAAACACAAACTACTTTCAGTCAATCAGTGTGGATTTTGGACACAAAGGTCAACATCACTGACTTTACTAGACCTAACTGAAGATGTTTAATTTTACTTTTTTTTCTGATTGAGTGTTTTGTTAATTTCCTTGAGACCAATGACATGAGATTAGATAAAAAGCTTTGACATAAAATGTTTTAATTTTGATTCTTCTAGCAAAACTTTTGTCATTAAAATCCATGGCTGCAGTAGCACCATTTGACCACCAGGGGACGACAAAGATTATCGCTGTTTTAAAGTCACTGAATATTTAAAACTAATCATTTGTACAAATATATTCATGATATGAGGCATGACCAGGGTTGGGTAGGATTACTTTGAAATGTAATCCAAAAGTAATCAGATTACAAGTAATCCAAATGTATGTACATACATCCATGTAATCCAAACATGTATTCTTTCAAAGTAATCCGACCAAACCTTGAGCATGACTGACAAAAACTAAACTGGCCCAGTTGTTCTTGTGTCTTTTTAAAACATAGTTTCAAATAGTTTTTAAACAGTTTAAATTCATCAATATTGATAATCAATAAAGTTGAGTGTGTTTAGTTGAGTGATAAAGGTTTAAGGTGATGACGTCACAGAGATAACACAAACTCACCAGACTTTGTCAGAGCATTATTGTACCAGATCGGGATGTTGTGTCCACAGTATCTGTCCTTCTCAGCCAGTTCTTGTTCCAGGAATGGACCACTGTTCCAGAACTCTGCGTTCTTCAGTCCGTACTCAGTGAAACCGATGAACTTTCCCACTTTGCTGCTGAACCTGGTGAGCTCCAGTTTGTTGTAAATGTACGAGTCGATGTACTCGATGTCTTTTGACTCCGTGGAGTTAAAAACACAGCGAGCCACTCTGGTATTTAAAAATCCATCTGCAGAAAAAAAAAAAAACACAGAATCAACAAACTGTGAATTCAGCTGATCGATGAGCTGATCAGTGATCGATTACCTGCTCGGTGCAGAGCGATGAAGAGGAGGAAAAAGCCCACAGAGGATGAAGCCATGTTCATGTGTTCACAAACTCTGATACAAACTCACTCTGACGCTGCTCGAAACACGCTGCACAGCCGATGACGTCACCGCAGCGTCACATGTTACCAGGTAGACTTCACCAGAGTCTGACACACAGGCAGGAGCCAGTCACGTGACTCAGAATCTAATCAACAACAGTCTATAATCAATACACAAAGAGTTAAATACTTCTGTCACTTTAGTCAAACTTATTTAATATTAATCACATCATGGAAAAAGCTCACTGATATATTTACAAAAGATGTTGAAAAGTTTTGAGCCCGACCAAGGAGAAACCACAACTGAATTAGGAGAATCGGGAGAGGTCAGAGTTCACTAGTACCAAACACAGCCAACAGGTGTGAGCGGCTATTTAAATCCAAATCATTTCTCTCTCTGTTTATCAGTATTTTGTGCCTGTTTGGTGCCAGCAGTCGCGGTAATTCCAGCTCCGTATCTTAATCCTGCTGCTGCTGCAAAAAGAAGCTCGTAGTTGGATTTTGGGATTGAGCTACCATCTGTCCCAGCCTGTCTCTCACCGGCATCTCAATGCTCTCAGCTGATTGTCCCGTGGGGTCTAAAGCCTTGACTTTGAAAGAATTATTGTTCAAAGCAGGCTAGGTCACCTGACTCCAGTTCTGTTTTGTGGGTTTTCCACTCTGACATTGATTAAGACAGACAGCCGGAGCATTCTGACGTTGTGTACTGTGACGCTCGAGGTGAAATTCTTGGACTGATGCAAGACGAACAAAAGTGAAAGCATTTTGCCAAGAATGTTTTCATGAACCCAGAACAAAAGTCGGAGGTTTGAAGACGATCAGATACCACTGTAGTTCTGACCATAAACGATGCTATATAGCGACCCAGCGCTATTATTCCCGCAAATTTCTACGAAGCCTTCTGGGTCCTAAAACAACGCCTCACTGCGGCCCCCCATACTACTCCTCCCTGACCCCATCCGACAGTTCATGGTCGAGGATGATGCTTCTGATGTAGGCGTTGGAGCGGTTTTGTCATAGATGAACCCTGCTGATAATACAACAATGTGAAAATAACATCTTTCTCTATGTGGACGATTCAACCATCTACGCCACAGTAACATCACTGAATGGTCCTGAGGTGGCTGCATCCCTAAACAAGGACCTAGAAAACATCTGCAGGTGGGATGATGTCTGGAAGTTCACATTTGAGCCGAGCAAATGCAAGGCCATGGTCCTGTCCAGAAAGAGGGCTCCATCCTGCCCAGATCTGTTCTTTGGGACAACCAGAATTGACTTCACCGAGCAGATGGATATCCTGGTACTCTGCATTGACAAGAAACTACCTGTCAAACATCTGCAAACACACTGGACAGCGTCTTGGAGCACTGTGGAAGCTGGCCAACAAGCTCAATGCCAAAGACCCAGGTCAGGGGTGTCATGGAGTACTCCTGCCTTGCCTGGATGAACACATCACAGACCACTCTTAGGCAGTTAGACAACATCCAGAAAAAGGCCCTGAAAATCACTGGTGTGGATGAGGACACTGGCCAAAGCTATCGTGCCATCAGCAAGCTGAGCCACAGCAGAACAGTCACAGCAGCACCACCTGTGTCTAATATTTTAATAGCCTTTTATTTTTTATTTTTTTATATTTTTAAAGTCCCAAATTAAAGAACAATTAAAAAAAAAATAACTGTATCATTAATGTAATTATGGCAGGATTTATTTAATGTAGTAATTAAGCCTGAGCCTGGAGTCTGGGGAGAGCACACAGCTCAGCATTCCTCTGAAAGTCTCTGTATGTTGTATTACTCAAAATCACTGTTTTGACTACTGACAATTTTACACGGTTTAAGCCGCAGCATGTCTTTACATTATACACTCTGTTTGTGGACGTGTTTGCGTGGTATGTAAAACACCAACAACTAATGAGGTCCCAGATTTTTCCCACACTATTAAAACTGAATACTGAAATACACCATAAATATGAGGAGCGCGTATTGCTCAGAGTTTTTCAAGTCTGTACGTGAACATATGCTCTTTTTTTCCTTCATGTTTTTCTCTATGTAAGTGTGATAAACCACGTATTCTAACACTTATACAGCCTGTGTTCTTTCCTATAATATTGCTGAAATGGGCAAATTGTTTTGTTTTTTTCAAACAAGGTTTTTTTGAAATAAAACTTTTTTGTGAAAAAAGGTTACAGATCTCTTGAAAGGGGCCCCCTCATCATATCTTTGAAGATTGCACACTTTAAAACAACGTTATTAAAGGAAAGCACTGATCTGTGAGCGCTGTCCACGGTACTGAATCTGAGTTCAATTTAAAACACAAAGCAACAACACAGAGCCCTACAGGTGCCCACAACTACAGAGGGAAGGGCTAAAGAACAACAACATGTCCAGAAAGCCCTCACAGTATGTGGGGGAAATTAGTTCACCCTAAGGACAGGATCACTATTTACAAACAGAGCAATGTAGTGTATTATATCAGATGTCAGGAAAACTGTAATGAACACTACATAGGTGAGACGAAGCAACTTTTACACAAGAGGCTATACCAGCACCGCAGAGAGGGCACCAGTCTGCAGTTCATCTCCACCTTAAAGACACTAACCACACGTTTGAGGACAAGGAAGTTAAAATCTTAGCCAGAGAGAAGAAATGGTTTGATAGAGGGGTCAAGGAGGCATTGTATGTGAAACAGTTGAAACCCAGCCTTAAGTGGGGAGGGGTCTGAGACACACTTTGTCCCCTGTTTACAATGGGGTACTCAGGTCAAAGCAGTTTCAGTCTTTTGTTCATGGTAATGAGTCATTCACGTCATCAGGAGAGTCGTTAGGGGAGCCGTCAGGAGAGGCTTCCATCCTGTCATTAGGAGAGTGCTAACTAGAGCACAATAGGTGCGAATTAGAGCTATTGTCTAGTCACTAGCCTATAGCAGTCTGCCTCTCGGTAGGAGGCAGACTGTTTACAGAGAAGGACGACGGGTTGCACTCGGACTAACTTCTTCTCCCCCGGCAGTATCCCTTTCCACACTCACTATTCTATTTCAGCAGTGGGTGACTGACTTTAAACATAGTAAGTCATATAAATCTAAGCATATGTCAAAGTCGCTGGTAAGCAATACAACTGCTTCTAGATTACTGTTAGTTATCCTGTTATTTATTGGAAATGTTGAAATTAACCGAGGTCCTGACTCAAATGCATTTATCCCACTTTTTATGTACTTTTTAAGCTATTATGTCAAATTTTTTTTACATTCAATAGTTCTGGAATGTACACATCTGTCACAGAACGTACACCCCAAAATCTATCATTCTCTACTCCCCCTCTGTTGCACCATTGTGCTCCCCTCATAAAAATGGACTCTGCTCCTGTGCTTCCCTTTTTTCATAGTACAGAACCAGGTCCCAAACCAAAAAAGGGTAAACGAGTCTGACATTCCAAGAAAAACCCAAAAACTTTATATCAGCTTAGTAGAAGCAAAGGTCTCAAAATCTGTCATCTAAATATACACAGCCTTGCACCAAAACTAGATGAACTGAAAATCATACGAGCACAAACCAAAGCCCATGTAATGGCAATCAGTGAATCCTGGCTAACACCAGAAATTCCTGATTCTTTTCTCTCCATTGAAAATTATAGTTTATATTGGAAAGACCGTATTGGTAAATGTGGAGGTGGAGTAGCGCTTTACGTAAGTCAAAATTATGCGCACTCCATATCAAAAATTGAAACTGTCTCAGAGTCACTGCAGCTAGTTATAAATTTTACAAATCAACATGCAATTACAATTATAGTAACATATAAACCTCCGAATGTAAATCCGAACCTATATGTGTCTCAACTCTCTGATATATTAAAATTAGTGAATACAAAGGAATTGCTTGTACTCGGAGACCTAAATCTGGACTGGAATGACAGCTCATCTAAACCATTAAAAGCTCTTGCAACCAAATTTGGACTTACTCAGTTAATCAAAAACCCAACTAGAATTGGAAAAACACGCAGCTCTGTGCTTGATCTCATTTTTTCTTCTCAACCCTCCAAATTCGCTCTCTCTGGTATAGTAGAAACTGCTATTTCTGATCATTTCCTTACATATGTAACCAGGAAAAAGCCAAGAATATAAAAGATCATGCTAGTCATCTGACTATAACCAAAGTACCAAACTCTAACTTACCACAATTAAATGAAGAAATAGATAATATTGATTGGTCAAATGAAATGCAACTTACAAACCCTGATCAAATTTTAGTTCATTTTCATGAGAAAATTGAAACTGTAATTACAAATTATACAACTGTCCGAACGATAAAACAACGGCAAAATAAATTACCTCGGATTAACTCCCAAATAATTAAACTTCTTAAACAAAAAGCTACATCCTTAAAACAATATAGAAAAACCAAAACACCAGAGAGTAAATATCAATTCAAGCATATTAGAAATAAATGCACGGCCGAATTACACAAATCCAAAATGACATATTTTCAAAACCTAATTGTTCAAGCTGGCTCAAATCCAAAAACGCTATGGCAAGTACTCAACAACATAACAGGAAATAATAAAAAGAATAACTTAAATAAAATTCAAATTAATAATGATGGTAATTTCGTAACGAAACACGAAAAGATTGCAAGTGCTTTTAATGACTACTTTATATCCTCTGTAAAGGAGTTATCCTCTGTCTTCACATCTCCTGATATTACACCAGTGCAGACTTGTTCTCAATCTTTGTTTTCCTTTGCAGAAGTCTCCCAACAAGAGATATCTGCCACTTTTCAATCCTTAAACAACTCTCACACACGGGATGTCACTGGCTTAACAACGAACGTCTTGAAGACACACTCTGTGTTGTATGGCTGGGGGGCCTGGCTGCCTTTTTGTTTCTGTCTTTTGTTTTTCCTTCCAGGTGGCTTGCATTTGGGACTGAGTGGCTGTGTTGCTGAGGTTATCAGGACCTCACCCTGATCACCTGCGGCTCGTCAGGACTCACAGCTGTGGTGCATCTATATGGATTGGAACATGGTGGCATTTAAGACTGGAGTGTACAGTGTGTATTTGCCAGAGACTCGACCTTGTGACCAGACGGGTGAGATCGTCGTCTCGGGAGCCATCTCATCATCAGTGGATGCTGAGAACGTCCAGGGTTTGATGCACGGTCTGTGAAAGAGGAGGGGGTGAGGTCTCACGCTCGTCAGCACACTTCCTGAGGTACGTTAGATTTTGTGACTAATGTTTATACAGTCAGTAAATGTGGTGTCCCTCACACCTTTTTATATTGAGCTGTATGTTAGTCATGTATCGGCTTCCACTGCAGTGGAGTTTTGTGAACTGGATGTTCCATGCCTGCAGGTTGGGAAGCTGATTAGTAATTAAGCCAGGAAGTGTTTGCTGTTTATGTACACCTTTGAGTGGTCTCTCTGTGTGTAGAGTGTGGACTCACATAATGGTTCCTTCTTTCACAGACTCGGTTTGTTGCGGCCACCTGGGGGGTGTCGGCGGGGTCCTTGGGTCCGAAACAGCTTCTGGCTCCGGACCGTTAGCGCTGCTGGGAGCGCACCGTATCACCACCACGCCAGACCGCACACTTTTGTTGTTTTGTATCACTGTTATGTATTAAATTCAGTTATCCTTTGTACCGTGCTCTGCTTATTTCATACTGGGTCCTTCAAACGCTGGTCGGTTCTCCGAGCTGCGTCCGACACATAACACTCTGAAAGCTTTGTACCTTTGTTTCACCATCTGATCAATTTATGTATTAGACTCTCTGTGTTCTCATCTTCCTGGAAAACTGCCCTGATCATTCCCATATTTAAATCAGACAATCCTACATACATTTCAAATTACAGACCAATAGCTATACTTTCAACAATATCAAAATTACTAGAAAAAACTCTGTATAATCAACGTATCAACTTCCTGGAGAAAAACCACCTGCTCAGTGACTCTCAGTATGATTTTCGGTCCAAATGTTCCACTATGTCTGCTCTTCTACTGTTCACTGAACATATACGCTCTGCTTTAAACAAAGGACAGGTTACAGGTGCAGTTTTTATAGATCTCCGTAAAGCATTTGATACAGTAAATCATCTCATTTTATTAAGTAAACTTCAGTCCTTTAAGCTGTCCCAAAGTGTGCTTGACATGATTACATCCTATTTGAGTGGCAGGTCTCAAATAGTCAAAATTGGTCAAACTAAATCTTATCCTCTTAAACACAATATCGGAGTGCCATAAGGGAGTACTCTTGGTTCTTTACTGTTTCTTCTCTATATTAATGACCTTCCACTTATATGCAACTATTCTAACGTTTTATTGTATGCAGATGACACTGTATTCTTTTATTCCGATTCTAACCCCAATCTTGTAAATACCAAATTGTCATCTGATCTCAAAACACTTCAAAATTGGCTAATGGATCATCATCTTAGTATTAACATGAAAAAGACAGAATGTATGTATTTTCATTCCCCCAGGAAGCAACTTCAAATGTGCAATACAATCATGTTTTCTGATTACAAACTGCACATAACAACCTATAAATATCTTGGTGTGCTCTTGGATTCACATCTTAATTACAAAGTCAACTCTCTGACCAAGAAACTGCAACAAAAACTGTATGTCTACAACAAAATCAGACCATATCTGACAACCTCTGTTTCTCATACGTACCTCCATGCTGTAGTCCTCTCCTCTATCTCCTATTGTTTGCCTATATGGTCTCTCACCACAAATGATGTTCTTGATCCTGTGGCTCGACTGTATAACAGAGCTTTTAAAATTCACTGTCAACTTCCAGGTTGGACCCACCATTGTATAGCTCTGTCCAGATCAAATGCTCTGACTTTCAACAACTATATAAGCAGTACTGCTATTAGATTTTATTTTCAGTTAAAAAACTTCAACCTCCCACCAGCTCTGTTGGCTCTAGTACCGACTACAAACTCTCAAAGGAGCACCAGATCAACATCGGCGGAACAGCTCCAAGTCCCTTTTCAAAAAACACTTATGGACAAAGATCATTCTTTTACATCTACACTAAGATGTGGAATGATATCCCTCTGGGCACTAGAACTATCAGCTCAGAGATACTATTTAAAAAAACTTACAGAGACGATTTAATGAATAGTTACTTGTGTAACCACTGATCTACTTTTCCTATTTGATTGATCATTTTATGAATGTGTGCTGTACATGTTAGGTTTATTGTCTAAATGACTGAATGAAATGTTTGTTTGTATGTAGGTTTGTGTGTAAAACAGGAACCTGCTGTAAAACAGTTTTTTACTGAGTCAGGCCTGGGGTAATGTGCAATTGTGCTTTTAACCTTTTCCTGTATAATAAAGAAATGAAATGAAGGAGAGGTCTGGTTACGTTTAAAACTCCAGCTTTTGTGGCTTCTGTTATTCTTCTCTACAAGAGTCAAGATAGAAGTTGTTGGGTATTTTCTCCTCCAAACACTTTTAAAACCTTTAACAAGACAAACAGAGTCAAGAAACACCAGTGAGACAGAAAGTCAAATTTTACGCGCGGAGTGCGGCCAGGCTGTACACCAAGGCTACACTAAAGTCTGGCCTGCTTTTCCGCTCTTTTTATTAAGAGACGCCCTCATCACATAAACAAAAAACTTGTCCTAAGGGTGGGGGTGATGACGCAAGACAAGTTTCTTCCCGTAACATAAACGCATACGTCAATAAGTGCAGCTGTAAGGAAGAACACTTTCTTTTACACAGGTCAGCACATCTCGTTCGTCTGTTGCAGTTATCAGCTGTTCTGCATCTGCCTGAAGTGTCCTGTCCTTCACACTCCTTCACACTAAGCACCACATCACAACAGTCAAAACGTTCTCTTACTCCCAGTCATTAAGAGGCTGCGAAAACAAAGTTATATTATAATAATAAGTACATCCAGCCCTTCATTCCCAGCTCAGATTGACCCCAGAGTGCTAAAACAAAATTGAATTCTCAGGCTTGGTTAAGACAGGTGCAAAACAGCACAACACTGTTCTCATGAGAAAGAAGACAAAGCTAAAACAAGGTTGAATAACACATACATTCTCAGGGTGAAGTGCAAACAGCACAACACCGTTTTCATAAGAAAGAAGACGAAGGTACAAATGTTTAACAGTGATAACATATATATATATATATCAAATCCTTAACAGAAGTCAGACAACCAGAGCAATAAATTTATCTGAGGAAGCTTCTGAGATTTAAAGCGAAACGTCCTCGCACCAAGCAACCCAGTCCAGTCGAAGATTCAAGCTTCTCTACTTTCAGTTCTCATGTTCATGCCTGATTTGTTGTTGCATTATATCCTGCCCTTGATTTCCGTTTTAGTTCTATTTTTGTCATTTGTTTCCACTCTGCACCTCCCATCATGTCTTCCTTCCTCGTCTCACACCTGGTTATTTATGTTCACGCCCTGCACCTGACATTATTTTTTTCCTCACTTTGATTCTGTTCCCATTTCACTCCCACTCTTGCACCAGCTCATGTGTCTTTGTGTATTACATCACTTAAGTTTGTGCCCTCCCCTCCTCACAATCTTGTCTGTGCATTATCTTTGTTCACTAGCCACGCCCTCTTCTAAATTGTTCCTCACGTGCACCTCCTTGTGCACACCCTGCTTGTGTATGAGCGTCTCAGCCTGACCCTGTTTGTACCTCTGCCGCGCTGACTGATTACTTGTGTACCAAACCCAAGCCTGGATTAAAGACCATAATTTCCTCCGCACCAAAGCCTAGTCTGTGAGTCTGTATTGCGAGTCCAGCCACTCCTGGTGACGGCTCTCCTGCCCGACCTGACAGGTGCAAACATTTTTCAGCGGAAGACCAGAGCTGCAGTTTGACAGAAGCATGGAAAACTTCAAAGAACATGAGGACCAGTTGAAGCAGTTCTTTCTGGCAAATAGTTGGGACCTGGACGGCACTAAGACAAAGGCAGTATTTTTGACAGTGGTCGGACGAGAGATGCCTTGCTTTGAGATTTATGTGCACCGCACAAAGCAGCCGAATATGAGTTGAAAGATTTGTTTGACTTGTTAAGAAAACATTTAGGTCCAAAGACTAGCTGCATCACCAAATGTTTTAAATGACACACCAGAAAGCAAAAGACAGATGAATCAACCAGTATCTTTTTGGCAAGTCTGCAGAAAATGGAAACATGTCATTTTGGAGGCTTTGGAGTGAAGCTTTAAAGGACAGATTCATTTGTGGTGTAAGAACTGAGAAACTGTGAACTTTTGTTAGCTGCTGCTCAAACTAAGAACTTATCCCTTGCAGAAGCTTATGAAATAAGCTTGACTTTTGAGACGTCAGAGAATAACGCAGTGAATTTTGGAGACCAAATAGATAAAGCTAAAACTGTTTTCATGGAAGGAATGTTAAGGTTAGGAGTGATGACAGCTCTAAACAGGAACCAGGACTTAGGCAGACAGAGTAGAATCCCAGGATGCAGGACAGCCCAGACACAGACGATGGAGTTAAAGCACAGTTTTATTAATCACAAGTGAGAACAAACACAGAGTCAATGTGAAGACTAGACTGGATGGTCGGAATCATCTTCATAA
Source organism: Thalassophryne amazonica (assembly GCF_902500255.1). Classification (NCBI taxonomy): domain Eukaryota; kingdom Metazoa; phylum Chordata; class Actinopteri; order Batrachoidiformes; family Batrachoididae; genus Thalassophryne; species Thalassophryne amazonica. The sequence continues at coordinate 34,996,009 of NC_047125.1, read as the reverse complement.
ATGGGTGAGAGCAACTGAGGAAGGTCTTCTTCATAAAAGGTGAGCTCCAAATGCAGAGACAGACTTAAAGTGAGGAGTTTCATTTCTTCATAGAAGGTGAGTTTAATCACAGACTGAATTAAACTGAGGATTATCTTCTTCATAAAAAGTGAGTACCAACTTAGAAATCTTTCTTCTTAGAGGTGGGTATCAGCTGAGGAATGTTCTTTATCAGAGCTGAAAAAAAAAACTTCATTAAATATGAGTATAATCACAGACTAGATTCAACTAAGGAATGTCTTTTGAATGAATGGATTTATTCGGCACACAGTTCAACAATAACAAAAAAACAAAACACCTCTACAATGAACACGGGTGACCAAAAGAGTGAGAGCAAAAGCAAAGCTTGTAAATACCCACCCCTTTTACATGATAAAAATAAGAAATGCATACACACACATATCAATCAATCAATCAATCAATCAACTTTTTTCTTATATAGCGCCAAATCACAACAAACAGTTGCCCCAAGGCGCTCCATATTGTAAGGCAAGGCCATACAAAAACCATGAAAAACCCCAACGGTCAAAACGACCCCCTATGAGCAAGCACTTGGCCACAGTGGGAAGGAAAAACTCCCTTTTAACAGGAAGAAACCTCCAGCAGAACCAGGCTCAGGGAGGGGCAGTCTTCTGCTGAGACTGGTTGGGGCTGAGGGAAAGAACCAGGAAAAAGACATGCTGTGGAGGGGAGCAGAGATCGATCACTAATGATTAAATGCAGAGTGATGCATACGGAGCAAAAAGAGAAAGAAACAGTGCATCATGGGAACCCCCCAGCAGTCTACATCTAAAGCAACATAACCAAGGGATGGTCCAGGGTCACCCGATCCAGCCCTAACTATAAGCCTTAGCGAAAAGGAAAGTTTTAAGCCTAATCTTAAAAGTAGAGAGGGTATCTGTCTCCCTGATCTGAATTGGGAGCTGGTTCCACAGGAGAGGAGCCTGAAAGCTGAAGGCTCTGCCTCCCATTCTACTCTTACAAACCCTAGGAACTACAAGTAAGCCCGCAGTCTGAGAGCGAAGCGCTCTAATGGGGTAATATGGTACTACGAGGTCCCTAAGATAGGATGGGACCTGATTATTCAAAACCTTATAAGTAAGAAGAAGAATTTTAAATTCTATTCTAGAATTAACAGGAAGCCAATGAAGAGAGGCCAACACGGGTGAGATATGCTCTCTCCTGCTAGTCCCCGTCAGTACTCTAGCTGCAGCATTCTGAACCAACTGAAGGCTTTTTAGGGAACTTTTAGGACAACCTGATAATAATGAATTACAATAGTCCAGCCTAGAGGAAATAAATGCATGAATTAGTTTTTCAGCATCACTCTGAGACAAGACCTTTCTGATTTTAGAGATATTGCGTAAATGCAAAAGGCAGTCCTACATATTTGTTTAATATGCGCTTTGAATGACATATCCTGATCAAAAATAACTCCAAGATTTCTCACAGTATTACTAGAGATCAGGGAAATGCCATCCAGAGTAACGATCTGGTTAGACACCATGCTTCTAAGATTTGTGGGGCCAAGTACAATAACTTCAGTTTTATCTGAGTTTAAAAGCAGGAAATTAGAGGTCATCCATGTCTTTATGTCTGTAAGACAATCCTGCAGTTTAGCTAATTGGTGTGTATCCTCTGGCTTCATGGATAGATAAAGCTGGGTATCATCTGCGTAACAATGAAAATTTAAGCAATACCGTCTAATAATACTGCCCAAGGGAAGCATGTATAAAGTGAATAAAATTGGTCCTAGCACAGAACCTTGTGGAACTCCATAATTAACTTTAGTCTGTGAAGAAGATTCCCCATTTACATGAACAAACTGTAATCTATTAGACAAATATGATTCAAACCACCGCAGCGCAGTGCCTTTAATACCTATGACATGCTCTAATCGCTGTAATAAAATTTTATGGTCAACAGTATCAAAAGCAGCACTGAGGTCCAACAGAACAAGCACAGAGATAAGTCCACTGTCCGAAGCCATAAGAAGATCATTTGTAACCTTCACTAATGCTGTTTCTGTACTATGATGAATTCTAAAACCTGACTGAAACTCTTCAAATAGACCATTCCTCTGCAGGTGATCAGTTAGCTGTTTTACAACTACCCTCTCAAGAATCTTTGAGAGAAAAGGAAGGTTGGAGATTGGCCTATAATTAGCTAAGATAGCTGGGTCAAGTGATGGCTTTTTAAGTAATGGTTTAATTACTGCCACCTTAAAGGCCTGTGGTACATAACCAACTAACAAAGATAGATTGATCATATTTAAGATTGAAGCATTAAATAATGGTAGGACTTCCTTGAGCAGCCTGGCAGGAATGGGGTCTAATAAGCATGTTGATGGTTTGGATGAAGTAACTAATGAAAATAACTCAGACAGAACAATCGGAGAGAAAGAGTCTAACCAAATACCGGCATCACTGAAAGCAGCCAAAGATAACGATACATCTTTGGGATGGTTATGAGTAATTTTTTCTCTAATAGTCAAAATTTTGTTAGCAAAGAAAGTCATGAAGTCATCACTAGTTAAAGTTAATGGAATACTCAGCTCAATAGAGCTCTGACTCTTTGTCAGCCTGGCTACAGTGCTGAAAAGAAACCTGGGGTTGTTCTTATTTTCTTCAATTAGTGATGAGTAGAAAGATGTCCTAGCTTTACGGAGGGCTTTTTTATAGAGCAACAGACTCTTTTTCCAGGCTAAGTGAAGATCTTCTAAATTAGTGAGACGCCATTTCCTCTCCAACTTACGGGTTATCTGCTTTAAGCTACGAGTTTGTGAGTTATACCACGGAGTCAGACACTTCTGATTTAAAGCTCTCTTTTTCAGAGGAGCTACAGCATCCAAAGTTGTCTTCAATGAGGATGTAAAACTATTGACGAGATACTCTAGCTCCCTTACAGAGTTTAGGTAGCTACTCTGCTCTGTGTTGGTATATGACATTAGAGAACATAAAGAAGGAACCATATCCTTAAACCTAGTTACTGTTGTATGGCTGGGGGGGCCTGGCTGCTGGTTTGTTTGCCTTTTGTGTTTCCTCCCAGGTGGCGTGCATTTGGGACTGAGTGGCTGTGTTGCTGAGGCTGTTAGGACTTCACCCTGATCACCTGCGACTCGTCAGGACTCACAGCTGAGGTGCATCTGGAGGGATTGGAGTATGTTGGCATTTAAGACTGAAGTGCACAGTGTGCATTTGCCAGAGACTCGACCTTGTGACCAGACGGGTGAGATCGTCGTCTTGGGAGCCATCTCATCAGCAGCGGACGCTGAGAATGTCCAGGTTTGATGCACGGTCTGTGAAAGAGGAGAGGGTGAGGTCTCACGCTCGTCAGCACACTTCCTGAGGTACGTTGGATTTTGTGACTAACAGTTATACAGTCAGTAAATGTGGTGTCCCTCACACCTTATTGTATTGAGCTGTATGTTAGTCATGTATCAGCTTCCACTGCGGTGGTGATTTGTGAACGGGATGTTCCATGCCTGCAGGTTGGAAGCTGATCAGTAATCAAGCCAGGAAGTGTTTGCTGTTTGTACACCTTTAAGTGTTCTGTGTGTAGAGTGTGGACTCACATAATGGTTCCTTCTTTCACAGACTCGGTTGTTGCGGCCACCTGGGGGGTGTCGGCGGGGTCCTTGGGTCCGAAACAGCTTCTGGCTCCGGACCATTAGCGCTGCTGGGAGCGCACCACGCCAGACCGCACCTTTTATTATTATGATCACTGTTATGTATTAAATTCAGTTAGCCTTTGTACCGTGCTCTGCTTATTTCATACTGGGTCCTTCAAACGCTGGTCGGTTCTCCGAGCTGCGTCCGACACATAACAGTTACAGCGCTTTCTGAAAGACTTCTAGTGTAATGAAACTTATTCCCCACTGCTGGGTAGTCCATCAGGGTAAATGTAAATGTTATTAAAAAATGATCAGACAGAAGGGAGTTTTCAGGGAATACTGTTAAATCTTCTATTTCCATACCATAAGTCAGAACAAGATCTAAGATATGATTAAAGTGGTGGGTGGACTCATTTACTTTTTGAGCAAAGCCGATAGAGTCTAATAATAGATTAAATGCAGTGTTGAGGCTGTCATTCTCAGCATCTGTGTGGATGTTAAAATCGCCCACTATAATTATCTTATCTGAGCTAAGCACTAAGTCAGACAAAAGGTCTGAAAATTCACAGAGAAACTCACAGTAACGACCAGGTGGACGATAGATAATAACAAATAAAACTGGTTTTTGGGACTTCCAATTTGGATGGACAAGACTAAGAGACAAGCTTTCAAATGAATTAAAGCTCTGTCTAGGTTTTTGATTAATTAATAAGCTGGAATGGAAGATTGCTGCTAATCCTCCGCCTCGGCCCGTGCTACGAGCATTCTGACAGTTAGTGTGACTCGGGGGTGTTGACTCATTTAAACTAACATATTCATCCTGCTGTAACCAGGTTTCTGTAAGGCAGAATAAATCAATATGTTGATCAATTATTATATCATTTACCAACAGGGACTTAGAAGAGAGAGACCTAATGTTTAATAGACCACATTTAACTGTTTTAGTCTGTGGTGCAATTGAAGGTGCTATATTATTTTTTCTTTTTGAATTTTTATGCTTAAATAGATTTTTGCTGGTTATTGGTGGTCTGGGAGCAGGCACCGTCTCTACGGGGATGGGGTAATGAGGGGATGGCAGGGGGAGAGAAGCTGCAGAGAGGTGTGTAAGACTACAACTCTGCTTCCTGGTCCCAACCCTGGATAGTCACAGTTTGGAGGATCCAAGAAAATTGGCCAGATTTCTAGAAATGAGAGCTGCTCCATCCAAAGTGGGATGGATGCCGTCTCTCCTAACAAGACCAGGTTTTCCCCAGAAGCTTTGCCAATTATCAATGAAGCCCACCTCATTTTTTGGACACCACTCAGACAGCCAGCAATTCAAGGAGAACATGCGGCTAAACATGTCACTCCCGGTCTGATTGGGGAGGGGTCCAGAGAAAACAACAGAGTCCGACATTGTTTTTGCAAAGTTACACACCGATTTAATGTTAATTTTAGTGACCTCCGATTGGCGTAACCGGGTGTCATTACTGCCGACGTGAATTACAATCTTACCAAATTTACGCTTAGCCTTAGCCAGCAATTTCAAATGTCCTTCGATGTCGCCTGCTCTGGCCCCCGGAAGACAATTGACAATGGTTGCTGGTGTCGCTAACTTCACATTTCTCAAAACAGAGTCGCCAATAACCAGAGTTTGATCCTCGGCGGGTGTGTCGTCGAGTGGGGAAAAATGGTTAGAGATGTGAACGGGTTGGCGGTGTACACGGGGCTTCTGTTTAGGGCTACGCTTCCTCCTCACAGTCACCCAGTCAGCCTGCTTTCCCGACTGCCCGGGATCTGCCAGGGGGGAACTAACGGCGGCTAAGCTACCTTGGTCCGCACCGACTACAGGGGCCTGGCTAGCTGTAGAATTTTCCACGGTGCGGAGCCGAGTCTCCACTTCGCCCAGCCTGGCCTCCAAAGCTACGAATAAGCTGCACTTATTACAAGTACCGTTACTGCTAAAGGAGGCCGAGGAATAACTAAACATTTCACACCCAGAGCAGAAAAGTGCGGGAGAGACAGGAGAAGCCGCCATGCTAAATCGGCTAAGAGCTAGTAGCTACGCTAAGCTAGCGGATTCCCAAAAACACACAAAGTGAATAATGTGCAAATAATCCAGAGGTGATTCAGCAGAAGGAGTGCCCCAATCAAGGCACCAAACAGGCCATGAAGCAGCACAGGCAACACATGACAACGGTGCTAAAATAAAAAAAAAAAATAAAAAAAATAAAAAAATAAAAACGAAAGCGTTAGCAAGCTAGTTAGCCTGCCAACGCTAATGAAAGTTAGCTGATAAAAGTGCTCTGTCGCGATGTTTCGACCGTTAGAGGTCTTCCTTAGGCGTTGGAGCACAGTAAAAAGTTAAAAAAAAAAAAAGTAAAAAAGTCTTGAAAAAGACTGTTAGTTCAAGTCCAAAGCAGCAGGTAGCAGTCTCTGTGTAAACAGTCCCAACCAGTCCTCATGGAAAGAAGAAAAATCTGTGGTTGCTCCTCTGTACACAATCTACTGGGTGCTAGTGACATATACATGCACACATAAATAGTTTCATATATATATATATAGTGGCTTGCAAAACTATTCGGTCCCTTGGTATTTCACACATTTTAATTTGTTTATGGCATTTCAAATACAAAAAGTAAATCAGGCTTCTCAATATAAAAAAATTCTAAAATTATCTTCCTTAAACTCAGACTGAAAGTAAATCTGTACAACTTGATATAAATTAATTAAAAATATAAAAACCAAGATGATGGGTTGCATAAGTAATCAGCCCCTTTGATATAAAACATGTAAATAATCAGTTTAATTGCCAGTTTTCTGTCAGGGGATGGATACATGAACATTTCCAAGTCACTGAATATGTCTTGAAGTTTATTTACATCAGTTATGAAGAAATACACACAGTATGACACTCTGTGGTAAATCTGTGTGGAGTAGACAGTTCTGAAAAACTGAAGGAGAAGAGTGAGGAAAGCCACCAAGACACCCAGACAACCCAGAAGAAGTTACAGTCTTCTGTGGCTGTGATTGGAGAAATTGTGCACAGTGCAAATTCTGCATTTTGTATCAGCAGTTATACAGCTTCATGATGAAGTGGAGCAGAGGAGGATTTTATTCAAAAGAAGACCTGAAAGTTCAGCTACAATTTGCCAGAAGGAACATCTGAGATGAAGCCTAGATTTGATGTTCTGGTGAAAGAAAACCCTCCTCTATACCACAAATGGTACAGAGAAATGCCACTTTTAAGAACCTGGACCTCATTTCTGACATAAAATACAGTCATTTACTCACCAATATAACTTTGGTGTCATTTGGAGTCCGTGGGTCAAACTTTCTTTTTCTTCTACCAAGGTGGATTAGAACTTTTTGTGGTACACAGCACCAACTACTGTACAGGAGGGGCCTAGACCAAGCAGAGGAAAAAATATGGACTCACTCAATTCTGAGGAATAAATGATGGAATCACCCTGTAAATTTTCATCCCCAAAACTAACACCTGCATCAAATCAGATCTGCTTGTTAGTCTGCATCTAAAAAGGAGTGATCACACCTTGGAGAGCTGTTGCACCAAGTGGACTGACATAAATCATGGCTCCAACACGAGAGATGTCAGTTGAAACAAAGGAGAGGATTATCAAACTCTTAAAAGAGGGTAAATCATCACGCAATGTTGCAAAAGATGTTGGTTGTTCACAGTCAGCTGTGTCTAAACTCTGGACCAAATACAAACAACATGGGAAGGTTGTTAAAGGCAAACATACTGGTAGACCAAGGAAGACATCAAAGCGTCAAGACAGAAAACTTAAAGCAATATGTCTCAAAAATCGAAAATGCACAACAAAACAAATGAGGAACGAATGGGAGGAAACTGGAGTCAACGTCTGTGACCGAACTGTAAGAAACCGCCTAAAGGAAATGGGATTTACATACAGAAAAGCTAAACGAAAGCCATCATTAGCACCTAAACAGAAAAAAACAAGGTTACAATGGGCTAAGGAAAAGCAATCATGGACTGTGGATGACTGGATGAAAGTCATATTCAGTGATGAATCTCGAATCTGCATTGGGCAAGGTGATGATGCTGGAACTTTTGTTTGGTGCCTTTCCAATGAGATTTATAAAGATGACTGCCTGAAGAGAACATGTAAATTTCCACAGTCATTGATGATATGGGGCTGCATGTCAGGTAAAGGCACTGGGGAGATGGCTGTCATTACATCACCAATAAATGCACAAGTGTTGTGTGGGCCGCTGAAGAGGAGGTACTGCTGGCCCACCACCACCAGAGGGCGCCCTGCCTGGAGTGCGGGCTCCAGGCACCAGAGGGCGCTGCCGCCTGATGAGAGCAGCCAGGGTGACAGCTGTCACCCATTACCGGACACAGCTGACTCCACTCAGCACGGAGGTATATCATCAGGACGGCGTCTCCACCTCGATGCCGAGATATCGCCTTAAGATAGAGGTAACGATTCTCTGCTATATTATATTGCCTTTCTGAGCATTGCAGGACAGCTGTCTACTCAAAGATAAGTACTCACCTTCCTGCAGTATTGTGACGTGAGGTGGAGACGGCTTCTCCCCTCTCTGTGTTACTGGGTGCAGCCGCATCCACACCTGTGTGTTTGTTCTCTTGCCAGCAGTACCGGATCCGACGAGCGGAGGCAGTGGCCACCTGGGAATTCGGGACTTGGCGGTTCCAGTACTTCCAGGGTTCGGTGGCAGAGGAAATCTGGGTGGTTCCGGTTCGACTTGGACGGACGTCTCCTACCTTCGAGCGTGCCCACACGACACCAGAGGAATTCGGTTTAACCCCAAATTGTCAATTGTTGTATTGGTTGTGCACGTTCCACAACAGTAAAACCTTGTTATTTACCTTCTCCATTGTCCGTTCATTTGCGCCCCCTGTTGTGGGTCCGTGTTCCTACACTTTCACAACAAGTTTACGTTGATATTTTGGACACTTTTCTGATGTTTGGGGATGATGAAATCATTTTTCAAGATGATAATGCATCTTGCCATAGAGCAAAAACTGTGAAAACATTCCTTGCAAAAAGACACATAGGGTCAATTTCATGACATAGGGTTAATGTCAACGAGCAGATGTGATTTGATGCAGGTGTTAATTTTGGGGGTGGAAATTTACAGGGTGAGTCCATAATTTATTCCTCAGAATTGAGTGAGTCCATATTTTTTCCCTCTGCTTGGTCTAAAAAAGTAGCCGTTACTGACTGCCACAATCTTTTTTTCTTGATTTCTTATAGTGTTTCTTAAAGCCAGAAAGTTGCCATTTGAAATGACTTTAGTTTTGTGTCATGTCTGTGATCTGCTTTTTTTCTACAAAATTAAACAACTGAATGAACATCCTCCGAGGCCGGTGATTCCATAATTTTTGCCAGGGGTTGTAATTACAGAAAAACCCCAACGGTCAAAACGACCCCCTGTGAGCAAGCACTTGGCGACAGTGGGAAGGAAAAACTCCCTTTTAACATGAAGAAACCTCCAGCAGAACCAGGCTCAGGGAGGGGCAGTCTTCTGCTGGGACTGGTTGGGGCTGAGGGAGAGAACCAGGAAAAAGACATGCTGTGGAGGGGAGCAGAGATCAATCACTAATGATTAAATGCAGAGTGGTGCATACAGAGCAAAAAGAGAAAGAAACAGTGCATCATGGGAACCCCCCAGCAGTCTACGTCTATAGCAGCATAACTAAGGGATGGTTCAGGGTCACCTGATCCAGCCCTAACTATAAGCTTTAGCAAAAAGGAAAGTTTTAAGCCTAATCTTAAAAGTAGAGAGGGTGTCTGTCTCCCTGATCTGAATTGGGAGCTGGTTCCACAGGAGAGGAGCCTGAAAGCTGAAGGCTCTGCCTCCCATTCTACTCTTACAAACCCTAGGAACTACAAGTAAGCCTGCAGTCTGAGAGCGAAGCGCTCTATTGGGGTGATATGGTACTATGAGGTCCCTAAGATAAGATGGGACCTGATTATTCAAAACCTTATAAGTAAGAAGAAGAATTTAAAATTCTATTCTAGAATTAACAGGAAGCCAATGAAGAGAGGCCAATATGGGTGAGATATGCTCTCTCCTTCTAGTCCCCGTCAGTACTCTAGCTGCAGCATTTTGAATTAACTGAAGGCTTTTCAGGGAACTTTTAGGACAACCTGATAATAATGAATTACAATAGTCCAGCCTAGAGGAAATAAATGCATGAATTAGTTTTTCAGCATCACTCTGAGACAAGACCTTTCTGATTTTAGAGATATTGCGTAAATGCAAAAAAGCAGTCCTACATATTTGTTTAATATGTGCTTTGAATGACATATCCTGATCAAAAATGACTCCAAGATTTCTCACAGTATTACTAGAGGTCAGGGTAATGCCATCCAGAGTAAGGATCTGGTTAGACACCATGTTTCTAAGATTTGTGGGGCCAAGTACAATAACTTCAGTTTTATCTGAGTTTAAAAGCAGGAAATTAGAGATCATCCATGTCTTTATGTCTGTAAGACAATCCTGCAGTTTAGCTAATTGGTGTGTGTCCTCTGGCTTCATGGATAGATAAAGCTGGGTATCATCTGCGTAACAATGAAAATTTAAGCAATGCTTTCTAATAATACTGCCTAAGGGAAGCATGTATAAAGTGAATAAAATTGGTCCTAGCACAGAACCTTGTGGAACTCCATAATTAACCTTAGTCTGTGAAGAAGAGCCTGTGAAGAAGATTCCCAATTTACATGAACAAATTGTAATCTATTAGATAAATATGATTCAAACCACTGCAGTGCAGTGCCTTTAATACCTATGGCATGCTCTAATCTCTGTAATAAAATTTTATGGTCAACAGTATCAAAAGCAGCACTGAGGTCTAACAGAACAAGCACAGAGATGAGTCCGCTGTCTGAGGCCATAAGAAGATTATTTGTAACCTTCACTAATGCTGTTTCTGTACTATGATGAATTCTAAAACCTGACTGAAACTCTTCAAATAGACCATTCCTCTGCGATGATCAGTTAGCTGTTTTACAACTACCCTTTCAAGAATTTTTGAGAGAAAAGGAAGGTTGGAGATTGGCCTATAATTAGCTAAGATAGCTGGGTCAAGTGATGGCTTTTTAAGTAATGGTTTAATTACTGCCACATTAAAAGCCTGTGGTACATAGCCAACTAATAAAGATAGATTGATCATATTTAAGATCGAAGCATTAATTAATGGTAGGGCTTCATTGAGCAGCCTGGTAGGAATGGGGTCTAATAGACATGTTGATGGTTTGGATGAAGTAACTAATGAAAATAACTCAGACAGAACAATCTGAGAGAAAGAGTCTAACCAAATACCGGCATCACTGAAAGCAGCCAAAGATAACGATACGTCTTTGGGATGGTTATGAGTAATTTTTTCTCTAATAGTTAAAATTTTATTAGCAAAGAAAGTCATGAAGTCATTACTAGTTAAAGTTAAAGGAATACTCGGCTCAATAGAGCTCTGACTCTTTGTCAGCCTGGCTACAGTGCTGAAAAGAAACCTGGGGTTGTTCTTATTTTCTTCAATTAGTGATGAGTAGTAAGATGTCCTAGCTTTACGGAGGGCTTTTTTTTTATAGAGCAACACACACAAAAAAGTGTTTTTTTTTCCACAGAAAAGTGTCAAAATCTCAAAGCAACAGTTTTTATTTTGCCGCCAAAGGGAAGCAGCACACAGAGATCATGTTGCAAAAATCCCCACAACCACTTTGAAGAGTTTACACTGGACAATGCATTTTGTACACTTCAGTGGTCAGTGACTCCACCCAAAATGAGTGGCCTTTCTAAATTTAACACTTTTTTACACCAATCAAAACAGTTGTTTATGACTTCATTATGCAAAATGCAAATAAGCTCACTTCTTAGAATTCACCCAGTCAGTGGGGTCACTCTCAGTCAACATGCACGTGATATCATGGAAATGTACTCGTGTTAATCCAGTGTTTAATCCAATATCAGAATTTTCTTTATAGATTAAGTGTTTCACTCAAATTGTACTTTTAACTCCAAATTCTGGTCTTATAGTTTCCTTTGAAAGAGAACATACATTTTGCACAAAACATATTTTCTGTTAAATATCTGTTCAATGTCATCAGAAATACACAATATAATGCTTTCCTGGCAATTGATATGTTCTTCATTAGCACACCTTTCTTTAACTAAAAATTACACAACATCAATGTGTCACTGATTTCAAAATGCTGCTCTTCCAGATGTGCAGTGAACTGACATGTCAATCATCTGTGTTCAAACAGGGGAGTCCAGTGAAACCCTTGGCCTCCGTTCTAGCTCCACCCATGCCAGGAAGTTTTCAACATTTGACATTTCCTGTTTCAGTGTGGACTCAAATTTTGGTACTTTCTGTTTCAGTGTGAACTTGCCACAGTATTCCACTGAGATTCCATGAGATCTTGTCTGTCAATCCAGGAAGTATTTGACATTTCCTGTTTCAGTGTGGACTCAAAATTTGGCACTTCCTGTTTGTGACTTAGTGTACCATGCTTGGCGCTCGCTCGTATGGTTGATAATTCAGTGAGGTATTATAATGTTTCATATGAAACACATGCATTTATCATTTTAAAAACCTTACAGCAGATGTAACCCAGCAACCATCCTGGGAACTGCAATTGGGGTCTCAGACCCCAGGTTGGGGACCATGGACTTAATGATTGATGTCATACCCTAACAGGATCCAGGATAGGTAGGAGGTGACAGCTTTGTTATTGAAGATTAAAAAATTATTTCAGTCTCTAAATCAAACCCATCCTGGTCTTTTTTGTTGTTGTTGTTCCAGTTTTTCTAAGAGTGATCACAGCTGTTCCAGTACAGATCCAGATATTGATTTGGCACAAGTTTCACACCAAATATCCTTTGTCATGTGACTCCAGACACATAGGGATAGTGAGGCCCAGTGTCACAGACCAAGCGGTCCGCCCTGCCTCCACTGCGCATGCGTCGTTTCGGAGCTCAGGACCTCCTGTGGATGGACTCTCTTCACCCAAAGTGATCAAATGGATTAATGTGATTAGAAACCATCAGATGACAAAGTAAAACCTCTTAAATCATTCTAAAGTCAGTTTGAAGCAGAAACAAGGTGAAACTCTGGTGCTCTGAAATGACCGATGCGCAGTGAACACATCAGCTAGCAGCTCGTGCTGCTGTGGCGCTCTGATCGCTTCCTTCATCTTTTATTATGAAATAATGCAGAATTTATGTGGAAATGATTGTTGCACAAAAGCTTCAGATATCTGTGGCTGAGACAGATGATGACTGGAGGCAGTTTGAAGCAGAAACCAGGTGATAATCAGTGAACCGCGGCTAATGACGCATGTGCAGGGAAGGCAGGCGGACCGATTTTTTTTTTTTTTTTAGGGGGGACCGGTGTTCTATCGAGATGTGCGGTCTTGTCGAATTGTGCGTCTCATTGCATAAATCGACAATTCCGAGTCCCGACAATATTGTGCTGTAAGTACAGCGTGCACATGCAAATTTGTACTTTTTAATATTGAAAAGATGTATTGCTGTTGTATTTTCATTCCTGTGTCGCTCGGTCGGGGAGCTCAGTGTGATAAAGAGGTACTGTCAACCCGACGGTGGGAGGTGTGAAAGTCTGAGTAGAGAGAACTGCACAGACACAGCTGTGTGGAGGTTTGGCTTCTTGATAGGAATGAAATCTCATCAGAAGACAGATCACCTGGTCTGTGTTGGTCTCAAAATGACAAAAACCAGAATGAGGAAATTCACCATAAACTCTGATTTTTATTCTTTCATGTGGATATAAATCAACTACAGACAACAGAAAAATAAAAACCAGACAGAGTCAAAATCATAAGAAACAGTATTTAAACAGGCTTTGAAGTGTTTGATTAAACCATTAATGTGAAATTACTAAATGTTTACAGCAAAAAGACTTTGAGCCAACAACAGATGCAGTTCTGACATCTGTCTGCAGCGAGACATTTAAAAAAAAACATCTTCACACATATTTAAGCCCCGCCTCTTCATGTCAATACAAAAATCAAACATGTTTCAGAGAGATCTGAGTCAACACGTGACATCACCCCAGGGAGACAAACACATCACAACCCAAAGACCTGATTTAATACAAACAGGAAGTACTTTTAAAGATCAATCACAAGTATAATACAGTTCAAATGTGTCAATATTGTAAATAAGTATGAAGAATCACAGAGGATCAGGTTAGTCCTGATTAATGATTTTTATTCATCTAAAGACCACAATCATGACATCACTGATTCCGACCAATCAGCTGCACTCGTTTCCTTTGATGAGGAAGAAGGTTCCACAGGCCACACCCAGCAGACCCACAGTCAGACCCACACCACAAAAAATTGAAGGTCCGAGACCGGGCTGCCGCACCTTCACCTCTGAAAAAAGAGAACGAAACAAGGTTCAGAAACAAACTACAGAAAACTGAAGGTCAGAGACCGGGCTGCTGCACCTTCACCTCTGAAAAAAGAGAACGAAAAAAGGTTCAGAAGCAAACTACAGAAAACTGAAGGTCTGAGACCGGGCTGCTGCACCTTCACCTCTGAAAAAAGAGAACGAAAAAAGGTTCAGAAGCAAACTACAGAAAACTGAAGGTCTGAGACCGGGCTGCTCCACCTTCACCTCTGAAAAAAGAGAACGAAACAAGGTTCAGAAGCAAACTACAGAAAACTGAAGGTCTGAGACCGGGCTGCTGCACCTTCACCTCTGAAAAAAAGAGAGAACGAAACAAGGTTCAGAAGCAAACTACAGAAAACTGAAGGTCTGAGACCGGGCTGCTCCACCTTCACCTCTGAAAAAAAAGAGAACGAAAACAAGGTTCAGAAACAAACTACAGAAAACTGAAGGTCCGAGACCGGGCAGCCGCACCTTCACCTCTGAAAAAAAGAGAACGAAACAAGGTTCAGAAACAAACTACAGAAAACTGAAGGTCCGAGACCGGGCAGCCGCACCTTCACCTCTGAAAAAAGAGAACGAAAACAAGGTTCAGAAACAAACTACAGAAAACTGAAGGTCTGAGACCGGGCTGCTCCACCTTCACCTCTGAAAAAAAAGAGAACGAAAACAAGGTTCAGAAACAAACTACAGAAAACTGAAGGTCAGAGACCAGACTGCCGCACCTTCACCTCTGAAAAAAGAGAACGAAACAAGGTTCAGAAGCAAACTACAGAAAACTGAAGGTCCGAGACCGGGCAGCCGCACCTTCACCTCTGAAAAAAAGAGAACGAAACAAGGTTCAGAAACAAACTACAGAAAACTGAAGGTCCGAGACCGGGCAGCCGCACCTTCACCTCTGAAAAAAGAGAACGAAAACAAGGTTCAGAAACAAACTACAGAAAACTGAAGGTCCGAGACCGGGCAGCCGCACCTTCACCTCTGAAAAAAGAGAACGAAAACAAGGTTCAGAAACAAACTACAGAAAACTGAAGGTCAGAGACCGGGCTGCCGCACCTTCACCTCTGAAAAAAGAGAGAACGAAACAAGGTTCAGAAACAAACTACAGAAAACTGAAGGTCCAAGACCGGGCAGCCGCACCTTCACCTCTGAAAAAAGAGAACGAAACAAGGTTCAGAAACAAACTACAGCAAACTGAAGGTCCAAGACCGGGCTGCCGCACCTTCACCTCTGAAAAAAAGAGAACGAAACAAGGTTCAGAAACAAACTACAGAAAACTGAAGGTCTGAGACCGGGCTGCTGCACCTTCACCTCTGAAAAAAGAGAACGAAAAAAGGTTCAGAAGCAAACTACAGAAAACTGAAGGTCTGAGACCGGGCTGCTCCACCTTCACCTCTGAAAAAAGAGAACGAAACAAGGTTCAGAAGCAAACTACAGAAAACTGAAGGTCTGAGACCGGGCTGCTGCACCTTCACCTCTGAAAAAAAGAGAGAACGAAACAAGGTTCAGAAGCAAACTACAGAAAACTGAAGGTCTGAGACCGGGCTGCTCCACCTTCACCTCTGAAAAAAAAGAGAACGAAAACAAGGTTCAGAAACAAACTACAGAAAACTGAAGGTCCGAGACCGGGCAGCCGCACCTTCACCTCTGAAAAAAAGAGAACGAAACAAGGTTCAGAAACAAACTACAGAAAACTGAAGGTCCGAGACCGGGCAGCCGCACCTTCACCTCTGAAAAAAGAGAACGAAAACAAGGTTCAGAAACAAACTACAGAAAACTGAAGGTCTGAGACCGGGCTGCTCCACCTTCACCTCTGAAAAAAAAGAGAACGAAAACAAGGTTCAGAAACAAACTACAGAAAACTGAAGGTCAGAGACCAGACTGCCGCACCTTCACCTCTGAAAAAAGAGAACGAAACAAGGTTCAGAAGCAAACTACAGAAAACTGAAGGTCCGAGACCGGGCAGCCGCACCTTCACCTCTGAAAAAAAGAGAACGAAACAAGGTTCAGAAACAAACTACAGAAAACTGAAGGTCCGAGACCGGGCAGCCGCACCTTCACCTCTGAAAAAAGAGAACGAAAACAAGGTTCAGAAACAAACTACAGAAAACTGAAGGTCCGAGACCGGGCAGCCGCACCTTCACCTCTGAAAAAAGAGAACGAAAACAAGGTTCAGAAACAAACTACAGAAAACTGAAGGTCAGAGACCGGGCTGCCGCACCTTCACCTCTGAAAAAAGAGAGAACGAAACAAGGTTCAGAAACAAACTACAGAAAACTGAAGGTCCAAGACCGGGCAGCCGCACCTTCACCTCTGAAAAAAGAGAACGAAACAAGGTTCAGAAACAAACTACAGCAAACTGAAGGTCCAAGACCGGGCTGCCGCACCTTCACCTCTGAAAAAAAGAGAGAACGAAACAAGGTTCAGAAACAAACTACAGCAAACTGAAGGTCCGAGACCGGGCAGCCGCACCTTCACCTCTGAAAAAAGAGAGAACGAAACAAGGTTCAGAAACAAACTACAGAAAACTGAAGGTCAGAGACCGGGCTGCCGCACCTTCACCTCTGAAAAAAGAGAACGAAAACAAGGTTCAGAAGCAAACTACAGCAAACTGAAGGTCAGAGACCGGGCTGCCGCACCTTCACCTCTGAAAAAAAGAGAGAACGAAACAAGGTTCAGAAACAAACTACAGCAAACTGAAGGTCAGAGACCGGGCTGCCGCACCTTCACCTCTGAAAAAAGAGAGAACGAAACAAGGTTCAGAAACAAACTACAGAAAACTGAAGGTCAGAGACCGGGCTGCCGCACCTTCACCTCTGAAAAAAAGAGAGAACGAAACAAGGTTCAGAAACAAACTACAGAAAACTGAAGGTCAGAAACCGGGCTGCCGCACCTTCACCTCTGAAAAAAAGAGAGAACGAAACAAGGTTCAGAAACAAACTACAGAAAACTGAAGGTCAGAGACCGGGCAGCCGCACCTTCACCTCTGAAAAAAAGAGAGAACGAAACAAGGTTCAGAAACAAACTACAGAAAACTGAAGGTCAGAGACCGGGCTGCCGCACCTTCACCTCTGAAAAAAAGAGAACGAAAACAAGGTTCAGAAACAAACTACAGCAAACTGAAGGTCCGAGACCGGGCAGCCGCACCTTCACCTCTGAAAAAAAGAGAGAACGAAACAAACTACAGAAAACTGAAGGTCAGAGACCGGGCAGCCGCACCTTCACCTCTGAAAAAAAGAGAACAAAACAAGGTTCAGAAACAAACTACAGCAAACTGAAGGTCCGAGACCGGGCAGCCGCACCTTCACTTCTGAAAAAAAAGACAACGAAAACAGGGTTCAGAAACAAACTACAGCAAACTGAAGGTCCGAGACCGGGCAGCCGCACCTTCACCTCTGAAAAAAAAGACAACGAAAACAGGGTTCAGAAACAAACTACAGAAAACTAAAGGTCCGAGACCGGGCAGCCGCACCTTCACCTCTGAAAAAAGAGAACGAAAACAAGGTTCAGAAACAAACTACAGAAAACTGAAGGTCCGAGACCGGGCTGCCGCACCTTCACCTCTGAAAAAAGAGAACGAAAACAAGGTTCAGAAACAAACTACAGAAAACTGAAGGTCCGAGACCGGGCTGCCGCACCTTCACCGCTGAAAAAAAGAGAACGAAACAAGGTTCAGAAACAAACTACAGCAAACTGAAGGTCCGAGACCGGGCTGCCGCACCTTCACCTCTGACAAAAAGAAAGAACGAAACAAGGTTCAGAAACAAACTACAGCAAACTGAAGGTCCGAGACCGGGCTGCCGCACCTTCACCTCTGAAAAAAAGAGAGAACGAAACAAGGTTCAGAAACAAACTACAGAAAACTGAAGGTCAGAGACCGGGCAGCCGCACCTTCACCTCTGAAAAAAAGAGAGAACGAAACAAGGTTCAGAAACAAACTACAGCAAACTGAAGGTCCGAGACCGGGCAGCCGCACCTTCACCTCTGAAAAAAAGAGAGAACGAAACAAGGTTCAGAAACAAACTACAGAAAACTGAAGGTCAGAGACCGGGCTGCCGCACCTTCACCTCTGAAAAAAAGAGAGAACGAAACAAGGTTCAGAAACAAACTACAGCAAACTGAAGGTCAGAGACCGGGCTGCCGCACCTTCACCTCTGAAAAAAAGAGAGAACGAAACAAGGTTCAGAAACAAACTACAGAAAACTGAAGGTCAGAGACCGGGCTGCCGCACCTTCACCTCTGAAAAAAAGAGAGAACGAAACAAGGTTCAGAAACAAACTACAGAAAACTGAAGGTCAGAGACCGGGCAGCCGCACCTTCACCTCTGAAAAAAAGAGAGAACGAAACAAGGTTCAGAAACAAACTACAGAAAACTGAAGGTCAGACACCGGGCTGCCGCACCTTCACCTCTGAAAAAAAGAGAACGAAAACAAGGTTCAGAAACAAACTACAGCAAACTGAAGGTCCGAGACCGGGCTGCTCCACCTTCACCTCTGAAAAAAGAGAGAACGAAACAAGGTTCAGAAACAAACTACAGCAAACTGAAGGTCTGAGACCGGGCTGCCGCACCTTCACCTCTGAAAAAAAGAGAGAACGAAACAAACTACAGAAAACTGAAGGTCCGAGACGGGGCTGCCGCACCTTCACCTCTGAAAAAAAGAGAACGAAAACAAGGTTCAGAAACAAACTACAGCAAACTGAAGGTCCGAGACCGGGCTGCTCCACCTTCACCTCTGAAAAAAGAGAGAACGAAACAAGGTTCAGAAACAAACTACAGCAAACTGAAGGTCCGAGACCGGGCAGCCGCACCTTCACTTCTGAAAAAAAAGACAACGAAAACAAGGTTCAGAAACAAACTACAGCAAACTGAAGGTCCGAGACCGGGCAGCCGCACCTTCACCTCTGAAAAAAAAGACAACGAAAACAGGGTTCAGAAACAAACTACAGCAAACTGAAGGTCCGAGACCGGGCAACCGCACCTTCACCTCTGAAAAAAAAAGAGAACGAAAACAGGGTTCAGAAACAAACTACAGCAAACTGAAGGTCCGAGATCGGACTGCCGCACCTTCACCTCTGAAAAAAAAGAGAACGAAAACAAGGTTCAGAAACAAACTACAGCAAACTGAAGGTCCGAGACCGGACTGCCGCACCTTCACCTCTGAAAAAAAAGAGAACGAAAACAAGGTTCAGAAACAAACTACAGCAAACTGAAGGTCCGAGACCGGACAGCCGCACCTTCACCTCTGAAAAAAAAGAGAACGAAAACAAGGTTCAGAAACAAACTACAGAAAACTGAAGGTCCGAGACCGGGCAGCCGCACCTTCACCTCTGAAAAAAAAGAGAACGAAAACAAGGTTCAGAAACAAACTACAGCAAACTAAAGGTCCGAGACCGGGCAGCCACACCTTCACCTCTGAAAAAAAGAGAACGAAAACAGGGTTCAGAAACAAACTACAGCAAACTGAAGGTCCGAGACCGGGCAGCCGCACCTTCACCTCTGAAAAAAAAGAGAACGAAAACAAGGTTCAGAAACAAACTACAGCAAACTGAAGGTCAGAGACCGGACTGCCCCACCTTCACCTCTGAAAAAAAGAGAGAACGAAACAAGGTTCAGAAACAAACTACAGAAAACTGAAGGTCCGAGACCGGGCTGCCGCACCTTCACCTCTGAAAAAAAGAGAGAACGAAACAAGGTTCAGAAGCAAACTGAAGGTCCGAGACCGGACTGCCCCACCTTCACCTCTGAAAAAAAGACAATGAAAACAAGGTTCAGAAACAAACTACAGAAAACTGAAGGTCCGAGACCGGGCAGCCGCACCTTCACCTCTGAAAAAAAAGAGAACGAAAACAAGGTTCAGAAACAAACTACAGCAAACTGAAGGTCAGAGACCGGACTGCCCCACCTTCACCTCTGAAAAAAAGAGAATGAAAACAAGGTTCAGAAACAAACTACAGAAAACTGAAGGTCCGAGATCGGGCAGCCGCACCTTCACCTCTGAAAAAAAAGAGAACGAAAACAAGGTTCAGAAACAAACTACAGCAAACTGAAGGTCAGAGACCGGACTGCCCCACCTTCACCTCTGAAAAAAAGAGAGAACGAAACAAGGTTCAGAAACAAACTACAGAAAACTGAAGGTCCGAGACCGGGCAGCCGCACCTTCACCTCTGAAAAAAAAGAGAACGAAAACAAGGTTCAGAAACAAACTACAGCAAACTGAAGGTCAGAGACCGGACTGCCCCACCTTCACCTCTGAAAAAAAGAGAGAACGAAACAAGGTTCAGAAACAAACTACAGAAAACTGAAGGTCCGAGACCGGGCTGCCGCACCTTCACCTCTGAAAAAAAGAGAGAACGAAAACAAGGTTCAGAAACAAACTACAGCAAACTGAAGGTCCGAGACCGGGCTGCCGCACCTTCACCGCTGAAAAAAAAGAGAACGAAAACAGGGTTCAAACACAAACTTCAGACACAGTCTGTATCTGAGGTTTCTTCTGTCGTCTTTGTGTCTTGTTTTGGTCTGTTGTCAGTTGTGTTTTTCTCAGTAAAGGTTCCTCACCCCACATCCTGGTCAGTGG
The DNA here is from genome assembly GCF_902500255.1 of Thalassophryne amazonica. NCBI lineage: Eukaryota > Metazoa > Chordata > Actinopteri > Batrachoidiformes > Batrachoididae > Thalassophryne > Thalassophryne amazonica. The sequence goes on along the minus strand of NC_047125.1, from coordinate 34,975,378 downwards.
TTGGTCCAGGGCTCGGTGTTCCACTGTACAGCTGTAAATGTCTCCCAGCTGTGGGACGATCTTCAGCGTGGACAGCTGGGTGTAGGTTCCGTCTTTGTTGGGGTAGGGAACGTTGAGGCTGGTTCCGTCAGTCACGTTCTGTCCGTTCTTGGTCCAGTGGACTTTAACAGGAGCTGGATAGAATCCGGTCACGTAGCAGATGAGGTGGTTCTCCTCACCGAGCTCCACGTCGTCTCTGTCATAAATGACTGGAGCAGAAGGAGCATCTGCAGAGAAAACACACACACACACACACACACACACACACACACGTTCCCCTGAAAAGCCAAAACTCACTTTTCTTTTGTCAGACACTGAGGTTCATTAACATGTTGGAGCTCTGAATTTGTCCAGTGATAAAATTAATTCCCAGAACTTGCCTAATAATTATGTGTGTTCTTTGAAGCTGTCAATCACTGTCTGAAATTAAAACTGTCCACAAAGCCTATTTTAGAAAAGGCAACAAAAATTCTAGGTTGATGGAATTATCCCTTTTATCAAGGCAAAGAATCTGATCTGAAACAAAAATAAAGCGTTTACAACCAATAATCTGATTTACATGATATACAGAAAATTTAATTTATCAGCTCATATAAACAGCAAACCAGAGACAGGTATAATAATAATAATAATTTATTTAATAATTTACAAAGAATTACTTCTTTCTTCCAGCTGCTCCCACTAGGGGGCACCCCAGCAGATCAATCATCTCAATCTCACCCTAATAAGTAAGCAGTGGTGGGCACAATTCCGATAATCCGATAACCAATAATTATCGAAGATAATGTTTTCATTATCAGATTATCTTTTCAGATAACTTTGAAAACCATTATTGGACTAATAATCTTCCAATAAATTCTTGTCCGATAATTTTTAGACTGTTAACGTGATAAATAAAGCTGAACAGCTACAAACATTTTTAAAATTTAAAATCACCTGTTAAATGTTTTGTAGCAGATGTGTAGTTCTACCCTCTGCAAACAGAGGAGAGCTGCCTCTAGAAGAAACTGCTCTATCCTCTGCAGGCAAAGGAGAACTGATCACCAAAAAAAAAAACAACCCCCCCCCCCCTAAAAAAACTAATTTCTTTTAACCCCATACTGATACGCGGGCAATATCACCCAAGTCATCCAGAGGCATACATTTTTAACTTATGGTTCAAATTTTAATGAAACTAATTTTGGACAAGTTATTTACATTAATGTCACGTCTGAAGTTTTATAAAGTGAAAATATCAGATATATGTTTTAGTTTTAAAGTAATGCACTAATTTTTAAGGTTTTAGTGTGGACATGCTGTGCCCAGTTCATTATGGGTAGGATAGTCTAATCTCAGTACGTTCACAACATGAGAAATACATTTGAGACACTCTGTTCAGGCTCCACGGACAACAGCATTAAACTCTAGTGCCTAAAATGCTTGTGAATATATTCTCTGGGTTTATAGACATTGTTATTGTGTTTGCGTTTATTAAATTCCACGCATCTTAAATGTAGCAGACACGGATTATCTGGAATTTTGTTTTGGCAAGTTTTCATGGTCTCTACTGCCATCTACTGGCCAGTAGTGTTCATGGCAGTATTCAAACTGAAGCTAGGCAGACACTATGATATTTTCAATCACTGTACTCGGTTCCAGTTCAAACTGTACCACAGAACCACACTGTGTAAAAGTTCAGAGCGCACGATATATGTTCTCACACACATTGTACGTTCAACAACCACACATCGGACTCGTGTTTCCTGAAGCAAAACATAAGCAGAAGCTTTTTTTTCCAAATTTAATTCACATTTCTTATTTTTTACAAAAACTCTCGATGGGAGACATCAAAGTTTAAAAAAAAAAATTACAAGACTTTATGCTCTCTCCAGTGTTTGCACAGGCACAGTGTGAGGTTGGACGTTTGTAGCGCTTCAGCAGCGGGATACCCTCACGACGGGTGACCAGAATATCAAACAGGTTTGATTTTCATCTGACCATACGATCAGCGATCAGGAGGTAGTTGTGAGATGTTAAACACAGCTTGTTACTCCATGTATACTAAACGATGCAGGATGCGTGATTAACCTGAAACTCAGTGCGATCCAAAAGATTCTTGCATGCGTCAAAAATCAGCTGAAAAAGGGCCAAAACTCGCACAGTGTAAACCCAGCTTAAGTACTGAACGTCTGGCACCAGTAGATCATGACAGTGTTCTATTTATTTTGACACCGGTTATCGAATTACAACTTGGCTTCTTTTGAAAATGCCTTTTTTTTAACAAATAAAAAAATGGCATATTTTACAAAAGCATATTTATCTGTAAACATCAACACACCTCACATTAATGTGTTGGTTTACATAGAATGAATGAGTCAACCAATCAGTGTTACCAGAGGCACTTTTACCCAGAACCCTTTGCCATCTGTCTGTTTGTTATAAAACTTCAGAATTAGTGCATTATTCAACATTAAAAGATATATGTTATATTTTAACTTTGTACAAATGACAGGATTGACATTAATAGAGTTATTCTATTGGTATTAATTTTATTTATAAATCAAACCAAAACTCAGCACTGCTGTATTTTCCAAGACCTCCGCCTGATGGCAGAGTTGTGACTGAGTAGAGAGCTGAGCTTTGTGGCTCCTCTCAACTGCTTCTGTGCTGGAAGCCATGTAGTAAACAGGAGCTTCCAGCAGGGGGCAGGACACTCAAAGACAGAAGTGCTGACTCATTGTTTGGGTCTGTTTTTGCTTTTGATGCTTTCAGAAGCAATCGTGGTGTTAAACTCAAAATCAGCTTTTTAATAGTTGCAAGCGTACCAGAGACAATACTGCAATTTATCAGTTATCTGTAACTTCCGATACATTTTTGGGTGGTTTATCGTTTTATCTTTATCAAAGATAACTTTTAAGTTATCTGATTATCTGTTATCAAAGTTAATTTTTTGGTTATCTGTAACCACCACTGTAAGTAAGTAAACTTTATTTCTATAGCACCTTTCACAGATACCGATCACAAAGTGCTTTACAGAGTGCAGTAAAATAGATACAAAGACATAGAAAATAAAGTTAAAACATCAAAATAAAAACAAAAAAGTAGAGCCACTAATTCAAAGTGTCTTAAGCTGCTTTTTAAAGGAATCAACAGAGTCGGCCACATGGAGAGACGGGGAGCAGGGTGTTCCACAGCCTGGGGGCTTGAAATGTCAGGTCCCCGAGTTTTAAACTGGGTGTTAGGGACCTTCAGAAGGTTCTGGGCCGAGGACTGAAGAGAACAGCCAGAAGAATTGGGGGTTAACAGGTCTGTGATGTATTGGGGGGCCTGTCCATTAAGAGCTCTAAAAGTCAAGACTAAAATTTTAAAATCAATTCTGAACTTCACAGGTAACCAATGTAAAGAAGATAAAACTGGTGTGATGTGTGTCCTTCTGTTAGTTCCTGTTAAAAGCCTCGGGGCAGCATTCTGCACCATCTGGAGACGAGTGACTGCAGATTTGTTACAACAAGTAAAAAGAGAGTTACAGTTATCTAAACAAGAGTAAAAGCATGAATCATCATCTCCAGATCAGGCATGGATAATGTTGCTCTCAATTTAGACATATTTCTCAAATGATAAAATCAGTTTTTAACCAGATGTCTTGAACAGCTGTGCAGAGACACAGACTGGTCAAACAGAACACCAAGGTTTCTGAGACAGGACTGAGAAGAAGAGCCAGAAAACCACGGTGGTGTTTGATTACAGGAACTTTCTGTTCAGGAGCATTGATCAGAGATTCTGTCTTACTGGAATTTAACTGAAACCAGTCCTTGATACAATAAAACAGTTTCTTAGGTCAGCTAAAACCACTTTAAATCTGTCCCTGAAATTCTTATTTCATATTGCAGTCGATGTAACAGTATTTTCTGTTCGACTGTATCAAAAGATCCAATAAAACCAACACACTGTACTGACCAGAGTCCACAGCCATCAGTAGATCATTTGAGACTTTTAACAAGGCAGTGTCAGGGTGCATCTTGTGGAACCCAGACTGAGACGTATCCAACTGCCCTGCCATTACTTTTTCCACAACTTTGGCCAGAAAAGGCATTTTTGATTTTGGCCTATAGTTGCTCTGCTCAGATGGGTCCAAATCTGGCTTTTTCAAAATCAGACTTAAAGCTGTTTGTTTGAGGGAACTTGGGAATGTCCCAGTTGAAAAGGAAATATGAATCAGTTTGACAACATGTGGGCCAACAACATGAAACACCTTTAGAAACAGCGATGTGACACAACATCTAACAGGCAGGAAGAGGGTTATAACAATAATAATAATTTATTAATTTATATAGCGCCAAATCACAACTAATCGCCTCAAGGTGCTTCACAAACATCATTTAAAAGCAGAATAAAATGAAATAAGATTAAAACACGATAAAAAATTTAAACATAAGTAAAAGAAGTAAAACAAATAAAAGGAATAAAAAAAGACACACAATCATATAAAATACTAATGATAAAACAGGGAGAACAAGCGTGTCTTCAGACTGGCTTTAAAAATCTCCACAGAGTCCGACTGTCGTATCTGCGCAGGCAGATCATTCCACAGAGCTGGGACGCCGTGATAGAAAGCTCTGTAACCCACTGACCTTTTTCTTCACCCTCGGGAAACACAATAATCCTGCACCCTGAGAACACAGAGCCCGAGCCGGCACATAGGACTCAACCAGGCCGGACAGATAGGGGGGCGCCAGTCCATGACCAATTTTATAGGCCAATAGTAATACTTTAATATCCGATCTCAAAGAGACCAGAAGCCAGTGAAGGGATTCTAGAACCGGCGTAATATGATCAAACCTTCTGCTTCGTGTCAGAAGTCTGGCAGCAGCATTTTGAACCAGTTGAAGACCCCAGATGTTGGACTGTGGTAAACCAGAAAACAAAGCATTACAATAGTCCAATCTAGAAGAAACAAAAGCATGAATCAGAGTCTCAGCATCAGCCATAGACAGCATGGGACGAATATTTGCTATATTTCTTAAATGGAAGAAAGCAGCCGTTTAATCTTTATTGTTTTTAAATTAAACCTTATCCTCCAAGGTGACAGTAGATAATGAGGACCAGGAGCACACTGTAGAGCCAATGCTAAGGATGCTATCAAGACATGGTTTTACACTGGCCCTAATATCATCAACCTTTTTTACAAAAAAGTTCAAAAATCTGTTACAGTCCTCTGTTGTAACCAGCGGTGGGCACAGTTCAGCTAATCCGACAGCAGATAATTATTGAAAGCTAATTATTTTGTTACCGGATTAACTTTTCAGATAAGTTTTAAAACCATCATCAGACCAATTATCTTCCGATAAATTTAGTTCCAATAACTTTCAGTCCGATAACATTTTTTTGCTGGTAAAGTGAGCAAAGTTTAACGGTCAAAAACATTTGTAAACCTTAAAATCAAACATTTTAGTCCAACAGTTGTGTGTTTATTTATCGCAGACTGGATGTCACTTGCTGATGACATCATCATTAAGCACAAAACATGATTGGCCAGCTGACGCAGGGAGCATTGTGGGCAGTGTAGTTCAGGTTCACTTTGAACATAACAGTGTTTACGTCCCTCGTCCCTTGGAAATCTGCTGCAAAACCCATCACACATCATGCATAAAGAATTATTTAAATAGCTAAAGGACACTGGATTACTTCATCCCATCTAAACAAATGACTGTGGCTGCCAGGAGTTAAGGTTTTGTAAAATCTAGTGTCTTTAAGGTGGAGATGAACTGCAGACTCCACCTTAAACACACTAACCACACGTTTGAGGACAAGGAAGTTAAAATCTTAGCCAGAGAAAAGAAATGGTTTGAGAGAGGAGTGAAGGAAGCATTGTATGTGAAACAGTTGAAACCCAGCCTTAACCGGGGAGGGGGTCTGAGACACACTTTGTCCCCTGTTTACAATGGGGCACTCAGGTCTAAGCAGTTTCAGCCTTTTGTTCATGGTAATGAGTCATTTACGTCATCAGGAGAGTCGTCAGGAGAGACAGCTACCCTGTCATTAGGAGGGTGCTAACTAGAGTACCATAGGTGCTAATTAGAGCAATTGTTTAGTCACGAGCCAATAGCAGTCTGCCTCTCGGTAGGAGGGGTCTGGTTAGGTTAAAAACTACAGCTTTTGTAGCTTCTGTTTATTCTTCTCTACAAGAGTCAAGACAGAAATCAGACTACCAGAGCAAGAATTTTAGCTGAGGAAGCTTCTGTGATTTGAAGCGAAAACGTCCTCACGTCAAGCAACCCAGTCCAGTCGAAGATTGAAGCTTCTCTACTATGGAAACAACCCGAACAACTGAGAGGCTACATAGAAACATTTTGAGCACGCTTATCCTACCCAGCCAAGAAACAGGTAGAGTTCCCCATCTGTGCAGGTCTTCCCTAATGCATGTTAAGATTGGTTTAAGGTTATGCTTGACTTATTTTCCCAGAGAAGGACCATTTCTCATACAAAGGTATCTCTTTAGGTGACCACTGAAAGTGAAAGTTACAAGGCGGGGCACAGCCTGTCATAGCCCCAATAGGCATGGTCTCTGTCTTTTGTATATTAACCCTAAAGCCTGCTACATGTCCAAATTGTTGCAGGCATTCGAGCAGGCATGGTATAGTAGTCTCTATATTGACTAAGTATAATAGGACATAGTCTGCATACAGAGAGATTTTATGCATTATGCCTTTAACATTGAAATCTCTAATCATTGGGGTAGATCTAATAAGTTCTGCCAGCGGTTCAATGGCTAGTGCAAACAGGAGGGGACTCAATGGGCACCCTTGACGGGTACCACGCTCCAGTGAGAACAGGTCCGAGCCATAAGAACTGGTCTTCACTATCACTTTTGGGGAGTAATATAGCAACTTTACCCGATCAATAAAATCTGTGCCTATTTTAAATTTTTCCATTGTATAGAACAGGAGGCCATTCAACCCTATTGAATGCTTTAAATGAGTCCAAAGATACTACGAGTCCCTCTACAAGTACATCGCCGTCACTGGTCAGCTGTATTATGTTCCGAAGCCTCCTGATGTTATTAGAGGAACTCCTCCCTTTAATAAAGCCTGTTTGGTCAGATCTTACCAGAACAGGTATCAGTGGTTCAGTCCTCAAGGTCAAAATTTTTCCTAAAATCTTTGCATCCACATTAATGAGCGACACAGGCCTGTAAGAAGCTGGGTCTTCAGGATTCTTGTTTTTTGTTGTTGTTGTTTTTTCCCCAAGATCAGGCTAATGTTGGCCACTGACATTGTCTTAGGGAGGTGGCGGGCTGTCTCATAGTTATAATTATATGTTTTAGCCAGATAGGGAGTGACCTTGTCTCTAAAAGCCTTGAATGATTATATCGGCATTCCATCAGGGCCTGGGGCCTTTCCACTGCGCATGAGACTTATTGTCTCCAGGATTTCACTTTCCTGAATAGACTCCTCTAGAGATTTCTGTTTCTCTTTGGTCAATGTTGATAATTTAATTTTTGAGAAAAACTTATCAAGTGCATCCTTAGTGCTGTTATTGTCAGATTTGTATAGGGACTTGTAGAAAGATAAAAACACGGAGTTAATGCTTTTCCTGTCAAAATGTCTCTGCCCTCCTGAGTCTCTAATCCCTGCTATTATATTACAGTTTTGTTTCTGGTTTATTATGTGTGCCAAATATTTACTAGGTTTGTTCCCATATTCATACAGACGTTGCCTTTGATAAAATAATGCTTTGAAGACCTTCTTGTTCAAAAGTGAATTTAGTGCTGCTTTAACAGTTTGTATCTTAATAAGGTTTGTTCTAGTTGGATTAAATTTGTGAGCCGTTTCTGCGCTTTTTAGATTTGCTTCCAGTTTGTTTTGCTTCAGCAGCAGTGATTTCCTCCAGTGTGACATGTATGAAATGGTGAATCCTCTAATATAGACCTTTGCAGCTTCCTAAAGATATTCAGGATTTGTTTTGCCATTATCATTCATTTCAAAGAATAGTTTTATCTCCGCCTCCAGTTGCTCTTTAAATTCCTTGTCATTAAGTAGGTATGATGGGAATCTCCACCTTCATATTTCTGCTGTGGTTTCTTTCATAACTAATTGTAAACAGACTGGGGCATGATCACTTCTATGGATAGATCCTATGTTACATGCAGTTACTTGTCCTATGATTTATGGTGGTATGAGGAAAAAATCTATTCGTGAGTATGAGTTGTGGGGGTTAGAATAAAATGTAAAATCTCTAACTGATGGATTCAGAATTCTCCATCTATCTATCAGATTAATATCATCTAGCGTTGTAGCTAGTGGAGCGCCTACATTTGTCTGTCTGTCAGTAGTTGTTGTAGATCTGTCTAACTTATGGTCTAAGCTGCAGTTGAAGTCACCACCCACAACTGTCAGATGACATTTATGTTCCTCCAGTACTGTTGCTGTCCTTGTCCAACATGATGGCTGTGATGGATTAGAGACGTATACGTATGTTCATCATAGTAATAGGTGTTCATATACTGTACCGTGGACAAGGACCTATCTGCCCTCTGGATCTGCTGTACATGTACTAAGAACAAATGGTGTGGCCCTGTGAATCAAAAAGGTGACTCCCCTGCTATTCAGTGTAATAATAGGCCTGACCTACCCAGTCTCATTTCAATTTCATATGTTCTTTATCTACCAAATGAGTTTCTTGTTGGAAAGCTATTTGAATGTTGTCTTTTTTGAGGAACTTAATATTTTCTTACACTTTATTGGATGGTGGATCCCTTTGATATTAAATGTACAGAATTTAATGGTATTTATATTTGACATTTACCACTTTTTTCTGGTGTCACAGATAAACACCGTCTTTCTAGAGGAGTTCTGGGCATCCACAGTGCTTGACCTTAATCTACGCAGATTCAGGTGTAAATTCCTGTCTGGTGAAAATAAAACAAAAACAAAGAAACATTTGGTTATACTTTTCAACACTAACCAACTTGAACATATGTACACCTGCTGTAACATTAACCACACCGTGGGGCGAATGTGAGGTCTCTTAAGTTCCCTCCGACTTAACCTTGAATCGAACACGTAGGATGAATCAGAGCTCCCTAGATGACACGTTATATAAAAACCTCTTTCATGGACAGTTAGTATCCAGATCCCCTCATCAGCCTCACTGTCACTTTTCTGGGTCTGTAGTGTCCTAACAGACTGTTTTTAAAAAGGGAGGGGGGGGGGGGGATAGGGTGTATGTGATGGTTTCTCTCATTTGATTGCTTTTCACAGTAATGTTTTTAAAAAAAGAAAAGTAACATGACTAATTCCACTGTGCGCCATCGTCTCAGATATTATTACTCTCAGTTTTCTGTATTATTAATGTCCGTTGGCTTGACTCTTTGGTTTAATTGCTCCAGATTACCTTATGATCGTATCTGAAGTATTGTTTTTCTGGAGCTCTTTGACATACCTCTGTGCTTCTGCTGCAGTTTGGAAGAGCTGGACCTTATTGTCATGTGTAATATGTAGCACAGCTGAGAAGAACATCCTGTAGGGGATCCCCAGTGCCTGGACTGACCTCTTTACCTCCAGGAACTCACGCTGTCTTTTCTCCACAGTAGGTGAAAAATCCTTGAAGAGATGAATGTGGTTCCTGGATTCCCTTATTTCAAACATGCTTCATGTCTTTTGCATGACGAGCTGTTTGTCTGTGTAGTTATGGAGACAAATGTAGACGACCTTTGGTCTTGTGGACTCCGTCTGCTGTGCTGAGTGTGGTGACACCTGTCCATCTTGATCCAGTTGTTTTTCACCGTGAGGTTCATGGTTTTTGGCAGCCACATTTTGAAGAAGTCTTTAGCGTTGGCTCCCTCTGTGCATTCTGGGAAGTTGATGATTTTAATGTTGTTACGTCTGGACCTGTTATCCTGGTCTTCTAGCCAGTTAATGTCCTGGACTTCAAGTTTTGTAGATTTCCACAAACACTCCACCTTATGACATGTTCTTCTGAATGACATAATATCTTCATTCATCCAGGGGCAAGGGATTTTTTTGGAGAAGATATTTTGTGCCTTATAGGTGCAACCTCGTTTAGGACAGACAAGCAATGACTATTAAAAGTCTGAGCAAAAGACTCAGCATCACGACAACTATTAAAACAACTGGGCTCAAATAATCCTGAGAATTTCACAACAGCTGTTTGATTTATAATTCACCTTATGAGAGTGACTGTTTAAAATAAAGGACAAATTAAAATACACACAGCAGCTAGTCCATGTTAAGGCCAAAGGAGAAAACAAGGTCCAGTGGATGACCTTTGTTATGTGTAGGACCAGAAACATGCTGTTCAAAATCAGATGAGTCTGAGTGTCAGCGACTGTGAGGCTACATGAAATAAAGTATCATCATTATGTATGTTAAAAATCTCCAAGAAGTAAAACATTCTCTACTTTAATAACGGAAGATAAAATCTACATTGAGAAAAATCCTGTAAACATGCACGTGAAGGACCAGGAGGACGGTATATTAAAACAGTCAGTGTTCCCGACCTCAATCATCTGCAGCTCAAAGGAGCTGAACGGGTTCGGACCCATACGCCTGCAGGAAAAACTGTCCCGGTAAATGAAAGCAAGACCACCTTCTCACCGGGCAACACGCGGGAAAATATCAGACCAGAAATCAGCCGATCAGAGCGCGTGTGCCATCGTAGCCATATATATATATAAAAAAACATTTTGATCAGATTGATGATATAATTTCATCAGACGTGAAGTTTGCATCACTGGAATTAATAAAAATGTCAGTCACTGTAAAAAAAAATGTTTTTTACCTTAAAGATTCTGGACACATTTCTCTGTAAATGAACCAAACAGCAGTGAAATAAAAACATTCTCCAAACATGTTCTGGAGGTTTTAAGTGGCTCAGTCAAACAAATAAAGATTTTTAACTGGTTGTATTTTCTTAGTTTTTGGTGGTTTCTTGTCCAGAGAACCTCAGTGCTGTTTTTGACTTCAGGAAGCATTTTTTTTCTTCAACCTTTTTTCAGAAAAGAGATGTTTTTGTGTGTCACTGATAAAAGATTTGAATCCTTTGATGTGAGTCTAAAATTCAAATTGAAATCTGGTGTGAAAGTGATGATTTACTGTAAATTCATCAAAGGGCTCAAAAACTGTGTCCTTCATATATTTCATATATATTTCACTTTATTAAAGATTTGACTTTGTTTCCTGATCAATAACTTTGTAATAATTGATTTGTTTGTATTTTAAATTGTTCTCTTAAAAACAGGAGTTTTTAATTTATTCTGGAATTTCAATTCATCAGAATTCAGTTCTGTAAATTTAATAGTTTTTAAATCTCAGAATCTGGAGACAGATTTGATTCCATCCAGAAGGTTAGAAAGACGACGAGTTAATAAATTAATACTAACTTAACCTGGTAAAGAGTAAACCAGAGCAGAACTCACCTCGTTAGAGTCAAATTAATCTTAAAATCATTTACAGACATTTGTTTCGCTGAACATAATAAATGTTAATGATTGTTTGTTTGTTTGTTTACTTACCGAGTTCCAGTGAGATGTTCTTCAGAGCCTGACGGACTATATTCAGACTCTGTCTGCAGACCTGCAGATTAGCCACAGCTTGTTCATACTGTCCTGTGACGGTCATGTGATCCACAAACGGAGGTTGAGGTTCGACCGCTTTCTTCTTGATGAAGTCGATGTATGAAACCTCTTCTCCTTCCAGACTGTACATGTTTCTCTCCGTCCGTGTCTGAACATCCACTGATGTACAGGTCCTCATGAAGAACTGAAGACACAAAACACTCTCAAACTGACGACTTTGTTTGTAAACACGTTGTTTACTGACGACACAAACAACACGTGAGTGAAACACTTACTGTCTGCTGACACCCTCAGAACCAGAACCAGAACCAGAACCAGCTTCATGTTGATCCGCAGCTCAAAAACTGACAGAAACACAAACAGCTGCAGCTCCGGTCTCACCGCTCAGCCAATGACAATACAGACACCGCGTGACGTCATCCGTCTCCGGGTAAACAGCCGCTGACTGACGCCGCACTGAACAGTTTGATAATCAATAAATAGTACATTTTTATTTTTAAAGGTGTAATTTTATTCACTTTTTACTTAAAAAACATTCAACTAGAATGAAGAGATTTGACAAAAACAGATTCAAAAACATAAAATGATCCAAACAAACTTTCACTGCTGTTTTAGCTGAAATTAATTTTAATAAATGTGTGGCAGCACAGTTAGTGTTTATGACCGCAGCCTCACGGTAAGAAGGTTCTGGGTTCTCTTGTTTCAGAGAAAGCTTCACAAACCCTGAGACGAGGAAACCAGATCAGCTGATTTGAGTTAATTTAATGAAGTCAGAGCAGATTCATAACACCTGTGTTCTCAGGTGTTATGAATCTCAGGAGCCCAGAGACTCTGGAGAAGGACATGTGAAGGTGTGTCCCCTCAGAGCAGGGGGGCAGTTAGTTTTTGTAAAGGGCCAAATGAGAAACAGAAAATATTGTTGAGGGCCGGATGAAAAGGATAAACTTAAGTCTGCACAATAATTATTCCTATATATGAAAAAACAGTAAATAGTATTGTTTTGACAAACTGTTTGATGTTCTGAAATTTTTAGTCTAGCGGTGCTTTTGGAAACTATCACTGCACACAACGCTTCCACTCAGGGTCCGATCTGACCTCGTGTCCTGAAGCCCAAAGACAAATATGAAAATCTTTTAGTTCTGTTTCTGGTCTGATTCTGTGCTGAATTGTTGATGAGTTCAATTTATCTCAAATGTTTGTGTTTCATTGACACACTGTATGTTATGAATGTGCAATAAACTTATTTGGAAAAAAAAAAAAAAAAAGAATGTACAGAAGACATTAAAAAGTGGGAGATTCCAGTCTGGAGAATACTAAATCAGTAGACAGCCTTGTGGATAGTTTAGATTTAGAACTTAAAACTACACTTGATAAGATTGCGCTTCCTCTTTTAAGGTCATACCCTCCCAAGGCACAGTCACCTTGGTTCAATGATTACTTGTGTGACCTCAGGCAGAAGGCTAGAGGTTTGGAATGGAAATGGTGTAGTTCAAATTAGAGGTGTTCCACCTTGTGTGGAGGGATGCTATCTTAGATTATAAGCATGCACTACTGGCCACAAAGCAGAACTATTACTCTGATTTGATCAGTAAAAACATAACTCAAAGTTTTTGTTTGACACCCTATTTTTTGTGAAGGCTCTCAGTTGTCTAGGTGGTGAATCTTCGACTAGACTGGGTTGCTTGACACGAGGACACAAGGACTTTGAGGACAAGGAAGTTAAAATATTAGCCAGAGAGAGAAATGGTTTGAGAGAGGTGTCAAGGAGGCATTCTATGTGAAATGGTTGAAACCCAGCCTTAACCAGGGAGGGGGTCTGAGACACACTTTCTCCCCTGTTTACAATGGGGTACTCAGGTCAAAGCACTTTCAGTCTTTTGTTCATGGTAATGAGTCATTCACGTCATCAGGAGAGTCGTCAAGGGAGCCATCAGGAGAGGCGTCTGTCCCATCATTAGGAGGGACAGCTGCCCTGTCATTAAGAGAGTGCTTACTAGAGCACAATAGGTGCTAATTAGAGCTATTGTTTAGTCACTAACCTATAGCAGTCGGCCTCTCGGTAGAAGGAGTCTGGGTAAGGGGCTTTCACAGTGGTGTATTTGTAGAGTTGCTCATTGCAGTGTTGTGTTTCATTTAAATACGGCTGAAATACACGCATACTCAGCCTTTAATAGTGTTCGTTCATACTTGCAGCTGCGTGTGTTCGTGTTTTAATGTGTGCACAAAGTTGCGTGTGCCATGCTGCACCAGTTTCAGTGCTATTTTCTGCCTCTGTGGAAGTGCGTTCTGTTCTCTACTGCATGGTGTGGTGCGGCTCAAAAACAGAGTCATTAACATTATTATTTTTTTTTTTATGCGGCGAGTGCGTGTTTATTTTAGAGTCACAGCTCTTTTCAGCTTTGATCAAACTGATCGATCAGGGCATTGGATGAGCGCACCGACATGCAGCGAGTGCGCGTTTATTTTTTAGAGTCACAGCTCTGATTAGACAGAGAGAGAGAGGGAGGGAGAGCGTGTGCGCAAGAGAGATCGCTTTTATTTTATTTTATTTTATTTTAAGGAGTCTGATAGAGGAGAGAGCGAGAAAGAGAGAGAAAAAAAAAAATTGACTTTAAGGAGACTCAGACTCCGCTCTCTCTCTGTCACAGACAGAGAGCGCGTTTATGAAATGATGCGACACAGTGAAACAGTCCTCATATATAATGAGTCCAGTATGATAAAGTGAAGCAACGATCTTGCAGTATTTATAGCTCCAGAAGAACAACGGAGATGTGAAATGACGCACAGTACGGTGTTGAAGCGTGGGCAGGCTCACAATAGCGGACAGTAGCACGGCGCTGCGTGTACTCGTGTGAAGGCTCCATGCTGTGCTGTACACCAAGAAATTAAACAGGTTTAATTTCTTCATCCTGCACACGTAGCCCTCAACATACTGCTACATATTGAGAAAAAAACTCCTGGTGAAGTGGGCGTAGAAGCTGCTACGCTGTAATGAGCAGCTCTACGAATACGCCACTGTGAACCGGGCTTTAGGTTTAAAACTCCAGCTTTGTAGCTTCTGTTATCTTCTCTACAAGAGTCAAGACAGAAGTCAGACTACCAGAGCAAGAATTTTAGCTGAGGAAGCTTCTTGTGATTCTTATCGTGGCTTTGTAAGGTCTATGAGAATAGCTTCCTACATGACTGTGTTTTAGCCCTTCGGTATTCAGCATTTGGGCAGCAGCTTTTTCTGTTAAAGCTGTTACACACCGAATGCTGTTCCAGACAAACATAAAAATTGCGGCTCATTTTGTGATTTTAAAGTTAATATAAAAAAAATATTTAAAGTGTTTCACAACAATGCACCCACTAATAAGTTAGTGCTTTTTTTGTCATAAGGAGTGTGTGGACTGTGTGTAGTGTTGTGCTGCTACTACACCCTATGATTATGTATATGTTTGAGTGTTACGAGGGGTATTTTATTTACAGTACGTAGTGTCGCTACATGTTTTTATCTGTTAAGTGATGTTTAACATCTTGGTTTTATTATTCGTGATATTTGATGATTTATATGTGTCATATTTATTTGTGATCAGGGACTGCAGATGTAAATTAGCCTAAGGCTAACTCTGGTGCAATGCATCAATGGTAACATTTATGTTTTAATTGCACATGGTCCCTTTCAAATAAATTGAAATTGAAATTGAAGCAAAACGTCCTTGCGTCAAGCAACCCAGTCCAGTTGAAGATTCAAGCTTCTCTACTTTGACACAGACGCATTTCTTATTCACGGGCAGTCACCTCTTAGTCATTCTACCTTTTCAGTACAGGATTTCTTGGATTATTTCAAGAAGAAAATAGAGAATTAGGCTGAGCATATCTCAACACGCCTCGGCCCAACCACTAAACCCTGCTATGTAGGTGAGCGCTACCACTGAGGTGTTACCTAGATTTACAGAATTTAATAGTATTTCATTAGGCATGCTGATGAAACTTGTGGTGTCTTCAAAAAGGACAACCTGTTTATTTGATCCCACACCAACAAAACTCACTCTTGGGCCAACTGTGTTGGAAATGATTAATCTGTCATTAACCTCTGGATCTGTTGCGAAATGTTTTAAATCTGCAGTGATTAAACCATTACTTACAGAGGCAGCATCGTTCTTAGCCTGTGATCAATCCCACAGCACACTGCTTTGATCAAGTTGACTGTGCACCTGCCTCCATACACTCTGAGCCGGCACGCCTCCTCCTCCGATGGCCCAGTGATCGCTGTGCCCCACACGGGCTGTGGTCCCGCCCAGACAAAACACAAAATGCAGAGATCATCCTCTGATCATCAGGCTTCATCTAACACTTGCATTTTGTGATGGTTGTGTCATCTGGATGTAAACAGGATAAAATAAAGAGCTAAAGTTCATTCATTCATTCATTCATTCATCTTCTACCGCTTAGTCCAATTAAGGGTCGTGGGGGGCTGGAGCCTATCCCAGCAGCCATAGGGTGCGAGGCGGGGTACATCCAGGACAGGACACCAGTCTGTCACAGAGCCACAAACAGACAAACAAACACAGACACACCCACACACACACCTACGGTGACTCCAATCCACCTAACCAGCATGTCTTGGATGTGGGAGGAAACTGGAGCACCTGGAGGAAACCCACGCAACACGGGAAGAACATGCAAACTCCAACAGAAAGGCCACGGGACTTTAACCCCCGACCTTCTCACTGTGAGGCAACAGTGCTGACCACTAAGCCACCGTGCTGCCAGAGCTAAAGTTATTTATGTGAAATTTCCTGCAAAAGCAGCTTTGGTGCCATTATAATCCTGGTTCACATGGCAGGATTTTTAAAATTATGTTAGGGTTCCAAACCTGAGAGACCACAGACGTGAAGATAAAAAAATGTACAGTGGTGTGTTCAGCCACACGGTGAGATACAAACATACACGCAACAAACAGATTTCACACACAAACATTCACAAGCTCAGAAAGAAATCTCGCCAAATCTCTCAAGATTAAACGTGACTTCAGAGTAAACAAACGGAGGTACTTTGTGGACTATTTAAAACAGAGGGGAAAAAAACGATACAAAAAGAAAAAGAAAAGGTGTTCTTTAAAGGAGTGGAGACAGTGTGACCACCAGACTTTCTGGTAAATCAGAACAGCTGTTTTGATTTTATTTTCTGCTCCGTGCGTCCGTCACCTCGTTTTCTGATTGGCTGCACGTCACATTCAGCAGGCTGTGTGCATGTTTGTGGTCGGAGGACACAACACACACTGTGATATCAGGCCAAAAAAATCCAACATGTTGAATATCCCCGATTTGCAATCAGAGCGTCCTGACGTCCTCCCGAGCACATCAGAGCGCTCTGAACACACCACACACGGCAGGAATATCTAAGATTATATTTAGCATCATCACGATTGTCGGGGCGTCTTTAAGATTGTCGGAAGGGGAAGATCAGGTCTGATATCGGCCTAATTATCCTGCCATGTGAACCAGGCTTTAGATTCCCACCAAGTCTCCCGCTAAAACATCATGAGATGACACTACACTATAGCGCAGCCAGATGGCAGTATAACGGTGTGGCGCAGTTCCATTGTCTGGGGAGAACACTGATTTTATTCTTTAATTTCCAGGTATTTGCGGACCGGTTTGAGTCAGCTAAAGGGCCAGATACGGCCCGCGGGCCATAGAATGCCCAGGTGTGCCTCAGAGTGTTAGTGATCCTCCTCATCTGAGTCTCACTAAGTAACTGTTTGACACAAAGTCAAATGATTTGTTCAATGAAAACGTCACAAATCCTGATGAATTTTTGATTTATTTAAATAACCAGAACAAATCAGCCGGTCTGTATGATTAAAATTTATATGTTTTTGACCTGATTCTGTTATGTTGACGTTTGTGTAACAGCGTGAAGTTTCTGCCATAATCCTAAAACTACAATTTTATGGTCATATTGTGTTTATGTATGCACATCGGTGCACGTTAGCCTACTGACATTTAAGATATATGTTATGGCTAAAAGATAATCTGGCGAAGTGTGTTCATGCTCACACACAGAGTTGTTTTGCAGATTCTCACGGGAAAAAAGGGAGGAAGCCTGAAGCATGTGGCCATGACCTGTCTTGTATAGGCCAGTCAAGGACAGGTGTGGTAAAGACACTCGAGGGAAGTGACGTGCTAGTAACCTCTCCTTCCAAGTTCATCATCCGGCCACACAACGCAAAGGGAGGAGAGTTCTCAGAAGCAGACGGTTCCCACCAACCTTGTTGTTGTTAGATCAGGCTACTAAAGTGGATCACAGATAGCATTTTCGACTTCTTCTTATCTCCTGCTGAGAACTCAGGCTACGTCTGAGAACAGGATCCACAGAGCTCAGTGTAAGACTGATTTTATTAATCAATGTTGTTTTAAATAAAACTCTGTTCTGAATGGTAAATCAGGGTGCAATCTGAACAGATTCTTTTGTGTCATGACTTCTTTGGTTGTACCTTCCCTGGAATTAACGGACGCACGGTGAATGGCAGACGAGGTCAGGGGTCATGAGGGGCCAGCAATTTGGTTCAAACATTAAATGTAGAGTTGGACACTTCTTACAGTCTTTACTCATCAAAACCTGAATAAAAAAAAAAAAAAAAAAATCACATTAAAAGTCACATTTTATTTTCCAAGAACTAAACCAGAACCTCCACAGTTCAAAAACCACCACAGAAACACAAAGTGTCACTACGTTTGTTCACAAAACTGAAGATCTCAAGGTTTGAAGGCTTTTTTTCCTGATTTAACAGTAAATACAAATAAATCCAGGAAAATAAGAGCAAACAGCTTTACACATTACGCTTTCACTGCACAACATGCAGAAGGTGACTTTGTTGCAGGTGTTGCCGACGAACGGTCCCCTGATGACGCGGTTCATGGATTAACAACTCATTTCTGCCTCAAACTGCCTCCAGTCATCATCTATCTCTGCGACAGATATCTGAAGCTTTAGTACAATCACTTCCACATAAATTCAGCATTATTTCATCATCAAAAAGCAGCAGAATTGATCAGAGCTAAACGGCTAATTGAGCTGCTAGCTGATGCGTTCATTGTACATTGGCCATTTTAAAGTGTCACGGAATTTTGCCTCCTTTCTGCTTCAAACTGACTTTAGAATGATTTAAGAGGTTTTACTTTGTCATCTGATGGTTAATAATCACATTAATCTATTTGATCACTTTGGGTGAAGAGAGTCCGTCTCAGACGAGCTGCTGTGGTCCAAAATGACACATGCACAGATGCAAAAGGACTGTTCGGTCTGGACACCGGTCTAAACCTGACATGTGACATTAATTCATAACCACAGCACACACAGAGGGAGTGTCACGTCCAGTCAAGAACAAACCATCCTCAAACAGGAAGCCCCAGCTTCCTCTGCTTTAGCACCAGTTGGGTTCATTAAACCAGTTTACACTGCATAGAGTTTTTTTATGTTAAGCCGTGAACAGTTTGGACTGAGCAAACAAGAAAAAAAGATCCAATATACACATCACGAATGTGCTGCAAGAAGAGTCTGTGTGATGTTTAAACATCACCTGTTTACCAGGTGAACCTTTCATGTGGATAAGGCTTTGTTCTCCTGCAGCACCTGAATGCATCAGCATCTTTGGAAAGTCCAAGACAGTTTCAATGGCAGTCAAGTTATCAGCCAATCAGAACCACAGCTGCTGCTCATGTCACCTGTTACCAGCAGCAGCTTCAGACAAATTCTACTCATCTCAGTTTTCAGGAAAAAAAAGTAATTTTTAAATCTTTGAAATCTGCAAAAACATGTAAGACTTCATAAAAATGCTCTTTTATATTCACACAATTTAATCTCAACTGTTAATGTGGATCATTAATGTTCAAATCATACAGAAGAGTAGATGAAATTTACTTAATCCCTTAGGAATAATCCCTCATGGAAAATGTCTCAGTTTTGTTCAGTTTAAGGTTTGTTTGTTTGTTTGTTTTTTCTTCTTCATTTAACTGTGATGAATCTGTGGTTTCACCTGAACAGGTAACAAACCTGCGGAGGTGTTTTGAAGCTTCATCCACCAATGAAAAAAGACACACTGGTGAGGTCATCTGTTGCTGGGAGCAACATTTTGTGTGTCGAACGTCAGCCACAGACTGAACACATCAGCATGTTGTCGAAGAGCTCTGACGCCCCCTGGTGGATCATTGATTCATTCAGTTGAAACAATCAATATTCTATACACTAAGTGTGGAGGTCCCATTGTTTGTCCTCGATGTTCTCTGGATCTGCTCACCTCACACATCATCTCTACGCTCTCGATCCCCATATCCTTTGTAGTTACAGACGCACATCATGTCTCTTTCACAAATCCCCTTAATTGCCCACATTTTGCGTGAAGGTACTGTGAATCCAGAACGCAGAAAAAGAACGGTATCTGGTCCACCCGGAGAGCAGAGTGGCCGAGTTGGAGCAGTACATCAGGATGAACGATGTGATTGCAGTGGTGGGCACAGTTCAGCTAATCCCATAACAGATAATTATCCAAGCTAATGTCTTTGCTAGTGGATTAGATAAGTTTTAAAACCATCATCGGACCAATTATCTTCTGATAACATTTTTTTGCTTGCAAAGTTTAACGGAGAAAAACATTTGTAAACCCTAAAATCAAACATTTTAGTCCATCTGTCATGTGTTTGTAGCAGACTGGCTGCCTGTCGCTTGCTAATGATGTCATCATTAAGCGCTAGATGTGATTGGCCGGTCAACACAGTGAGCATTGTGGGTAGTGTAGTTCAGGTTCACTTTGGACGTTACACTGTTACGGTCCAATTGACACAAACATAACAGACTAATTTTAACATTTTATTTCTTAGTGGCTGACTGGATAATTTAATCGCCAAGACTCGGTGGGGGAGAGGAGCTATCACGGCGCAGCGGTATTACAGGGGGACTTTTCTTCACCATTTTAGATTAAAAAGGACACTTTCTTTCTTCAGATGAATCCCACTGAAACTAACAGGTAAGAATTTATATTGACTACGTGTCTTTTATTCTGCCATTCAATGCATTAATGGACGTATTTCAGTTGTTTAAGTCTCAGGGTTCAAAGTGTGTGAAAAAGCAGCAGCTTTTAGCTCATAAATGACGGTGTATCTAATACCGATATAAACTGTGACTTCTGATACTGTGTTTTACTGCTTTTGAAAGATGATAACAGTGTTTGTGGTTTTATTTTTTTAGTCATTCATTTTTTGTGCATTCTTGTGTTTGTGATCCTTGAATTTACCCAGCAGCCCCTGCAGCGCTTAAAGTGAAACTGGTTTATCAGAAGCCGACAGTGTAATCTGATGTGGCCGCGTCATAGCATCATAAAAGATAACTTTTCAGTTATCGGGTTAATGGTTATCAAAGCTAACTTTTTGGTTAGCCCGTGTGATTGTGACCGGGCTCTGCATCAAACCTCGGTGGGACTGAAGTGGACTGTGACACCATGGAGCATCTCAGGGCCTCTGTCCCAGAGAAATGACAGCGACAATCCAGCTATCCATCAACAGAAAACACAAAACTGTGCTGTTAAAACAAGGACGGAAGCTGAAAGGAACAAACATCTTTAGAAATAAACATCTGACAAAACAAAATGTTGACAGCACCAGAAAAGCACAATACTTGAAAAAGCAAGGAAAAATTCAAAATACTTGGAGCTCAAACTGTAACATTTTCATTCAGCTAAACGGGAGACCAGAGCAAGCCAGAGTTAACCAGAAAATTAACACCTGTAGGACCAGAAAAATAACACCTGTAGCTATTGATAATTTAAGAGTGGAACTAACACTTCAGAACTGGAATGAAGTTTATATTGATGATATTGACATTGTTTCAAGGTTATATGATAAACATTGTCCTCTTGTTGAAAAAATTCATAGAAATCGGTACAGTAACACACCATGGATAACTAAGGGTCTTCAGAATGCATGTAAAAGAAAAATTTCTTCTATAAACAATTTATAAAATTAAGAACTAAGGAAACTGAAAGCAAATATATAACATAAGAATAAATTATAAACATTATGAAACTTAGTAAAAATAGGTATTACAGTCTCCCCCACCTTATCGTGGTGGGGGAGTTTGCGTACCCGGATGATCCTAGGAGCTATGTTGTCGGGGGCTTTGTGCCCCTTGTAGGGTCTCCCAAGGCAAACAGGTCCTAGGTGACGGGTCAGACTAAGGGCAGTTCAGAACCTCCATGACCAGTAAAAAATCAAGGACCGAGACATCGCCCGGTATGGCAGAGCTGGGGCCCTCCTGGGGCCACCCTGGAGCCAGGCCTGGGGTTGGGACTCGTGTGCGAGCGCCTGGTCGTCGGGTCTTAGTCCATGGGGCCCGGCCGGGCTCAGCGCGAAAGAGCGACGTGGGCCCGCCCTCCTGTGGGTTCACCACCTGCAGAGGGGGCCATGGGGGTTGGGTGCAGAGAGGATTGGGTGGCGGTCGAGGGCGGGTGGCCCGGCGGCCGGTCCATGCTCACAGCCCCTGGCTGTTGGGACGTGGACTGTCACCTCGCTGGGGGGGAAGGAGCCTGAGCTTGTGCGGGAGGGAGAGGTATACAGAAAATTAATTTATCAGCTCATATAAACAGCAAACCAGAGACAGGTATAATAATAATAATAATTTATTTAATAATTTACAAAGAATTACTTCTTTCTTCCAGCTGCTCCCACTAGGGGGCACCCCAGAGATCAATCATCTCAATCTCACCCTAATAAGTAAGCAGTGGTGGGCACACTTCCGATAATCCGATAACCATCGAAGAGTTTTCATTATCAGATTATCTTTTCAGATAACTTTGAAAACCATTATTGGACTAATAATCTTCCAAAATTCTTGTCCGATAATTTTTAGACTGTTAACGTGATAAATAAAGCTGAACAGCTACAAACATTTTTAAAATTTAAAATCACCTGTTAAATGTTTTGTAGCAGATGTGCAGTTCTACCCTCTGCAAGCAGAGGAGAGCTGCTTCTAGAAGAAACTGCTCCATCCTCTGCAGGCAAAAAAAAAAAACAACAAAAAAACAAATTTCTTTTAACCCCATACTGATACGCGGGCAATATCACCCAAGTCATCCATAGCCATACATTTTTAACTTATGGTTCAAATTTTAATGAAACTAATTTTGGACAAGTTATTTACATTAATGTCACGTCTGAAGTTTTATAAAGTGAAAATATCAGATATATGTTTTAGTTTTAAAGTAATGCACTAATTTTTAAGGTTTTAGTGTGGACATGCTGTGCCCAGTTCATTATGGGTAGGATAGTCTAATCTCAGTACGTTCACAACATGAGAAATACATTTGAGACACTCTGTTCAGGCTCCACGGACAACAGCATTAAACTCTAGTGCCTAAAATGCTTGTGAATATATTCTCTGGGTTTATAGACATTGTTATTGTGTTTGCGTTTATTAAATTCCACGCATCTTAAATGTAGCAGACACGGATTATCTGGAATTTTGTTTTGGCAAGTTTTCATGGTCTCTACTGCCATCTACTGGCCAGTAGTGTTCATGGCAGTATTCAAACTGAAGCTAGGCAGACACTATGATATTTCAATCACTGTACTCGGTTCCAGTTCAAACTGTACCACAGAACCACACTGTGTAAAAGTTCAGAGCGCACGATATATGTTCTCACACACATTGTACGTTCAACAACCACACATCGGACTCGTGTTTCCTGAAGCAAAACATAAGCAGAAGCTTTTTTTTCCAAATTTAATTCACATTTCTTATTTTTTACAAAAACTCTCGATGGGAGACATCAAAGTTTAAAAAAAAAAATTACAAGACTTTATGCTCTCTCCAGTGTTTGCACAGGCACAGTGTGAGGTTGGACGTTTGTAGCGCTTCAGCAGCGGGATACCCTCACGACGGGTGACCAGAATATCAAACAGGTTTGATTTTCATCTGACCATACGATCAGCGATCAGGAGGTAGTTGTGAGATGTTAAACACAGCTTGTTACTCCATGTATACTAAACGATGCAGGATGCGTGATTAACCTGAAACTCAGTGCGATCCAAAAGATTCTTGCATGCGTCAAAAATCAGCTGAAAAAGGGCCAAAACTCGCACAGTGTAAACCCAGCTTAAGTACTGAACGTCTGGCACCAGTAGATCATGACAGTGTTCTATTTATTTTGACACCGGTTATCGAATTACAACTTGGCTTCTTTTGAAAATGCCTTTTTTTTAACAAATAAAAAAATGGCATATTTTACAAAAGCATATTTATCTGTAAACATCAACACACCTCACATTAATGTGTTGGTTTACATAGAATGAATGAGTCAACCAATCAGTGTTACCAGAGGCACTTTTACCCAGAACCCTTTGCCATCTGTCTGTTTGTTATAAAACTTCAGAATTAGTGCATTATTCAACATTAAAAGATATAGTTATATTTTAACTTTGTACAAATGACAGGATTGACATTAATAGAGTTATTCTATTGGTATTAATTTTATTTATAAATCAAACCAAAACTCAGCACTGCTGTATTTTCCAAGACCTCCGCCTGATGGCAGAGTTGTGACTGAGTAGAGAGCTGAGCTTTGTGGCTCCTCTCAACTGCTTCTGTGCTGGAAGCCATGTAGTAAACAGGAGCTTCCAGCAGGGGGCAGGACACTCAAAGACAGAAGTGCTGACTCATTGTTTGGGTCTGTTTTTGCTTTTGATGCTTTCAGAAGCAATCGTGGTGTTAAACTCAAAATCAGCTTTTTAATAGTTGCAAGCGTACCAGAGACAATACTGCAATTTATCAGTTATCTGTAACTTCCGATACATTTTTGGGTGGTTTATCGTTTATCTTTATCAAAGATAACTTTTAAGTTATCTGATTATCTGTTATAAAGTTAATTTTTTGGTTATCTGTAACCACCACTGTAAGTAAGTAAACTTTATTTCTATAGCACCTTTCACAGATACCGATCACAAAGTGCTTTACAGAGTGCAGTAAAATAGATACAAAGACATAGAAAATAAAGTTAAAACATCAAAATAAAAACAAAAAAGTAGAGCCACTAATTCAAAGTGTCTTAAGCTGCTTTTTAAAGGAATCAACAGAGTCGGCCACATGGAGAGACGGGGAGCAGGGTGTTCCACAGCCTGGGGGCTTGAAATGTCAGGTCCCCGAGTTTAAACTGGGTGTTAGGGACCTTCAGAAGGTTCTGGGCCGAGAGACTGAAGAGAACAGCCAGAAGAATTGGGGGTTAACAGGTCTGTGATGTATTGGGGGGCCTGTCCATTAAGAGCTCTAAAAGTCAAGACTAAAATTTTAAAATCAATTCTGAACTTCACAGGTAACCAATGTAAAGAAGATAAAACTGGTGTGATGTGTGTCCTTCTGTTAGTTCCTGTTAAAAGCCTCGGGGCAGCATTCTGCACCATCTGGAGACGAGTGACTGCAGATTTGTTACAACAAGTAAAAAGAGAGTTACAGTTATCTAAACAAGAGTAAAAGCATGAATCATCTCATCTCCAGATCAGGCATGGATAATGTTGCTCTCAATTTAGACATATTTCTCAAATGATAAAATCAGTTTTTAACCAGATGTCTTGAACAGCTGCAGAGACACAGACTGGTCAAACAGAACACCAAGGTTTCTGAGACAGGACTGAGAAGAAGAGCCAGAAAAACCACGGTGGTGTTTGATTACAGGAACTTTCTGTTCAGGAGCATTGATCAGAGATTCTGTCTTACTGGAATTTAACTGAACCAGTCCTTGATACAATAAAACAGTTTCTTAGGTCAGCTAAAACCACTTTAAATCTGTCCCTGAAATTCTTATTTCATATTGCAGTCGATGTAACAGTATTTTCTGTTCGACTGTATCAAAAGATCCAATAAAACCAACACACTGTACTGACCAGAGTCCACAGCCATCAGTAGATCATTTGAGACTTTTAACAAGGCAGTGTCAGGGTGCATCTTGTGGAACCCAGACTGAGACGTATCCAACTGCCCTGCCATTACTTTTTCCACAACTTTGGCCAGAAAAGGCATTTTTGATTTTGGCCTATGTTGCTCGCTCAGATGGGTCCAAATCTGGCTTTTTCAAAATCAGACTTAAAGCTGTTTGTTTGAGGGAACTTGGGAATGTCCCAGTTGAAAAGGAAATATGAATCAGTTTGACAACATGTGGGCCAACAACATGAAACACCTTTAGAAACAGCGATGTGACACAACATCTAACAGGCAGGAAGAGGGTTATAACAATAATAATAATTTATTAATTTATATAGCGCCAAATCACAACTAATCGCCTCAAGGTGCTTCACAAACATCATTTAAAAGCAGAATAAAATGAAATAAGATTAAAACACGATAAAAAATTTAAACATAAGTAAAAGAAGTAAAACAAATAAAAGGAATAAAAAAAGACACAATCATATAAATACTAATGATAAAACAGGGAGAACAAGCGTGTCTTCAGACTGGCTTTAAAAATCTCCACAGAGTCCGACTGTCGTATCTGCGCAGGCAGATCATTCCACAGAGCTGGGACGCCGTGATAGAAAGCTCTGTAACCCACTGACCTTTTTCTTCACCCTCGGGACACACAATAATCCTGCACCCTGAGAACACAGAGCCCGAGCCGGCACATAGGACTCAACCAGGCCGGACAGATAGGGGGGCGCCAGTCCATGACCAATTTTATAGGCCAATAGTAATACTTTAATATCCGATCTCAAAGAGACCAGAAGCCAGTGAAGGGATTCTAGAACCGGCGTAATATGATCAAACCTTCTGCTTCGTGTCAGAAGTCTGGCAGCAGCATTTTGAACCAGTTGAAGACCCCTGATGTTGGACTGTGGTAAACCAGAAAACAAAGCATTACAACAGTCCAATCTAGAAGAAACAAAAGCATGAATCAGAGTCTCAGCATCAGCCATAGACAGCATGGGACGAATATTTGCTATATTTCTTAAATGGAAGAAAGCAGCCGTTTAATCTTTATTGTTTTTAAATTAAACCTTATCCTCCAAGGTGACAGTAGATAATGAGGACCAGGAGCACACTGTAGAGCCAATGCTAAGGATGCTATCAAGACATGGTTTTACACTGGCCCTAATATCATCAACCTTTTTTACAAAAAAGTTCAAAAATCTGTTACAGTCCTCTGTTGTAACCAGCGGTGGGCACAGTTCAGCTAATCCGACAGCAGATAATTATTGAAAGCTATTTTGTTACCGGATTAACTTTTCAGATAAGTTTTAAAACCATCATCAGACCAATTATCTTCCGATAAATTTAGTTCCAATAACTTTCAGTCCGATAACATTTTTTTGCTGGTAAAGTGAGCAAAGTTTAACGGTCAAAAACATTTGTAAACCTTAAAATCAAACATTTTAGTCCAACAGTTGTGTGTTATTTATCGCAGACTGGATGTCACTTGCTGATGACATCATCATTAAGCACAAAACATGATTGGCCAGCTGACGCAGGGAGCATTGTGGGCAGTGTAGTTCAGGTTCACTTTGAACATAACAGTGTTTACGTCCCTCGTCCCTTGGAAATCTGCTGCAAAACCCATCACACATCATGCATAAAGAATTATTTAAATAGCTAAAGGACACTGGATTACTTCATCCCATCTAAACAAATGACTGTGGCTGCCAGGAGTTAAGGTTTTGTAAAATCTAGTGTCTTAAGGTGGAGATGAACTGCAGACTCCACCTTAAACACACTAACCACACGTTTGAGGACAAGGAAGTTAAATCTTAGCCAGAGAAAAGAAAATGGTTTGAGAGAGGAGTGAAGGAAGCATTGTATGTGCAACAGTTGAAACCCAGCCTTAACCGGGGAGGGGGTCTGAGACACACTTTGTCCCCTGTTTACAATGGGGCACTCAGGTCTAAGCAGTTTCAGCCTTTTGTTCATGGTAATGAGTCATTTACGTCATCAGGAGAGTCGTCAGGAGAGACAGCTACCCTGTCATTAGGAGGGTGCTAACTAGAGTACCATAGGTGCTAATTAGAGCAATTGTTTAGGTCACGAGCCAATAGCAGTCTGCCTCTCGGTAGGAGGGGTCTGGTTAGGTTAAAAACTACAGCTTTTGTAGCTTCTGTTTATTCTTCTCTACAAGAGTCAGACAGAATCAGACTACCAGAGCAAGAATTTTAGCTGAGGAAGCTTCTGTGATTGAAGCGAAAACGTCCTCACGTCAAGCACCCAGTCCAGTCGAAGATTGAAGCTTCTCTACTATGGAAACAACCCGAACACTGAGAGGCTACATAGAAACATTTTGAGCACGCTTATCCTACCCGCCAAGAAACAGGTAGAGGTTTCCCCATCTGTGCAGGTCTTCCCTAATGCTGTTAAGATTGGTTTAGGTTAAGCTTGACTTATTTTCCCAGAGAAGGACCATTTCTCATACAAAGGTATCTCTTTAGGTGACCACTGAAAGTGAAAGTTACAAGGCGGGGCACAGCCTGTCATAGCCCCAATAGGCATGGTCTCTGTCTTTTGTATATTAACCCTAAAGCCTGCTACATGTCCAAATTGTTGCAGGCATTCGAGCAGGCATGGTATAGTAGTCTCTATATTGACTAAGTATAATAGGACAATAGTCTGCATACAGAGAGATTTTATGCATTATGCCTTTAACATTGAAATCTCTAATCATTGGGGTAGATCTAATAAGTTCTGCCAGCGGTTCAATGGCTAGTGCAACAGGAGGGGACTCAATGGGCACCCTTGACGGGTACCACGCTCCAGTGAGAACAGGTCCGAGCCATAAGAACTGGTCTTCACTATCATTTTTGGGGAGTAATATAGCAACTTTACCCAATC
The DNA here is from genome assembly GCF_902500255.1 of Thalassophryne amazonica. Classification (NCBI taxonomy): domain Eukaryota; kingdom Metazoa; phylum Chordata; class Actinopteri; order Batrachoidiformes; family Batrachoididae; genus Thalassophryne; species Thalassophryne amazonica. The sequence continues at coordinate 34,946,925 of NC_047125.1, read as the reverse complement.
AATAAAATCTGTGCCTATTTTAAATTTTTCCATTGTATAGAACAGGAGGCCATTCAACCCTATTGAATGCTTTAAATGAGTCCAAAGATACTACGAGTCCCTCTACAAGTACATCGCCGTCACTGGTCAGCTGTATTATGTTCCGAAGCCTCCTGATGTTATTAGAGGAACTCCCTCCCTTTAAATAAAGCCTGTTTGGTCAGATCTTACCAGAACAGGTATCAGTGGTTCAGTCCTCAAGGTCAAAATTTTTCCTAAATCTTTGCATCCACATTAATGAGCGACACAGGCCTGTAAGAAGCTGGGTCTTCAGGATTCTTGTTTTTGTTGTTGTTGTTTTTTCCCCAAGATCAGGCTAATGTTGGCCACTGACATTGTCTTAGGGAGGTGGCGGGCTGTCTCATAGTTATAATTATATGTTTTAGCCAGATAGGGAGTGACCTTGTCTCTAAAAGCCTTGAATGATTATATCGGCATTCCATCAGGGCCTGGGGCCTTTCCACTGCGCATGAGACCTTATTGTCTCCAGGATTTCACTTTCCTGAATAGACTCCTCTAGAGATTTCTGTTTCTCTTTGGTCAATGTTGATAATTTATTTTGAGAAAAACTTATCAAGTGCATCCTTAGTGCTGTTATTGTCAGATTTGTATAGGGACTTGTAGAAAGATAAAAACCGGAGTTAATGCTTTTCCTGTCAAAATGTCTCTGCCCTCCTGAGTCTCTAATCCCTGCTATTATATTACAGTTTTGTTTCTGGTTATTATGTGTGCCAAATATTTACTAGGTTTGTTCCCATATTCATACAGACGTTGCCTTTGATAAAATAATGCTTTGAAGACCTTCTTGTTCAAAAGTGAATTTAGTGCTGCTTTAACAGTTTGTATCTTAATAAGGTTTGTTCTAGTTGGATTAAATATTGTGGAGCCGTTTCTGCGCTTTTTAGATTTGCTTCCAGTTTGTTTTGCTTCAGCAGCAGTGATTTCCTCCAGTGTGACATGTATGAAATGGTGAATCCTCTAATATAGACCTTGCAGCTTCCTAAAGATATTCAGGATTGTTTTGCCATTATCATTCATTTCAAAGAATAGTTTTATCTCCGCCTCCAGTTGCTCTTTAAATTCCTTGTCATTAAGTAGGTAGGATGGGGAATCTCCACCTTCATATTTCTGCTGTGGTTTCTTTCATAACTAATTGTAAACAGACTGGGGCATGATCACTTCTATGGATAGATCCTATGTTACATGCAGTTACTTGTCCTATGATTTATGGTGGTATGAGGAAAAAAATCTATTCGTGAGTATGAGTTGTGGGGGTTAGAATAAAATGTAAAATCTCTAACTGATGGATTCAGAATTCTCCATCTATCTATCAGATTAATATCATCTAGCGTTGTAGCTAGTGGAGCGCCTACATTTGTCTGTCGGTCAGTAGTTGTTGTAGATCTGTCTAACTTATGGGTCTAAGCTGCAGTTGAAGTCACCACCCACAACTGTCAGATGACATTTATGTTCCTCCAGTACTGTTGCTGTCCTTGTCCAACATGATGGCTGTGATGGATTAGAGACGTATACGTATGTTCATCATAGTAATAGGTGTTCATATACTGTACCGTGGACAAGGACCTATCTGCCCTCTGGATCTGCTGTACATGTACTAAGAACAAATGGTGTGGCCCTGTGAATCAAAAAGGTGACTCCCCTGCTATTCAATGTAAATAATAGGCCTGACCTACCCAGTCTCATTTCAATTTCATATGTTCTTTATCTACCAAATGAGTTTCTTGTTGGAAAGCTATTTGAATGTTGTCTTTTTTGAGGAACTTAATATTTTCTTACACTTTATTGGATGGTGGATCCCTTTGATATTAAATGTACAGAATTTAATGGTATTTATATTTGACATTTACCACTTTTTTCTGGTGTCACAGATAAACACCGTCTTTCTAGAGGAGTTCTGGGCATCCACAGTGCTTGACCTTAATCTACGCAGATTCAGGTGTAAATTCCTGTCTGGTGAAAATAAAACAAAAACAAAGAAACATTTGGTTATACTTTTCAACACTAACCAACTTGAACATATGTACACCTGCTGTAACATTAACCACACCGTGGGGCGAATGTGAGGTCTCTTAAGTTCCCTCCGACTTAACCTTGAATCGAACACGTAGGATGAATCAGAGCTCCCTAGATGACACGTTATATAAAAAACCTCTTTCATGGACAGTTAGTATCCAGATCCCCTCATCAGCCTCACTGTCACTTTTCTGGGTCTGTAGTGTCCTAACAGACTGTTTTTAAAAAGGGAGGGGGGGGGGGGATAGGGTGTATGTGATGGTTTCTCTCATTTGATTGCTTTTCACAGTAATGTTTTTAAAAAAAGAAAAGTAACATGACTAATTCCACTGTGCGCCATCGTCTCAGATATTATTACTCTCAGTTTTCTGTATTATTAATGTCCGTTGGCTTGACTCTTTGGTTTAATTGCTCCAGATTACCTTATGATCGTATCTGAAGTATTGTTTTTCTGGAGCTCTTTGACATACCTCTGTGCTTCTGCTGCAGTTTGGAAGAGCTGGACCTTATTGTCATGTGTAATATGTAGCACAGCTGAGAAGAACATCCTGTAGGGGATCCCCAGTGCCTGGACTGACCTCTTTACCTCCAGGAACTCACGCTGTCTTTTCTCCCACAGTAGGGTGAAAAATCCTTGAAGAGATGAATGTGGTTCCTGGATTCCCTTATTTCAAACATGCTTCATGTCTTTTGCATGACGAGCTGTTTGTCTGTGTAGTTATGGAGACAAATGTAGACGACCTTTGGTCTTGTGGACTCCGTCTGCTGTGCTGAGTGTGGTGACACCTGTCCATCTTGATCCAGTTGTTTTTCAACCGTGAGGTTCATGGTTTTTGGCAGCCACATTTTGAAGAAGTCTTTAGCGTTGGCTCCCTCTGTGCATTCTGGGAAGTTGATGATTTTAATGTTGTTACGTCTGGACCTGTTATCCTGGTCTTCTAGCCAGTTAATGTCCTGGGACTTCAAGTTTTGTAGATTTCCACAAACACTCCACCTTATGACATGTTCTTCTGAATGACATAATATCTTCATTCATCCAGGGGCAAGGGATTTTTTTGGAGAAGATATTTTGTGCCTTATAGGTGCAACCTCGTTTAGGACAGACAAGCAATGACTATTAAAGTCTGAGCAAAAGACTCAGCATCACGACAACTATTAAAACAACTGGGCTCAAATAATCCTGAGAATTTCAACAACAGCTGTTTGATTTATAATTCACCTTATGAGAGTGACTGTTAAAATAAAGGACAAATTAAAATACACACAGCACTAGTCCATGTTAAGGCCAAAGGAGAAAACAAGGTCAGTGGATGACCTTTGTTATGTGTAGGACCAGAAACATGCTGTTCAAAATCAGATGAGTCTGAGTGTCAGCGACTGTGAGGCTACATGAAATAAAGTATCATCATTATGTATGTTAAAAATCTCCAAGAAGTAAACATTCTCTACTTAATAACGGAAGATAAAATCTACATTGAGAAAAATCCTGTAAAAATGCACGTGAAGGACCAGGAGGACGGTATATTAAAACAGTCAGTGTTCCCGACCTCAATCATCTGCAGCTCAAAGGAGCTGAACGGGTTCGGACCCATACGCCTGCAGGAAAAACTGTCCCGGTAAATGAAAAGCAAGACCACCTTCTCACCGGGCAACACGCGGGAAAATATCAGACCAGAAATCAGCCGATCAGAGCGCGTGTGCCATCGTAGCCATATATATATATAAAAAAACATTTTGATCAGATTGATGATATAATTTCATCAGACGTGAAGTTTGCATCACTGGAATTAATAAAAATGTCAGTCACTGTAAAAAAAAATGTTTTTTACCTTAAAGATTCTGGACACATTTCTCTGTAAATGAACCAAACAGCAGTGAAATAAAAACATTCTCCAAACATGTTCTGGAGGTTTTAAGTGGCTCAGTCAAACAAATAAAGATTTTTAACTGGTTGTATTTTCTTAGTTTTTGGTGGTTTCTTGTCCAGAGAACCTCAGTGCTGTTTTTGACTTCAGGAAGCATTTTTTTCTTCAACCTTTTTTCAGAAAAGAGATGTTTTTGTGTGTCACTGATAAAAGATTTGAATCCTTTGATGTGAGTCTAAAATTCAAATTGAAATCTGGTGTGAAAGTGATGATTTACTGTAAATTCATCAAAGGGCTCAAAAACTGTGTCCTTCATATATTTCATATATATTTCACTTTATTAAAGATTTGACTTTGTTTCCTGATCAATAACTTTGTAATAATTGATTTGTTTGTATTTTAAATTGTTCTCTTAAAAACAGGAGTTTTTAATTTATTCTGGAATTTCAATTCATCAGAATTCAGTTCTGTAAATTAATAGTTTTTAAATCTCAGAATCTGGAGACAGATTTGATTCCATCCAGAAGGTTAGAAAGACGACGAGTTAATAAATTAATACTAACTTAACCTGGTAAAGAGTAAACCAGAGCAGAACTCACCTCGTTAGAGTCAAATTAATCTTAAAATCATTTACAGACATTTGTTTCGCTGAACATAATAAATGTTAATGATTGTTTGTTTGTTTGTTTACTTACCGAGTTCCAGTGAGATGTTCTTCAGAGCCTGACGGACTATATTCAGACTCTGTCTGCAGACCTGCAGATTAGCCACAGCTTGTTCATACTGTCCTGTGACGGTCATGTGATCCACAAACGGAGGTTGAGGTTCGACCGCTTTCTTCTTGATGAAGTCGATGTATGAAACCTCTTCTCCTTCCAGACTGTACATGTTCTCTCCGTCCGTGTCTGAACATCCACTGATGTACAGGTCCTCATGAAGAACTGAAGACACAAAAACACTCTCAAACTGACGACTTTGTTTGTAAACACGTTGTTTACTGACGACACAAACAACACGTGAGTGAAACACTTACTGTCTGCTGACACCCTCAGAACCAGAACCAGAACCAGAACCAGCTTCATGTTGATCCGCAGCTCAAAAACTGACAGAAACACAAACAGCTGCAGCTCCGGTCTCACCGCTCAGCCAATGACAATACAGACACCGCGTGACGTCATCCGTCTCCGGGTAAACAGCCGCTGACTGACGCCGCACTGAACAGTTTGATAATCAATAAATAGTACATTTTTATTTTTAAAGGTGTAATTTTATTCACTTTTTACTTAAAAAACATTCAACTAGAATGAAGAGATTTGACAAAAACAGATTCAAAAACATAAAATGATCCAAACAAACTTTCACTGCTGTTTTAGCTGAAATTAATTTTAATAAATGTGTGGCAGCACAGTTAGTGTTTATGACCGCAGCCTCACGGTAAGAAGGTTCTGGGTTCTCTTGTTTCAGAGAACAGCTTCAACAAACCCTGAGACGAGGAAACCAGATCAGCTGATTTGAGTTAATTTAATGAAGTCAGAGCAGATTCATAACACCTGTGTTCTCAGGTGTTATGAATCTCAGGAGCCCAGAGACTCTGGAGAAGGACATGTGAAGGTGTGTCCCCTCAGAGCAGGGGGGCAGTTAGTTTTTGTAAAGGGCCAAATGAGAAACAGAAAATATTGTTGAGGGCCGGATGAAAAGGATAAACTTAAGTCTGCACAATAATTATTCCTATATATGAAAAAACAGTAAATAGTATTGTTTTGACAAACTGTTTGATGTTCTGAAATTTTTAGTCTAGCGGTGCTTTTGGAAACTATCACTGCACACAACGCTTCCACTCAGGGTCCGATCTGACCTCGTGTCCTGAAGCCCAAAGACAAATATGAAAATCTTTTAGTTCTGTTTCTGGTCTGATTCTGTGCTGAATTGTTGATGAGTTCAATTTATCTCAAATGTTTGTGTTTCATTGACACACTGTATGTTATGAATGTGCAATAAACTTATTTGGAAAAAAAAAAAAAAGAATGTACAGAAAGACATTTAAAAAGTGGGAGATTCCAGTCTGGAGAATACTAAATCAGTAGACAGCCTTGTGGATAGTTTAGATTTAGAACTTAAAACTACACTTGATAAGATTGCGCTTCCTCTTTTAAGGTCATACCCTCCCAAGGCACAGTCACCTTGGTTCAATGATTACTTGTGTGACCTCAGGCAGAAGGCTAGAGGTTTGGAATGGAAATGGTGTAGTTCAAAATTAGAGGTGTTCCACCTTGTGTGGAGGGATGCTATCTTAGATTATAAGCATGCACTACTGGCCACAAAGCAGAACTATTACTCTGATTTGATCAGTAAAAACATAACTCAAAGTTTTTGTTTGACACCCTATTTTTTGTGAAGGCTCTCAGTTGTCTAGGTGGTGAATCTTCGACTAGACTGGGTTGCTTGACACGAGGACACAAGGACTTTGAGGACAAGGAAGTTAAAATATTAGCCAGAGAGAAGAAATGGTTTGAGAGAGGTGTCAAGGAGGCATTCTATGTGAAATGGTTGAAACCCAGCCTTAACCAGGGAGGGGGTCTGAGACACACTTTCTCCCCTGTTTACAATGGGGTACTCAGGTCAAAGCACTTTCAGTCTTTTGTTCATGGTAATGAGTCATTCACGTCATCAGGAGAGTCGTCAAGGGAGCCATCAGGAGAGGCGTCTGTCCCATCATTAGGAGGGACAGCTGCCCTGTCATTAAGAGAGTGCTTACTAGAGCACAATAGGTGCTAATTAGAGCTATTGTTTAGTCACTAACCTATAGCAGTCGGCCTCTCGGTAGAAGGAGTCTGGGTAAGGGGCTTTCACAGTGGTGTATTTGTAGAGTTGCTCATTGCAGTGTTGTGTTTCATTTAAATACGGCTGAAATACACGCATACTCAGCCTTTAATAGTGTTCGTTCATACTTGCAGCTGCGTGTGTTCGTGTTTTAATGTGTGCACAAAGTTGCGTGTGCCATGCTGCACCAGTTTCAGTGCTATTTTCTGCCTCTGTGGAAGTGCGTTCTGTTCTCTACTGCATGGTGTGGTGCGGCTCAAAAACAGAGTCATTTAACATTATTATTTTTTTTTTTATGCGGCGAGTGCGTGTTTATTTTAGAGTCACAGCTCTTTTCAGCTTTGATCAAACTGATCGATCAGGGCATTTGATGAGCGCACCGACATGCAGCGAGTGCGCGTTTATTTTTTAGAGTCACAGCTCTGATTAGACAGAGAGAGAGAGGGAGGGAGAGCGTGTGCGCAAGAGAGATCGCTTTTATTTTATTTTATTTTAAGGAGTCTGATAGAGGAGAGAGCGAGAAAGAGAGAGAAAAAAAAAAATTGACTTTAAGGAGACTCAGACTCCGCTCTCTCTCTGTCACAGACAGAGAGCGCGTTTATGAAATGATGCGACACAGTGAAACAGTCCTCATATATAATGAGTCCAGTATGATAAAGTGAAGCAACGATCTTGCAGTATTTATAGCTCCAGAAGAACAACGGAGATGTGAAATGACGCACAGTACGGTGTTGAAGCGTGGGCAGGCTCACAATAGCGGACAGTAGCACGGCGCTGCGTGTACTCGTGTGAAGGCTCCATGCTGTGCTGTACACCAAAGAAAATTAAACAGGTTTAATTTCTTCATCCTGCACACGTAGCCCTCAACATACTGCTACATATTGAGAAAAAAACTCCTGGTGAAGTGGGCGTAGAGCTGCTACGCTGTAATGAGCAGCTCTACGAATACGCCACTGTGACACGGGCTTTAGGTTTAAAACTCCAGCTTTTGTAGCTTCTGTTATTCTTCTCTACAAGAGTCAAGACAGAAGTCAGACTACCAGAGCAAGAATTTTAGCTGAGGAAGCTTCTGTGATTTCTTATCGTGGCTTTGTAAGGTCTATGAGAATAGCTTCCATACATGACTGTGTTTTAGCCCTTCGGTATTCAGCATTTGGGCAGCAGCTTTTTCTGTTAAAGCTGTTACACAACCGAATGCTGTTCCAGACAACATAAAAAATTGCGGCTCATTTTGTGATTTTAAAGTTAATATAAAAAAATATTTAAAGTGTTCACAACAATGCACCCACTAATAAGTTAGTGCTTTTTTTTGTCATAAGGAGTGTGTGTGACTGTGTGTAGTGTTGTGCTGCTACTACACCCTATGATTATGTATATGTTTGAGTGTTACGAGGGGTATTTTATTTACAGTACGTAGTGTCGCTACATGTTTTTATCTGTTAAGTGATGTTTAACATCTTGGTTTTATTTATTCGTGATATTTGATGATTTTATATGTGTCATATTTATTTGTGATCAGGGACTGCAGATGTAAATTAGCCTAAGGCTAACTCTGGTGCAATGCATCAAATGGTAACATTTATGTTTTAATTGCACATGGTCCCTTTCAAATAAATTGAAATTGAAATTGAAGCAAAACGTCCTTGCGTCAAGCAACCCAGTCCAGTTGAAGATTCAAGCTTCTCTACTTTGACACAGACGCATTTCTTATTCACGGGCAGTCACCTCTTAGTCATTCTACCTTTTCAGTACAGGATTTCTTGGATTATTTCAAGAAGAAAATAGAAGATATTAGGCTGAGCATATCTCAACACGCCTCGGCCCAACCACTAAACCCTGCTATGTAGGTGAGCGCTACCACTGAGGTGTTACCTAGATTTACAGAATTTAATAGTATTTCATTAGGCATGCTGATGAAACTTGTGGTGTCTTCAAAAAGGACAACCTGTTTATTTGATCCCACACCAACAAAACTCACTCTTGGGCCAACTGTGTTGGAAATGATTAATCTGTCATTAACCTCTGGATCTGTTGCGAAATGTTTTAAATCTGCAGTGATTAAACCATTACTTACAGAGGCAGCATCGTTCTTAGCCTGTGATCAATCCCACAGCACACTGCTTTGATCAAGTTGACTGTGCACCTGCCTCCATACACTCTGAGCCGGCACGCCTCCTCCTCCGATGGCCCAGTGATCGCTGTGCCCCACACGGGCTGTGGTCCCGCCCAGACAAAACACAAAATGCAGAGATCATCCTCTGATCATCAGGCTTCATCTAACACTTGCATTTTGTGATGGTTTGTGTCATCTGGATGTAAACAGGATAAAATAAAGAGCTAAAGTTCATTCATTCATTCATTCATTCATCTTCTACCGCTTAGTCCAATTAAGGGTCGTGGGGGGCTGGAGCCTATCCCAGCAGCCATAGGGTGCGAGGCGGGGTACATCCAGGACAGGACACCAGTCTGTCACAGAGCCACAAACAGACAAACAAACACAGACACACCCACACACACACCTACGGTGACTCCAATCCACCTAACCAGCATGTCTTTGGATGTGGGAGGAAACTGGAGCACCTGGAGGAAACCCACGCAAACACGGGAAGAACATGCAAACTCCACACAGAAAGGCCACGGGACTTTAACCCACGACCTTCTCACTGTGAGGCAACAGTGCTGACCACTAAGCCACCGTGCTGCCCAGAGCTAAAGTTATTTATGTGAAATTTCCTGCAAAAGCAGCTTTGGTGCCATTATTAATCCTGGTTCACATGGCAGGATTTTAAAATTATGTTTAGGGTTCCAAAACCTGAGAGACCACAGACGTGAAGATAAAAAAATCGTACAGTGTGTGGTGTTCAGCCACACGGTGAGAACAACAACACCGCACAAACAGATTTCACACACAAACATTCACAGCTCAGAAAGGAAATCTCGCAAAATCTCTCAAGATTAAACGTGACTTCAGAGTAAACAAACGGAGGTACTTTGTGGACTATTTAAAACAGAGGGGAAAAAAACGATACAAAAAGAAAAAGAAAAGGTGTTCTTTAAAGGAGTGGAGACAGTGTGACCACCAGACTTTCTGGTAAATCAGAACAGCTGTTTTGATTTTATTTTCTGCTCCGTGCGTCCGTCACCTCGTTTTCTGATTGGCTGCACGTCACATTCAGCAGGCTGTGTGCATGTTTGTGGTCGGAGGACACAACACACACTGTGATATCAGGCCAAAAAATCCAACATGTTGAATATCCCCGATTTGCAATCAGAGCGTCCTGACGTCTCCCGAGCACATCAGAGCGCTCTGAACACACCACACACGGCAGGAATATCTAAGATTATATTTAGCATCATCACGATTGTCGGGGCGTCTTTAAGATTGTCGGAAGGGGAAGATCAGGTCTGATATCGGCCTAATTATCCTGCCATGTGAACCAGGCTTTAGATTCCCACCAAGTCTCCCGCTAAAACATCATGAGATGACACTACACTATAGCGCAGCCAGATGGCAGTATAACGGTGTGGCGCAGTTCCATTGTCTGGGGAGAACACTGATTTTATTCTTTAATTTCCAGGTATTTGCGGACCGGTTTGAGTCAGCTAAAGGGCCAGATACGGCCCGCGGGCCATAGAATGCCCAGGTGTGCCTCAGAGTGTTAGTGATCCTCCTCATCTGAGTCTCACTAAGTAACTGTTTGACACAAAGTCAAATGATTTGTTCAATGAAAACGTCACAAATCCTGATGAATTTTTGATTTATTTAAATAACCAGAACAAATCAGCCGGTCTGTATGATTAAAATTTATATGTTTTTGACCTGATTCTGTTATGTTGACGTTTGTGTAACAGCGTGAAGTTTCTGCCATAATCCTAAAACTACAATTTTATGGTCATATTGTGTTTATGTATGCACATCGGTGCACGTTAGCCTACTGACATTTAAGATATATGTTATGGCTAAAAGATAATCTGGCGAAGTGTGTTCATGCTCACACACAGAGTTGTTTTGCAGATTCTCACGGGAAAAAAGGGAGGAAGCCTGAAGCATGTGGCCATGACCTGTCTTGTATAGGCCAGTCAAGGACAGGTGTGGTAAAGACACTCGAGGGAAGTGACGTGCTAGTAACCTCTCCTTCCAAGTTCATCATCCGGCCACACAACGCAAAGGGAGGAGAGTTCTCAGAAGCAGACGGTTCCCACCAACCTTGTTGTTGTTAGATCAGGCTACTAAAGTGGATCACAGATAGCATTTTCGACTCTTCTTCTTATCTCCTGCTGAGAACTCAGGCTACGTCTGAGAACAGGATCCACAGAGCTCAGTGTAAGACTGATTTTATTAATCAATGTTGTTTTAAATAAAACTCTGTTCTGAATGGTAAATCAGGGTGCAATCTGAACAGATTCTTTTGTGTCATGACTTCTTTGGTTGTACCTTCCCTGGAATTAACGGACGCACGGTGAATGGCAGACGAGGTCAGGGGTCATGAGGGGCCAGCAATTTGGTTCAAACATTAAATGTAGAGTTGGACACTTCTTACAGTCTTTACTCATCAAAACCTGAATAAAAAAAAAAAAAAAAAAAATCACATTAAAAGTCACATTTTATTTTCCAAGAACTAAACCAGAACCTCCACAGTTCAAAAACCACCACAGAAACACAAAGTGTCACTACGTTTGTTCACAAAACTGAAGATCTCAAGGTTTGAAGGCGTTTTTCCTGATTTAACAGTAAATACAAATAAATCCAGGAAAATAAGAGCAAACAGCTTTACACATTACGCTTTCACTGCACAACATGCAGAAGGTGACTTTGTTGCAGGTGTTGCCGACGAACGGTCCCCTGATGACGCGGTTCATGGATTAACAACTCATTTCTGCCTCAAACTGCCTCCAGTCATCATCTATCTCTGCGACAGATATCTGAAGCTTTAGTACAATCACTTCCACATAAATTCAGCATTATTTCATCATCAAAAAGCAGCAGAATTGATCAGAGCTAAACGGCTAATTGAGCTGCTAGCTGATGCGTTCATTGTACATTGGCCATTTTAAAGTGTCACGGAATTTTGCCTCCTTTCTGCTTCAAACTGACTTTAGAATGATTTAAGAGGTTTTACTTTGTCATCTGATGGTTAATAATCACATTAATCTATTTGATCACTTTGGGTGAAGAGAGTCCGTCTCAGACGAGCTGCTGTGGTCCAAAATGACACATGCACAGATGCAAAAGGACTGTTCGGTCTGGACACCGGTCTAAACCTGACATGTGACATTAATTCATAACCACAGCACACACAGAGGGAGTGTCACGTCCAGTCAAGAACAAACCATCCTCAAACAGGAAGCCCCAGCTTCCTCTGCTTTAGCACCAGTTGGGTTCATTAAACCAGTTTACACTGCATAGAGTTTTTTTATGTTAAGCCGTGAACAGTTTGGACTGAGCAAACAAGAAAAAAAGATCCAATATACACATCACGAATGTGCTGCAAGAAGAGTCTGTGTGATGTTTAAACATCACCTGTTTACCAGGTGAACCTTTCATGTGGATAAGGCTTTGTTCTCCTGCAGCACCTGAATGCATCAGCATCTTTGGAAAGTCCAAGACAGTTTCAATGGCAGTCAAGTTATCAGCCAATCAGAACCACAGCTGCTGCTCATGTCACCTGTTACCAGCAGCAGCTTCAGACAAATTCTACTCATCTCAGTTTTCAGGAAAAAAAAGTAATTTTTAAATCTTTGAAATCTGCAAAAACATGTAAGACTTCATAAAAATGCTCTTTTATATTCACACAATTTAATCTCAACTGTTAATGTGGATCATTAATGTTCAAATCATACAGAAGAGTAGATGAAATTTACTTAATCCCTTAGGAATAATCCCTCATGGAAAATGTCTCAGTTTTGTTCAGTTTAAGGTTTGTTTGTTTGTTTGTTTTTTCTTCTTCATTTAACTGTGATGAATCTGTGGTTTCACCTGAACAGGTAACAAACCTGCGGAGGTGTTTTGAAGCTTCATCCACCAATGAAAAAAAGACACACTGGTGAGGTCATCTGTTGCTGGGAGCAACATTTTGTGTGTCGAACGTCAGCCACAGACTGAACACATCAGCATGTTGTCGAAGAGCTCTGACGCCCCCTGGTGGATCATTGATTCATTCAGTTGAAACAATCAATATTCTATACACTAAGTGTGGAGGTCCCATTGTTTGTCCTCGATGTTCTCTGGATCTGCTCACCTCACACATCATCTCTACGCTCTCGATCCTCCCATATCCTTTGTAGTTACAGACGCACATCATGTCTCTTTCACAAATCCCCTTAATTGCCCACATTTTGCGTGAAGGTACTGTGAATCCAGAACGCAGAAAAAGAACGGTATCTGGTCCACCCGGAGAGCAGAGTGGCCGAGTTGGAGCAGTACATCAGGATGAACGATGTGATTGCAGTGGTGGGCACAGTTCAGCTAATCCCATAACAGATAATTATCCAAGCTAATGTCTTTGCTAGTGGATTAGATAAGTTTTAAAACCATCATCGGACCAATTATCTTCTGATAACATTTTTTTGCTTGCAAAGTTTAACGGAGAAAAACATTTGTAAACCCTAAAATCAAACATTTTAGTCCATCTGTCATGTGTTTGTAGCAGACTGGCTGCCTGTCGCTTGCTAATGATGTCATCATTAAGCGCTAGATGTGATTGGCCGGTCAACACAGTGAGCATTGTGGGTAGTGTAGTTCAGGTTCACTTTGGACGTTACACTGTTACGGTCCAATTGACACAAACATAACAGACTAATTTTAACATTTTATTTCTTAGTGGCTGACTGGATAATTTAATCGCCAAGACTCGGTGGGGGAGAGGAGCTATCACGGCGCAGCGGTATTACAGGGGGACTTTTCTTCACCATTTTAGATTAAAAAGGACACTTTCTTTCTTCAGATGAATCCCACTGAAACTAACAGGTAAGAATTTATATTGACTACGTGTCTTTTATTCTGCCATTCAATGCATTAATGGACGTATTTCAGTTGTTTAAGTCTCAGGGTTCAAAGTGTGTGAAAAAGCAGCAGCTTTTAGCTCATAAATGACGGTGTATCTAATACCGATATAAACTGTGACTTCTGATACTGTGTTTTACTGCTTTTGAAAGATGATAACAGTGTTTGTGGTTTTATTTTTTTAGTCATTCATTTTTTGTGCATTCTTGTGTTTGTGATCCTTGAATTTACCCAGCAGCCCCTGCAGCGCTTAAAGTGAAACTGGTTTATCAGAAGCCGACAGTGTAATCTGATGTGGCCGCGTCATAGCATCATAAAAGATAACTTTTCAGTTATCGGGTTAATGGTTATCAAAGCTAACTTTTTGGTTAGCCCGTGTGATTGTGACCGGGCTCTGCATCAAACCTCGGTGGGACTGAAGTGGACTGTGACACCACTGGAGCATCTCGGGGCCTCTGTCCCAGAGAAATGACAGCGACAATCCAGCTATCCATCAACAGAAAACACAAAACTGTGCTGTTAAAACAAGGACGGAAGCTGAAAGGAACAAACATCTTTAGAAATAAACATCTGACAAAACAAAATGTTGACAGCACCAGAAAAGCACAATACTTGAAAAAGCAAGGAAAAATTCAAAATACTTGGAGCTCAAACTGTAACATTTTCATTCAGCTAAACGGGAGACCAGAGCAAGCCAGAGTTAACCAGAAAATTAACACCTGTAGGACCAGAAAAATAACACCTGTAGCTATTGATAATTTAAGAGTGGAACTAACACTTCAGAACTGGAATGAAGTTTATATTGATGATATTGACATTGTTTCAAGGTTATATGATAAACATTGTCCTCTTGTTGAAAAAATTCATAGAAATCGGTACAGTAACACACCATGGATAACTAAGGGTCTTCAGAATGCATGTAAAAAGAAAAATTTCTTCTATAAACAATTTATAAAATTAAGAACTAAGGAAACTGAAAGCAAATATATAACATAAGAATAAATTAATAAACATTATGAAACTTAGTAAAAATAGGTATTACAGTCTCCCCCACCTTATCGTGGTGGGGGAGTTTGCGTACCCGGATGATCCTAGGAGCTATGTTGTCGGGGGCTTTGTGCCCCTTGTAGGGTCTCCCAAGGCAAACAGGTCCTAGGTGACGGGTCAGACTAAGGGCAGTTCAGAACCTCCATGACCAGTAAAAAATCAAGGACCGAGACATCGCCCGGTATGGCAGAGCTGGGGCCCTCCTGGGGCCACCCTGGAGCCAGGCCTGGGGTTGGGACTCGTGTGCGAGCGCCTGGTCGTCGGGTCTTAGTCCATGGGGCCCGGCCGGGCTCAGCGCGAAAGAGCGAGGTGGGCCCGCCCTCCTGTGGGTTCACCACCTGCAGAGGGGGCCATGGGGGTTGGGTGCAGAGAGGATTGGGTGGCGGTCGAGGGCGGGTGGCCCGGCGGCCCGGTCCATGCTCACAGCCCCTGGCTGTTGGGACGTGGACTGTCACCTCGCTGGGGGGGAAGGAGCCTGAGCTTGTGCGGGAGGTTGAGAGATACCGACTAGAGATAGTCGGGCTCACCTCCACGCACAGCTTGGGCTCTGGTACCCAACTCCTGGAGAGGGGCTGGATGCTTCATTTTTCTGGCATTGCCCATGGGGAGAGGCGGAGAGCTGGGGTTGCATTGCTTATTGCTCCCAGCTCAGTCGCCATGTGTTGGAGTTCACTCCAGTGAACAAGAGGGTCGCGTCCCTACGCCTTTGGGTCAGGGACAGGCCTCTCACTGTTGTCTCGGCCTACAGACCGAGTGGCAGTGCAGAGTACCCAACCTTCTTGGAGTCCCTGGGAGGGGTACTAGATAGCGCTCCAACTGGGGACTCCATTGTTCTTCTGGGGGATTTCAACGCCCACATGGGCGACTACAGTGAGACCTGGAGGGGGGTGATTGGGAAGCACGGCCTCCCCGATCTGAACCCGAGTGGTGTTCAGTTGTAGGACTTCTGTGCTAGTCACAGTTTGTCCATCACGAACACCATGTTTGAGCACAAGGGTGTCCATAAGTGCACGTGACACCAGGACACCCTGAGCCGGAGGTCAATGATTGACTTTGTAGTCGTATCATCTGACCTTCGGCCACGTGTCTCGGACACTCGAGTGAAGAGAGGGGCGGAGCTGTCGACCGATCACCACCTGGTGGTGAGTTGGATCCGCTAGGAGGGGAGGAAGCCGGTCAGACCTGGCAGGCCCAAACGTATCATGAGGGTCTGCTGGGAATGACTGGCAGAACCCTCTGTCAGCGAGGTCTTCAACTCCCACCTCCAGGAGAGCTTCTCCCAGATCCCAGGGGAGGTTGGAGACATGGAGTCCGAGTGGACCATGTTCTCCACCTCCATTGTTGATGCGGCCGCTCGTAGCTGTGGTCACAAGGTCTCTGGTGCCTGTCGCGGCGGCAATCCCCAAACCCGGTGGTGGACGCCGGAAGTAAGGGATGCCGTCAAGCTGAAGAAGGAGTCCTACTTGTCTTTGTTGGTAGGTGGGACCCCAGAGGCAGCTGACAGGTACCGGCAGGCCAAGCGTGCCGCAGCCCATGCGGTCACAGAGGCAAAAACTCGGGTCTGGGAGGAGTTCGGGGAGGCCATGGAGGAGGATTATCGGTCAGCCTCGAAGAAATTCTGGCAAACCGTCCGACGCCTCAGGAGGCGGAAGCAGCTCTCCACCAGTACTGTCTATGGTGCGGGTGGGGAGCTGTTGACCCTGACTGGGGATGTTGTCGGGCGGTGGAAGGAATACTTCGATGATCTCCTCAATCCCATCGTCACGTCTTCCGAAGAGGAAGCAGAGACTGGGGACTCAGAGGTGGACTCATCCATTACCCAGGCCGAAGTCACTGAGGTGGTTAGAAAGCTCCTCTGTGGCAAGGCTCCTGGGGTGGATGAAATCTGTCCTGAGTACCTTAAGTCTCTGGATGTTGTGGGACTGTCTTGGCTGACACACCTCTGCAACATCGCATGGCGGTCAGGGACAGTGTCTCTGGATTGGCAGACATGGGTGGTGGTCCCTCTGTTTAAGACGGAGGACCGGAGGGTGTGTTCCAACTATAGGGGGATCACACTCCTCAGCCTCCCCGGTAATGTCCATTCCAGAGTATTGGAGAGGAGAATTCGACCGATGGTCGAGCCTCGGATTCAGGAGGAGCAGTGTGGTTTTCGTCCTGGTCGCGGCACACTGGACCAGCTCTACACGCTCCATCGGGTGCTCGAGGGTTCATGGGAGTTCGCCCAACCAGTCCACATGTGTTTTGTGGATCTGGAGAAGGCGTTCGACTGTGTCCCTCTGAGCACCCTGTGGGGGGTGCTCCGGGAGTATGGGGTCCAGGGTCCTTTGCTAAGGGCTATCCGGTCCATGTACGACCGCAGCAAGAGCTTGGTTCGCATTGCCGGTCATAAGTCAAACCTGTTTCCAGTGCACGTTGGCCTCCAGGGCTGCCCTTTGTCACCGGTTCTGTTTATTATCTTTATGGACAGAATTTCTAGGCGCAGCCAGGGTGTAGAGGGGGTCTGGTTTGGGAACCACACAATCTCGTCTCTGCTGTTTGCGGATGGTGTGGTTCTGTTGGCTTCGTTAAATCAGGACCTTCAGTGTGCACTGGGGTGGTTTGCAGCTGAGTGTGAAGCGTCCGGGATGAAAATCAGCACCTCCAAATCCAAGGCCATGGTTCTGGACCAGAAAAAGGTGCTTTGCCCTCTTCAGGTCAGTGCAGTGTCCTTGCCTCAAGTGGAGGAGTTTAAGTATCTCGGGGTCTTGTTCACGAGTGAGGGACAGATGGAGTGTGAGATCGATAGACGGATCGGTGCAGCATCTGCAGTGATGCAGTCGCTGTATCGGACCGTCGTGGTGAAGAGAGAGCTGAGTAGGGGGGCAAAGCTCTTGATTTACCGATCGATCTACGTTCCGATCCTCACCTATGGTCATGAGATTTGGCTCATGACCGAAAGAACGAGATTGTGAGTACAAGCGGCCGAGATGAGTTTCCTCCGCAGGGTGGCTGGGCGCTCCCTTAGAGATAGGGTGAGGAGCTTGGTCACTCGGGAGGAGCTCGAAGTCGAGCCGCTGCTCCTCCACATCGAAAGGAGCCAGTTGAGGTGGCTTGGGCATCTTTTCCGGATGCCCCCTGGACGCCTCACTGGAGAGGTGTTCCGGGCACGTCCCATTGGGAGGAGGTCCCAGGGAAGACCCAGGACACGCTGGAGGGACTACATCTCTCGGCTGGCTTGGGAACGCCTTGGGGTTCCCCCGGAGGAGCTGGGGGAGGTGTGTGTGGATCAGGAGGTCTGGGCGACTTTGCTTCAGCTGCTGCCCCCACGACCCGACTCTGGATAAAGCGGAAGAAAATGGATGGATGGAAGGTATTTACAGTGAGTTACTTGAAAAAAATAGAACCAATATTAAAAATACTTAAAATATCATAAATGAGATGATAAAAAAGTATAAAATTGCTAGGGATTATCCTCCATTTTTTTTATTCAGATAATAACACCATGCTTGATGCAAATAAATCTATTGCTGATCATTTTAATGAATACTTTGTTAATGTGGGGAAGAATCTTGCAAGTAGTATTGATTCTACGAGTAATAATTCTTGGATTAACAATAACACATTCAGTAAACCTGTGTCAATGTTTATTGGTGGAACAGACGAAAAAGAAATAATTGATTTGGTTCAAAATTCTAAAAATAAGAAATCGACTGACTATAATAATCTGGATATGGCTTTATTGAAAATAATTATTGATTGTATAGTAAAACCTTTGAACCACATTTGCAACATGTCATTAAGTACTGGTAAATTTCCCTCTCAAATGAAAATAGCTAAAGTAATACCCTTGTTTAAAACCAGTGACATGTTTTTTCTAATTATAGACCTATTTCACTCCTACCACAATTTTCCAAAATTCTAGAAAAAATATTCGCTAAGAGATTGCAGGACTATTTATTAAAGCATGAGATACGAGGTCTGTTAGAAAAGTATCGGACCTTTTTTATTTTTTTCAAAAACCTGATGGATTTGAATCACGTGTTCTTGCATGAGCCAAGCTTGAACCATCGTGTGCTTGCGTGATTTTTTTCACGCCTGTCAGTTGCGTCATTTGCTGGTAAGCAGCCTTTGTGTGAGGACGTGTGTCATGCGCTCGGCATTTTTTCATTCCAAGGAAAAAGGCAGAACGACTGGAGCAGCGCTGCATCAAATTTTGCCAGAAACTGGGTGACAGCCAGGTGGAAACCATTCTGATTATTCAGACGGCTTTTGGTGACGATCCTCTGGGCATCACACAGATTAAGGAGCGGTACAACCGGTTTAAAGACGGCCGCACAACGGTGGAGGGCGAGCCATGCTCCGGTCGGCATCAACACGCTGAAACGACCGGATCATTTCCAAAGTGAACGCTGTGGTGATGTGGGACCGTCATATGACTATCCGAGAAATTGTGGAAGAGGTGGACATCAGCACTTTTTCGGCACATTCCACTGTGACAGAAGATTTGGCCATGAAAAGAGTGGCGGCGAAATTCTTTCCTGAAGCTTCTGACGGCGGAGCAGAAGCGCCTCCGTGTTGAAGTCTCACAGGACATGCTGTGACATGCTGTGACATGCCCACCTCTTCCACAATTTCTCGGATAGTCACCCGACTGAAAAGTCACCGAAAGCCATCTGAATCATCCGAATGGTTTCCACCTGGCTGTGCCCAGTTTCTGGCAAAATTTGATGCGGCGCTGCTCCAGTCGTTCCGTCTTTTTCCTTGAAATGAAAAAACACCGAGCGCACGACACACACCTCACACAGACTGCTTACCAGAAAATGATGCAATCAACAGGCGTGAAAAAGTTCACACATGCGCATGAAGGTTCAAGGTTTGCTCATGCAAGAACACGTGATTCAAATCCATCAGGTTTTTGAAAAAAATTAAAAGGTCCGATACTTTTCTGACAGACCTCGTACATTGTGATGAACAATATGGATTCAGAAAATCTCAGACTACGTCACTGGCATTGATGGATTTTGTTGAAAGTATAGTGACAGGAATTGATAGAAAACAATATACTAATCTAGAACAGCTTCTGGACATGGTGGAGAATGAGTTGAAAAAGTTTAAGGCTTGGTTTGATGCTAATAAATTGTTACTCCACCTTGGGAAAACTAAATGTATTATATTTGGAAATAAGCAAGTACCTAAATGTAGAAACCTTACTATAAACAATATGGAAATACAATTAGTAACAGAGAACAAATTCCTAGGTGTTATAATTGATAACAAACTCAGCTGGAAATCACATATAAATTATATCAAATTGAAAATGTCAAAATCCATGGCCATTTTGTATAAAACTAAAGACATACTTTCACAAAAAGGGTTACTTACTTTATATCACTCCTTGATGACTCCATACATGACATATTGTGTAGAGAAATCAAATATTTCTTTTACAAAATCGAGCTATAAGAATCATCGGCAATAAACATTACCGTGAACCAACCAAACCACAACATTACAGGCTTATCAAGCCTGAAGGACAAACTGCCCGACTGTTTTCCTCCAGAGGAATGTCTTCGGCCTGGGGAACATTTGGCTGTTTCTTATCTCAACTCACAAAGACAATAAACTGTTTTCACAGGACTGAAGAGAAACAACTGTTGAAAAAACCCCAACACATTCGTGTTTGTATGGAGGGAAACAAAAAGAAACCACACTAACTGCTCTGGGCTCCACTTTGCCCTTTAATTAAGAAATACAAAGTTATTAAATAGTAGTAAACTGAATTAAAAACTAATCAAAATCTGAAAAACACTCAAGTAAAATAGCCGTAAGAGGAAATATTTAGCAGCCGAAACAACATAATTAAATAAAAAATAACATGAATAATATAAAAAAAAAAGTATTATATGTAATTAAAATAATAATAAAAGCAAATATACAGCGGGATAAATGAGTCGCTCGTAAAGGTTAATAAAACCTGCAGATGTGATGGAAACGGGGATTTGACTCCCCGTCATCTCTGCTCCACTTGGAGATAATGTCTTTCCAGACATATTCCATGGAGGCGTTCAGGTCCGTAAACTCCATGTTTTCCTCTCCGTGAGTGACACGGAGTCAGGCTGGAAACAGTAATCTGTGCCGAACATCCCGCCTGGTGTGAAGAAGCCTCTTGACTCGGGTGAAAGCTGCTCGGCTTTGGCCACACTCACTGTGTCATCTGGAGCGATGATAACCGGAGCGCACGCGACGGTACTCTCGCTCCCGTATCTCCGTGCACTCCTGGAAGTAAAGCAGCTTCACCACGATGACCTGCGGCTCTCCTCCCGTCTTCCTCCCATGCGTGTGGTGAAAATAACTGATGCGTGGTGTGTTTTCTAGCTGCAGCAGCTCCATATTTCGCCGTCGAGGTGGTGAAGCTAAACTCTGGTGTTTCGGGGATGCCAACAATCCTCAAATTGCATCACCTCATTGACGCCTTTACGGTGTCAAATCTCGTATGTAGTCACGTTCTCACTGGGGAGGTCGAGATTTCGTTATCAGTGGACAAGAAACACGCAACTTGTTTGCAACACTACGTCGTTATGGAGGCGAGTTCAACCAAAATATGTATTTAGGTGTTTAACTAAGATAATCATGAGTCTTTAATGTGAATTTTATAAAAAAAAATTAAAAAGTGTGTTGCTATTAGGGTTGTGTGTCACGAACCGGTTCTTTTCGGGTATTGTTAAGAAATGATTCGATCCACCGACATCAACAGTCTTTTTGCTTAACGATTCCCTTATCAGTTCTTCAGAGTTTTCATTAGGGTGTTTATCAGGAAAATGATCATTTCTCTACGTTGATTACAGACCCTGCAGCGGGTCTGGAATCAACCATTTCTGCAGCACGGCTTTGCTTTGAACCTTGAACCAATGAAGCAGTGCTTCGATCTTTGATCTGCTGCTTCGTTGGTGCTTTGTTTTATTTCACTTTTCACAGCCCCAGGACAGTACCTGGAACACGTCACAGGAACTACCAGAGGTCTGATTGGCCTCATCCCTGAGACTGTGGACCAGTCGTGTTGGACACACAGAGACTTTAACATTTTACACGATGAATCCTGTCGTCTGTAACCATGACGATCATTTTTGCGTGTTCATCAGCTCTGACCTCATTGTGGTTTATTGGAGATCTTTGACACATAAATCTGAAAACAGAGCAAATGTACCACAAACAGACATAAATCCTAATCTGGATTAAATCTTTAAATAAAACCAGCGTCAGTTTTCTGTTGGTTTATTGAAGTTAAAAACGTCCCACTTCAGCAGAAACACACAGATTTAACAATCATAAGAAGAAATTCATTCAATAACTCATTATTATCATCTTAAATGGTTTGTACGATTTATAAAATGATGATTAAATGTTAAATTAAATCTAACTTTAGGTCGAGTGAACGCAGCTTCACACTCACAAAGACAACAAATTCTGCATTAAAAATCAAATAAATCTGATTACCCGCGACCCAATCCCAGATAAGCAGTTGAAGATGAGTGAGCGAGTAAATCTGATTAAAATCCACACAACAGTAATGATTTCTCCTCTGACCACCAGGGGCAGCACTGAGAACAATGCTGCTGAACTCCAAAGAAAATCAGTTCATCGTCAGCGTACGAGAGTCTAATCCCAAAGTCCTGAGCAGTCCTTCAGTGACATCATCACGAGCACTTCTGACTTTAAAGCTGCACCAAAACTATTTTTTATCTTCCTGAGACGTCCGCTGTCCTCTGCAGAGTCTGTATTTTAAGTTTCAGTTGATAAACTTTGTGAATGTGTGAAATAAAACCTATCAGACTGTGAAAGGTTGGATGGGCCTGGATCAGGTTTGGAACAGACACTCTGTCAAAGTGCAGAGAAATCAGAGAAGATTTAAGCAGAAAAACAGGTCAGCCGGTCCAGGAGGTGGCAGCACTCACGGTGTGCTGCACAAATCCAGCAGACTGAAGGAGGCTTTTCCTCCATCAGAACTCCAACATCAGTTTGTAGGGACCAGAATCCAACCTGGATCAAAGAGAATAAGAGAAAAGGACACGCTCACTGACATTTGATTCAACGTGTTTTTAAAGGTTCTTCAAAGTGGTGTGGAATAAAAACAGGGTCAACAAACAAACACCATGAAGGTTTAAACTGGTTCAACTTTAAACACAAATGTCATGTTCTGGCCCCCAGTCTCAGTCTGCCTTCTTCTCTTTGTTCTTCTGTCCAGCCCTGATTGTTTATGTTCTGCTTTTTAAGACTTAAGAAGTCATGAGTTGTATTATGTTATACTTCAGCCACATGTTGAGTTCTGTTCTAGTTTAGTCTGTCTTTTATTTTCTCGTTATTCCGTCATTCTGTCTTTATCACGTCAGTCTTTGGTGGTTATCTGTTATGCTTCAGCCGCACGTTGAGTTCTGTTCTAGTTTAGTCTCTGTCTTTTATTTTCTCGTCGTTCCGTCATTCTGTTTTTATCACATCAGTCTTTGGTGGTTATCTGTTATGCTTCAGCCGCACGTTGAGTTCTGTTCTAGTTTAGTCTGTCTTTTATTTTCTCGTCGTTCTGTTATTCTGTTTTTATCACGTCAGTCTTTGGTGGTTATCTGTTATTCTTCAGCCGCACGTTGAGTTCTGTTCTAGTTTAGTCTGTCTTTTATTTTCTTGTCGTTCTGTTATTCTGTTTTTATCACGTCAGTCTTTGGTGGTTATCTGTTATTCTTCAGCCGCACGTTGAGTTCTGTTCTAGTTTAGTCTGTCTTTTATTTTCTCGTCGTTCCGTTATTCTGTTTTTATCACGTCAGTCTTTGGTGGTTATCTGTTATGCTTCAGCCGCACGTTGAGTTCTGTTCTAGTTTAGTCTGTGTCTTTTATTTTCTCGTCGTTCCGTCATTCTGTTTTATCACGTCAGTCTTTGGTGGTTATCTGTTATGCTTCAGCCGCACGTTGAGTTCTGTTCTAGTTTAGTCTGTGTCTTTTATTTTCTCGTCGTTCCGTCATTCTGTTTTTATCACGTCAGTCTTTGGTGGTTATCTGTTATTCTTCAGCCGCACGTTGAGTTCTGTTCTAGTTTAGTCTGTCTTTTATTTTCTTGTCGTTCCGTCATTCTGTTTTTATCACGTCAGTCTTTGGTGGTTATGTTATTCTTCAGCCGCACGTTGAGTTCTGTTCTAGTTTAGTCTGTGTCTTTTATTTTCTTGTCGTTCTGTTATTCTGTTTTATCACGTCAGTCTTTGGTGGTTATCTGTTATTCTTCAGCCGCACGTTGAGTTCTGTTCTAGTTTAGTCTGTCTTTTATTTTCTTGTCGTTCCGTCATTCTGTTTTTATCACGTCAGTCTTTGGTGGTTATCTGTTATTCTTCAGCCGCACGTTGAGTTCTGTTCTAGTTTAGTCTCTGTCTTTTATTTTCTTGTCGTTCTGTTATTCTGTTTTTATCACGTCAGTCTTTGGTGGTTATCTGTTATTCTTCAGCCGCACGTTGAGTTCTGTTCTAGTTTAGTCTGTGTCTTTTATTTTCTCGTCGTTCCGTCATTCTGTTTTTATCACGTCAGTCTTTGGTGGTTATCTGTTATTCTTCAGCCGCACGTTGAGTTCTGTTCTAGTTTAGTCTGTCTTTTATTTTCTCGTCGTTCCGTCATTCTGTCTTTATCACGTCAGTCTTTGGTGGTTATCTGTTATTCTTCAGCCGCACGTTGAGTTCTGTTCTAGTTTAGTCTGTCTTTTATTTTCTCGTCGTTCCGTCATTCTGTCTTTATCACGTCAGTCTTTGGTGGTTATCTGTTATGCTTCAGCCGCACGTTGAGTTCTGTTCTAGTTTAGTCTGTGTCTTTTATTTTCTCGTCGTTCCGTCATTCTGTTTTTATCACGTCAGTCTTTGGTGGTTATCTGTTATTCTTCAGCCGCACGTTGAGTTCTGTTCTAGTTTAGTCTGTCTTTTATTTTCTTGTCGTTCCGTCATTCTGTTTTTATCACGTCAGTCTTTGGTGGTTATCTGTTATTCTTCAACCGCACGTTGAGTTCTGTTCTAGTTTAGTCTGTCTTTTATTTTCTTGTCGTTCTGTTATTCTGTTTTTATCACGTCAGTCTTTGGTGGTTATCTGTTATTCTTCAGCCGCACGTTTGAGTTCTGTTCTAGTTTAGTCTGTCTTTTATTTCTCGTCGTTCCGTCATTCTGTTTTTATCACGTCAGTCTTTGGTGGTTATCTGTTATTCTTCAGCCGCACGTTGAGTTCTGTTCTAGTTTAGTCTGTCTTTTATTTTCTCGTCGTTCCGTCATTCTGTCTTTATCACGTCAGTCTTTGGTGGTTATCTGTTATTCTTCAGCCGCACGTTGAGTTCTGTTCTAGTTTAGTCTGTCTTTTATTTTCTCGTCGTTCCGTCATTCTGTCTTTATCACGTCAGTCTTTGGTGGTTATGTTATGCTTCAGCCGCACGTTGAGTTCTGTTCTAGTTTAGTCTCTGTCTTTTATTTTCTCGTCGTTCCGTCATTCTGTCTTTATCACGTCAGTCTTTGGTGGTTATCTGTTATGCTTCAGCCGCACGTTGAGTTCTGTTCTAGTTTAGTCTCTGTCTTTTATTTTCTCGTCGTTCCGTCATTCTGTCTTTATCACGTCAGTCTTTGGTGGTTATGTTATTCTTCAGCCGCACGTTGAGTTCTGTTCTAGTTTAGTCTGTCTTTTATTTTCTTGTCGTTCTGTTATTCTGTTTTTATCACGTCAGTCTTTGGTGGTTATCTGTTATGCTTCAGCCGCACGTTGAGTTCTGTTCTAGTTTAGTCTGTCTTTTATTTTCTTGTCGTTCTGTTATTCTGTTTTTATCACGTCAGTCTTTGGTGGTTATCTGTTATGCTTCAGCCGCACGTTGAGTTCTGTTCTAGTTTAGTCTGTCTTTTATTTTCTCGTCGTTCCGTCATTCTGTTTTTATCACGTCAGTCTTTGGTGGTTATCTGTTATTCTTCAGCCGCACGTTGAGTTCTGTTCTAGTTTAGTCTGTCTTTTATTTTTCTCGTCGTTCCGTCATTCTGTTTTTATCACGTCAGTCTTTGGTGGTTATCTGTTATTCTTCAGCCGCACGTTGAGTTCTGTTCTAGTTTAGTCTGTCTTTTATTTTCTCGTCGTTCCGTCATTCTGTTTTTATCACGTCAGTCTTTGGTGGTTATCTGTTATTCTTCAGCCGCACGTTGAGTTCTGTTCTAGTTTAGTCTGTCTTTTATTTTCTCGTCGTTCCGTTATTCTGTTTTTATCACGTCAGTCTTTGGTGGTTATCTGTTATGCTTCAGCCGCACGTTGAGTTCTGTTCTAGTTTAGTCTGTCTTTTATTTTCTCGTCGTTCCGTCATTCTGTTTTTATCACGTCAGTCTTTGGTGGTTATCTGTTATGCTTCAGCCGCACGTTGAGTTCTGTTCTAGTTTAGTCTCTGTCTTTTATTTTCTCGTCGTTCCGTCATTCTGTCTTTATCACGTCAGTCTTTGGTGGTTATCTGTTATTCTTCAGCCGCACGTTGAGTTCTGTTCTAGTTTAGTCTCTGTCTTTTATTTTCTCGTCGTTCCGTCATTCTGTCTTTATCACGTCAGTCTTTGGTGGTTATCTGTTATTCTTCAGCCGCACGTTGAGTTCTGTTCTAGTTTAGTCTCTGTCTTTTATTTTCTCGTCGTTCCGTTATTCTGTTTTTATCACGTCAGTCTTTGGTGGTTATCTGTTATTCTTCAGCCGCACGTTGAGTTCTGTTCTAGTTTAGTCTGTCTTTTATTTTCTCGTCGTTCCGTCATTCTGTTTTTATCACGTCAGTCTTTGGTGGTTATCTGTTATGCTTCAGCCGCACGTTGAGTTCTGTTCTAGTTTAGTCTCTGTCTTTTATTTTCTCGTCGTTCCGTCATTCTGTCTTTATCACGTCAGTCTTTGGTGGTTATCTGTTATGCTTCAGCCGCACGTTGAGTTCTGTTCTAGTTTAGTCTGTCTTTTATTTTCTTGTCGTTCCGTCATTCTGTTTTTATCACGTCAGTCTTTGGTGGTTATCTGTTATTCTTCAGCCGCACGTTGAGTTCTGTTCTAGTTTAGTCTCTGTCTTTTATTTCTCGTCGTTCCGTCATTCTGTTTTTATCACGTCAGTCTTTGGTGGTTATCTGTTATTCTTCAGCCGCACGTTGAGTTCTGTTCTAGTTTAGTCTCTGTCTTTTATTTTCTCGTCGTTCCGTCATTCTGTTTTTATCACGTCAGTCTTTGGTGGTTATCTGTTATTCTTCAGCCGCACGTTGAGTTCTGTTCTAGTTTAGTCTCTGTCTTTTATTTTCTCGTCGTTCCGTCATTCTGTTTTTATCACGTCAGTCTTTGGTGGTTATCTGTTATTCTTCAGCCGCACGTTGAGTTCTGTTCTAGTTTAGTCTGTCTTTTATTTTCTCGTCGTTCTGTTATTCTGTTTTTATCACGTCAGTCTTTGGTGGTTATCTGTTATGCTTCAGCCGCACGTTGAGTTCTGTTCTAGTTTAGTCTCTGTCTTTTATTTTCTCGTCGTTCCGTCATTCTGTCTTTATCACGTCAGTCTTTGGTGGTTATCTGTTATTCTTCAGCCGCACGTTGAGTTCTGTTCTAGTTTAGTCTCTTTTATTTTCTCGTCGTTCCGTCATTCTGTTTTTATCACGTCAGTCTTTGGTGGTTATCTGTTATGCTTCAGCCGCACGTTGAGTTCTGTTCTAGTTTAGTCTGTCTTTTATTTTCTTGTCGTTCCGTCATTCTGTTTTTATCACGTCAGTCTTTGGTGGTTATCTGTTATTCTTCAGCCGCACGTTGAGTTCTGTTCTAGTTTAGTCTGTCTTTTATTTTCTTGTCGTTCTGTTATTCTGTTTTTATCACGTCAGTCTTTGGTGGTTATCTGTTATTCTTCAGCCGCACGTTGAGTTCTGTTCTAGTTTAGTCTGTGTCTTTTATTTTCTCGTCGTTCCGTCATTCTGTCTTTATCACGTCAGTCTTTGGTGGTTATCTGTTATTCTTCAGCCGCACGTTGAGTTCTGTTCTAGTTTAGTCTGTCTTTTATTTTCTTGTCGTTCTGTTATTCTGTTTTTATCACGTCAGTCTTTGGTGGTTATCTGTTATGCTTCAGCCGCACGTTGAGTTCTGTTCTAGTTT
This sequence comes from Thalassophryne amazonica, assembly GCF_902500255.1. Taxonomy (NCBI): domain Eukaryota; kingdom Metazoa; phylum Chordata; class Actinopteri; order Batrachoidiformes; family Batrachoididae; genus Thalassophryne; species Thalassophryne amazonica. The sequence continues at coordinate 34,919,004 of NC_047125.1, read as the reverse complement.
AGTCTCTGTCTTTTATTTTCTGTTGATTTTTTTCAGTTCTTACGTTTCTTTACTCTGTGTTCCTCTCACGATTGGATATTATGTGTCTTTATTTTTTATTTGTCCGGTCACATTTCCATTGCTGTTGCTTTTGTTGGACACGCCCACCTGTCACTCCACTCTGTCTCCTGTCTCACCTTTGTCTCGTCTGGCCACGCCTTCTTCCCTGCACCTGTTTCACATCACACTCTGATGATTCTCTGTATTTAAAGTGTAGGTGACACCAAAAAATGTGCACAAATAATCACTAAAAATTATGAAATGCTGATTTTGTAAAAAAAAAAAAAAAAAAATCCTGAACAATAAAAGTCTATGATAAGTGCACAGGTGAAGGATAAACAGCAGCTGTCTGAAGCCTGCGCTGTTTCAGTCCTCAGCCGCGGACATATTGTTGCCATGTCATCACCAGAACAGGACCTGCTGATTCAAACCCAAATCAACTGGAATCACGGTGCAGATCGACCTGTTTACAGATGATTTTTTTTTCTAGTGTGGAGCTTCTTTTTTTAAGTTGATTCTGGAGGATGATTTTTTTTTTTCTTTTCTCGTGTGAAGCTTCTTTTTTAAGACCAGTCTGAATGTGTTTCTGAAGCAGCTGCGGGGGAAACAGCATTTATGGTTTTGAGCCTCATTTATATGACAATAAACTTTGGAGGAAAACCTTCAGTCTGACAACAGTGATGATATCAGCAAAGTTCAGAACACAGAACGGTGATTATAAAAAAAAATAATAATTAATGCAGGTGATTTGGGCATGGGTGGAGGTGATAAACGGTTCTGGGGGGTTTTCTAGCTCTTTGGTTGTAATCAATTGATTTAAAAAAATTGCTTTACTGTCAGAAAAAAGTGATGAAGTGTGGATTTTTTTCTTTAGAAACAATTTCAAATCTGAAAAAAAATGTCATGACGGACTGAAAATATCACTTATTTTTAAAATACTGTTTCCTTTTTGAATACAGTTAGTGTACTCTACGTTAGCAGTGTAACACGTTATTATTAAATATTAAAACCATTCACAGAAGGAGTAAATAATATCATCTTACTGTCCATTTCAGTGAGATCATCTGAAAACTTATCCACCTTTACCAGATGACATCTGAAAATTTAATTCCTTCTGTCCTGGTTGAAGAAAAGTCCATTTGTCATGCAGGAGTTAGGTGCCAGCAGCACCGGCTGCAATCCATTCCTGTGGCTGATGGATCGAGTCTTTGCTCTTAACAAGCAGATTTGTACTGTAAGAAAGACTCAGAGAACCTCATGTGCTCATAACGTCTCAGTCTGCACGCAATTTTATTAATTTATAAACAGAAAATGGACTTACATTTTGGTGTTCCACTGTGACGTGTAGTCCAGTGATGCTGTGCACCGACTTCAGACTTCCATTAAAAAAAGACTTTGTGTAGTTCCTCAGTCCAGCCAAAAATCACATCAGCGTTTCATGTGAACAGGTGTTCATGCATCCAGACGGATTACAGCGGATTGTGTGTGTGTGTGTGTGAGAGAGAGGAGAGAGAGAGAGAGAGAGAGAGAGAGAGAGAGAGAGAGAGAGAGAGAGAGAGAGAGAGAGAGAGAGAGAGAGAGAGAGAGAGAGAGAGAGAGAGAGAGAGAGAGAGGAGAGAGAGAGAGAGAGAGAGAGGAGAGAGAGAGAGAATTAGCAGCCTCAGTTTGCTCAATCAAATTGTCTTGGGAGAGTCGTCGTCCCCCGCATGCGCATTGCGTGCACGCACGCGCACACAATGCACGTGCAATGGTACCAAACGTATGGAACCAAATTTTCACTCTAAATGGAACCAAACTGCACTCTAAATGCAATGCAACACAAATGGGATGGATTAATCTATGTCATGTGACATACAAAGCACCAATCAAATGACAAGGATCCACTCAGCCGTTATATAACACACACTGATGGTGTTAATGTTTGCTTGTGTCTTTGTATTTTATGCTCTCTCTTTTTGCTGCTGGACAGTTGAATTTCCGTCTAAGGGGGGATCAATCAATCAATTTCAATCAATTTGTTTTTTTTATATATAGCGCCAAATCACAACAAACAGTTGCCCCAAGGCGGGGGATCAATAAAGTATCTATCTATCTATCCATCCTCGTTCCAAGCCTACCTTCTTCTGTGTCTCGTTTCGGTCCGTTGTCTCTCTGATTATCTGAGGTTTCGTCTGTCGTCTTTGTGTCTCGTTTCGGTCCGTTGTCTCTCTGATTATCTGAGGTTTCTTCTGTCGTCTTTGTGTCTCGTTTCAGTCCGTTGTCTCTCTGGTTATGTGCGGTTTCGTCTGTCGTCTTTGTGTCTCAGTTCGGTCAGTTGTCTCTCTGGTTATGTGAGGTTTCGTCTGTCATCTTTGTGTCTCGTTTCAGTCCATTGTCTCTCTGGTTATCTGAGGTTTCGTCTGTTGTCTTTGTGTCTCAGTTCGGTCAGTTGTCTCTCTGATTATCTGAAGTTTCGTCTGTCGTCTTTGTGTCTTGTTTCGGTCTGTTGTCTCTCTGATTATCTGAGGTTTCTTCTATCGTCTTTGTGTCTCGTTTCGGTCTGTTGTCTCTCTGATTATCTGAAGTTTCTTCTGTCGTCTTTGTGTCTCGTTTCGGTCTGTTGTCTCTCTGATTATCTGAAGTTTCTTCTGTCGTCTGTTTGTCTTGGTTCCGTCCGTTGTCAGTTGTGTTTTTCTCGGTAAAGGTTCCTCACCCCACATCCTGATCAGTGGTTGGTCCAGGGCTTGGTGTTCCACTGTACAGCTGTAAATGTCTCCCAGTTTGGGGACGATCTTCAGTGTGGACAGCTGGGTGAAGGTTCTGTCTTTGTTGGGGTAGGGAACATTGAGGCTGGTTCCATCAATCACGTTCTGTCCGTTCTTAGTCCAGTGGACTTTAACAGGAGCTGGATAGAATCCGGTCACGTAGCAGATGAGGTGGTTCTCCTCACCGAGCTCCATATCATCTCTGTGGTAGACCATTGGACTGAAAGGAGCGTCTGTATGGAAAGACAGAGACACATGTAATTTACATTTACCTTAGCTAACATTTCAATTCAACTTACTCTGCTATATATATATATATATATATATATATATATATACACATAAGTTTGTGCCCCCTGATAATTTTCATGATTTTCTTTTATAAATCATTGGCTGTCTGGATCAGAAATTTCAGTTAAATATATCATATATCAGACGAACACAGTGATATTTGAGAAGTGAAATGAAGTTTATAGTATTTACAGAAATTGTATAATAATTATTTATACAAAATTGGGCAGGTGCATAAATTTGGGCACCCTTGTCATTTTACTGATTTGAATACATTTAGCACTAATTATTGGAACACACAATTGGTTTAGTAATCTCATTGACCCTTGACCTCCTTACACAGGTGAATCTAATCATGAGAAAGTGTATTTAAGGTGACCATTTGTAAATGTTTCCCCTGTTAAAGTTGAGGGTCACATGGATTCCAGTCAATATCAGCAGATTCTTGAGAACAATGTTCATGAATCAGTGACAAAGTTGAAGTTCTGTCGGGGCTGGATCTTTCAACAAGACATCGACCCTAAACACTGCTCAAAATCTACTGAGGCATTCATGCAGAGGAACAAGTACAACGTTCTGAAATGGCCATCTCAGTCCCCAGACCTGAATATTATTGAAAATCTGTGGTGTGATTTTAAGTGGCCTGTCCATGCTCAAAAACCAACAAACCTGAGATGTTTTGTAAAGAAAAATGGTCCAAAATACCTTCAACCAGAATCCAGACTCTCATTGGAAGCTGTAGGAAGCATTTAGAGCAGGGGTAGGCAACCTGTTCCAGAAAGAGCCATGAGGGTGCAGGTTTTCTTTGCAGCCACTGACTCCACCAGGTGATTTCACTGATTAACTGATTCCATCTGCTCAAAGTGATATTAATCAGTAAAATCACCTGGTGGAGTCAGTGGCTGCAAAGAAAACCTGCACCCTCATGGCTCTTTCTGGAACAGGTTGCCTACCCCTGATTTAGAGGCTGTTATTTCTACAAAAGGAGGATCTACTAAATATTGTATTTTTTCTGTTGGGGTGCCCAAATTTATGCACCTGCCTAATTTTGTTTAAATAATTATTTCTCACTTTCTGTAAATACTATAAACTTCAATTCACTTCTCAAATATCACTGTGTTTGTCTGCTATATGAGATATTTAACTGAAATTTCTGATCCAAACCACCAATGATTTATAAAGGAAAATCATGGAAATCATCAGGGGTGCACAAACTGTGTGTGTGTGTGTGTGTGTATGCCTGTTTAAAACTCACACTTTAAAAGGGACCAAGTGTGGGAGGGCTGGAGGTTTGGACCAAACCCACACCTAAATGTGCACCAACATCACGTTACATGGTGCTACATGGATCATATGTGGTGACACGAGCCACTCGAGGCTGGATGGGGCTCAAATGACAGGTCAGTCGTGGCTCATTAGAGGCTGATACATGGCACATGTCAGGTACTTAAAGGCGCCTTAGTAGCGGATACGTGACGGCTTAAAATGTGGCTCATTCTTCAAATCATCGCTGACACACCCATGCGTGGCTCATTATTCATGGCTCATTATTCGGTGGGACTGAGGCTTTAGATGCTGAAAGGGCCAGCAGGCCTTTCTCCCTGCACAGGCTGGGGGACAGCAAGCCCTCCAAGCTCATGGACAGAATGCTGCAGCTCCTGGGAGGACAGAATGCTGCAGCTCCTGGGAGGACACCAGCCCGTCTTTTTGTTCACCCACCTTCTCCTTAGAACCAAGTGACCAGGCAGGGGTCCACTTGTATCTTGTTCAGTTTGTCCTGGAGCACAAGGGGCTGGATGGTGTTGAAGGCACTAGAGAAGTCCAGGAAGAGAATCTTCACTGTGCCATTTCCCTTATCCAGGTGCGAGTGGACTTGGTGTAGCAGGTAGAGGATGGAATCCTTCACACCAACACCTGCCCAATATGCAAACTGCAGACAGTCCTGGACATGTTGCACCTGGCGTTTGAGGAAGCAGAGGAAGAGTCGCTCCAACATCTTCATCAGGTGTGAAGTGAGTGACACTGGTCGGAGGTTATTTAGCTTGCTGGGCCGATTCTTCTCAGGAAGTGGAATGATGCATGAAGTCTTCCAGAGGGTGGACACTCTTCCTAGCTGCAGGCTAAGGTTGAAGATATGTTGTAACGGTTCTCCCAGTTCAGTCACGGAGGTGTTCAGAAGATGGGGACACACTTTGTCTGGGCCTGTCACTTTCCTGGGATGAAGCTTCTTCAGCTGTCCTCTGGCCTGGTTCACAGTGATGTATGGAGGAGGTCGTGTTGAGGTGGGGAAGGAGGAGGAGGAGGGGGCTGCTGCTGTGATGTCTGGAGGGAAGGAGCAGGGATATCAGCAGTGAAGGAGAGGATGGGGTAGGGGGGTACATGGACTGGTTGAACTGGTTGAAGAAGTTAAGTTGGTTCGTCCTCTCCGTTGTCCCGTGTCTCTGGTCTTTGTGTTATGGCCTGTCATGGTTTCCTTTCAGCTCCTGCTCCACCTTTCTCCTGTAACTGGAGCTAACTACCTCATCACGCCGTGTCCCAGGACGAGCACAAGACAAAGTCCACAAGGGCTGAGCGCGAGACTTAACAAGCTAGCTACGATGACGAAAACACTAACATGTTAATATTTAAAACAACAGTGAAAACATTTGTGTTTTGTTTATGCTGGAATGTTAACGGCACGAAAACACACGTTAGCTTCATCCAAACATGCTAACTAGCATGTTAGCTGGTTTAAAAAAAACATGAAAAAAAATCATAAAGATTTAATAACAGATCTTTGAATGTCTTTACATTTATGTACATTCAGAATGTAAAATAAATAAAAGCTGTTTGTCCTGAAAAATAAAAACCTTACTAATTCAAAGTGACAAGCATCAGTGGACGTGGAGACAAACGAGCTCAAGACGAGCGTTCAACTTGGTCAAGAAGTCCGTGTTGGCTCGACTGAACCGCTTCACCTCTGAAAGAAACAAACAGAAAATTAATGAAGAAAATAAAAATTGCCAAAAACAAACATACAAAAAAAAAAAAAAAAAAAAAAAATCGCCAAAAACTTAAAACACACACACACACACCAAGAAACAAAAAATCACCACAAAACTCAAATATCTGTTTTTTTTTAAATCATAAAAATCACCGTTCTTCAAAAAAAAAAAAACAACAACTTTAAAATCACCAAAAAAAATTTAAAAACACACACACACCAAGAAACATTAAAAAAAATTTTTTTTTTAAATCACCACAACAAAACTCAAATATCTGTTTTTTTAAATCATAAAAATCACCATTCTTCTTCTTCTTCTTAAAAAAAAAAAAAAAAAAATCAAAAAAATTCCATGTTTGACCAACTTTTGCCAACATACAACATACCAACAAACAAAAACATTAAGTTGTCTTTGTCAATTTGAAACCGTTTTGTTCAGCCATTGATCAATAGATTAAGAAAAGTACATTTTTCACATAAATGACTTAATTATAAAACTCAATAAGGTTCTGAATAACAAGTTTCCTTATAAATGATATAAAAGAAGCTGCTGATATAAATTATTTAAAAGGCTTCAGACCGGATCAAACTGAACTTTGAGAATATTTTAAGGCTACACTCTCTGTGATGTGAGTACACAGCGCCCCCTGTGGCGAGGCCCCTGAATAGATGTTATTCAGCTTCATTGCTTCCTGAAACTTTGTCCAAACCTCTGCGTGTTTTTCTCTTTTTCCTCTCGCTGAGCCAGCGGACACTACGACAGAATTTAATGAGCTTAAATGTGTCAACCACGTTCTTTCACATTAAAAGTCTTCACAGTGGCATTTATGATAAAGTGCTTTTATTGTGAAGTGCATAGAGGAAGACGTGTTAACACTCTGCTCGGTAACGGTACAAATAAACCCAGTGAGTGCAGCGCCAGTGTGACATCATCAGTGTGTGAGCCACGGGGGCGTGGCCAGAGATGAGCGTTCTCACCCCCTGAGCGCCGCTCGCTACGTTTCCGGCAGGTGAGCGACAGCGAGCGACACACAAGATCACTGCTGCAGACACACCGCAGATACTGCAGGAGAGCGCCCCCACATGGTGAGTCGCACATCTGTAACACAAAGAACGACAACAAAAATAAATAACGAGAACATCACCGGAAATCAATCACATTTTAATATCGACGACGTCACATTTATGATTCTTATTACAAACTTCAACAGCTTGTTTTTATTCTCATTTTCTTTCTCAACATAAACATTTGTGATGTAACAGGAAGTGCCACTGACCAGGCTCCGCCCCTTCATGTAGATACGGATGTGACCTCTGACCCTCAGCGCTCTCTGCAGCCCCTCCCACTGACTTTCGTCCAAACCCAGCAGAGGGCGAATCAGCAGGCTGGAAAACCAAACGTGGGCCTCACCGGTGCCGTCGTCTAGCAGCAGCCTGAAGAACCGGAACCAGAAGGTTACCGGGTCTTCAGAGAACCAATCAGAACCTCACTGTGTGGGGGGTTAGGGCTAAAAGTAGGGACGCACCGATAGCACTTTATCACTTTTACCAGCCTGAGGACAAACTAAACAGTTTTTTTACTCTCCACCCTATTTTCTACCTTTTAATTAAATACGTACCGGTAACTTACACAAAAAAAAAAAAAAGAAAAGTTTTCTCCCCAAAGGTGGAACTTGTAATATTGGAGGAGCAAGCACGAGCACACACACACACACACACACACACACACACACACACACACACACACACACACACACACACACACACACACACGGTGCAAAACAGAGTGATTTTAACATTTCATTTTTTCTTTATGGTTCATGGGATAATTTCCTCGCGTTCAGACAGAATCTCCTGTTGGTTGTGGTAACTGAGCTGTTTAATGAATAAACCAGGTTCTGCCGCAAACAACTCGTGGAAGCAAGCGGAGGGCCCGAGCGGAGGGCCCGAGCGGAGGGCCCGAGCGGAGGGCCCGAGCGGCGGGCCCGAGCGGCGGGCCCGAGCGGCGGGCCCGTGCGGCGGGCCCGTGCGGCGGGCCAGAGCGGCGGGCCCGTGCGGCAGGCCCGAGCGGATGGCCTGAGCGGCGGGCCCGAGCGGCGCGCAAAGGGATTCCCCCTGCAGCAGACTGAGACGCCTGGACACCCACACCAAGGACTGAAACTCACCAACCTGATGGACAACCTTTGCCACTGAAGGCCTGATCACAGTTCTGACGGAGGAACTGTGGCGCAAAGTGCCAAAATCATGGAGGAACTTTTATTCCCACCCACACGAGGAATTAAAGTATTTTTAGATGTAAACAAACAACGTGTTTAAACTGGTTTCAAACCAGTTTGAAACTGGTCTGAGCTGTGACCTCTGAACTCGTCCACTGTCCAACCAGCTCAGTGTGGACATGGCGGGTCTTACCGGTGCTGCTGGTTCCGGTCCGGTCAGTCAGAGTGGTTCTGTCTGATGTTATATTCCAAACTCGGGAGGCTTTATGTGGATGATTATATTTTTTTCTTCAAGCTCGTATGATGATGAAGAATTCCACTGAAGTCAACAGGTAAGACTTTTTATTTACTGTCTGTGTGAGTTTACACCACGACACCAGCTTTCAGCCAATCAGTGGACAGCACTGACAGACGTTTTGATTATTGAGTAAATTACATGAAAGCCTGTAATAATCTGTAAATTAGCTGCATCATTATTAAAGCTGCAGTTTTGAAAACATATGAAAAAAGGAGCAGTTATAGTCTGGAGATTTCAGAGCGAGCATGTGAAAATCTCACATTAAGAAGCCAACGTCACACTGCTATAAAGGGTGTCGGGTCGGAGTATTGGAGACGTTTTATGAGTACGAGTAAATGAATATGGGTTCGGGCTGATACCTGATACTGGTATCAGTGCATCCCTAATTAAAAACACACAAACAAGCTAATGAAAGCTTTACTTAAAATCAGACACAAATTATAATTTGTGTCTGATTTTAAGTAAAGCTTAAAATAATTATCAGGAACAAACCCCTCCCACAGACCGAACGAGGGGGATAAAAGCCCCTCCCACAGACCGAACGAGCGGGATAAAAGCCCCTCCCACAGACCGAACGAGGGGGATAAAAGCCCCTCCCACAGACCGAACGAGGGGGATAAAAGCCCCTCCCACAGACCGAACGAGCGGGATAAAAGCCCCTCCCACAGACTAAACAAACAGGATAAAAGCCCCTCCCACACACTTATCAAGCACGATCAATTAGTTCATGTGTTCATGAAGTCTGTCCTCCAGTCAGAAGACAGAATTCAAACATGACCACTGTTCATCCTGTCATCAGTCAGATCACAGACAGTAACAGACGTACTTAGCTTCAGACTGAAACACTGCCGAGGTCGAAGGGCATCGAGAACTGGAACAAGACTAGAGAGAGAGAGAGAGAGAGAGAGAGAGAGAGGCAAATGAGGCATTTTGAAATACTTTCAAATTTAGGATTCCGAAATTCTGAAGGAAACCACTAGAGGGCGATGCAGAGTGTTTGGCTTCACGTCAGCTCTGCTGTTGATCATAAAGTTGTTAGTTTTTGACTGAGGTGTCACTGAGTGCTGCTGGGATCATCGAACTGAACACAACGTTTTGAGTTTCGTCTCATGAAATAAATCTTTGAGCATCTTTGAAGGTTGAAGTCAACAGAAATAATTCAAACTGTTGTTTCCTGACAATCACTTTCAAATCAATCAATCAATCAATAAAGATATACCAGGCACCTGTGTGTAGATAGCGCTGCAGAGCGAGCATTTCCACTGCAGCTGCAGGGAGAACACACACACCACATGACCTTTGACCCGACCCACAGTGCACCCCTCCTCTGTGCTCAGTGCCCAGCGGCCCAGCTGCATCATGGGAGGAGGAGGAGGCTGGGCGGAGCTACAAAGAACAACAGTAAACACAAACAAATTCATTTCATGTCTGCTTTATAAAAGGTCAAAGAGCTATTTTACAGTCTGTTCAGTTTGTCTTTGTTGCCGGACATATGGGGAGGGGTCACTTCATTGAGGTTAAAGGTCAAAACTTAAACTTCAAAAAGAAACTTTAAATAAAGATGAGAACTTTGTGACATCACACACAGAAATAATTTCAATGTTGATCATCACCTGGCGTCCATCACCTTGACGACAGTCAATGAACTGACCGGTAACATCTTGCAGTACACGCCCCCTGCCCTGAAACAAACCACGCCCAGGTCACATGATGCTGACTGATATCAGTCCTGTGCTTCTGCATCTGGTACCTGGATCGTCTCCGCTGGAAAGACGACAGCAGCACCGTGTTGCCAGGCAACAGGCCAGGTGGGCAGGGGGTGTGGCTTAAGTCCATATAAACCCGAATACTCCTCCCACTTTGGTCACACAAGGTCAGGCGCACACCTGCAAACACGCAACGTGTTTAAACTGTTTTCAAACCAGTTTAAAACTGGTCTGAGCTGTGACCTCTGAACTCGTCCACTGTCCAACCAGCTCAGTGTGGACATGGCGGGTCTTACCGGGGCTGGTTCCAGTCCGGTCAGTCAGAGTGGTTCTGTCTGAGATCAGACCCTGAAAACACACCACGTCTGCTGAGCTACACACACACACACACACACACACACACACACACTATTAAACAGGAAACTTTTAGTTTCTTACACATCTTCAAACTGTAGTTCTGTGGAGCTGACTCTAGAGGGTGCTACAGGTCAGAGGTCAAACCTACAGACTCAGACTGATGACATTTAAACCACAAAACAACATCAATAACACTGGGGGGGGGCAATCAATCAATTTAATCAATAAACTCACAAGGTTTATCATCATAAAAATATTAAGTGATCCTTGTGTACATACAGTGTATCCAGAAAGTATTCACAGTACTTATTACAGTAATTATGTTGTAACATAACAAAATGTGGAAAAAGTGCTGTGAATACTTTCTGGGTGCTCTGTAATTTCAGTTTAAAGACCTTATATTTATTTGTTTTATTTTTTTTAAGAAAGAGCTTTGCAATTTTAAGAAACATTCAAATATTTTACCTGCAGTCCAGAACCTCAGATACAGACATGACTGTGAGCGAGAGAGCCTGAGAGAAAGAGACGCAGTTTTTAATATTTCTAAAGGACTTCAGACTGTCCCCTGCCATTGTTGAGTCCCGGCGGCCCATCAGTCCACAGCTGGGAATCAAACCCTCTGAACATTTCACACTTTAAAACTAATTTCTGCTTGTCTGAGTTCCTCTGCTGCGTAAGGTTTTGACAAACTTATTTTCAAATTTGTGTTTCAAAATAAAAGCACTGTCCAATACAACCACAGCACAGAGTATTATTGTGAAAAGGTAACAGTGATCAGCAGACTCACGTGGCTCTGATCAGGTCATTTAGAAAAATGATAAAACTCGAAACAGATTCTATCGTTCGTGTGACAAAGAAAGAAAAGAGTCAAAATGATTTGAGATCAATAAGATGAAGAATCTACACACGACAGAACCGTCACATTAAAAACAGGCTCAGTCCAACCACTAGAGGGAGCCACAGTCCAGCACCCAGGACCAGGTCCAGGTCCAGGTCTGGAGACGTGGTGGGAGGAAGCCCACAGACATGGGGAGGACATGGACTCGAACCCCAGACCTCCTCACTGTGAGGTGACAATCTACCTGCTGACGCACCGTGCCGTCAGTGAAAGGCTCTGCAGGATCAAAGTCCACAGACGTCCCCTGAGATTGATCATTAGCTAATGCGTGCGTTAGCGTGTTACCTGCTTATACGCGGGAAGCAAAAGTGGGCGTGTCAGCGTGTGGAACCCATCCAATCAGAGTGGACTTGAAGGGTGGAGTCAGCATGGCACTCGACTCTGCTCTGCTTACAAACACCAGAGCCAATGAGAACGCTGGGATCCTGACGGAGATGCAGACACCAATCAGCTGTCAGCGTTGGCTCCTCCCCTCAGTGACATCATAGTTGAGGTGTCATGTTACCTGTGTGTTGGCGGCTACGAGCCTGTAGAAACATCCGGGCTGGAGGACAGGAAACCAGCATGCAGACACACCAGTAAACCACAGCGCCACCTGTAGACACACACTTGTCACCAGGTGCATTGTGGGACGTCACAGTGATACAGAACTTCCTTAATCGGCCGTAAAGCTCAGATGATCGCAGAAAACCCATCAGAACTAAAGAAGTGTTTCTCCTGAACACTGGCCTTTTCAGAACTGATGGAACTGATCAGCACCACGGACAGCTCATCTGAAGACACGCTGTTAACTTCCTGTGGTTAGCGGTAAACCCCGCCCAGTCCTCACCTTGTCCTTCTTCTCTCTCTCCGCCTCTCTATCCAACATTCTTCCGTTCTTCGGGTCCTGTTCCCAGATCACCACTGGACCAATCACAGCGGCTCTGACACAGAAGCACAGTGACAGCCCCGCCTCCTTATCCCTCAGACCTGCCCCACTGTTCCTCCAGGACACACCTTCTTTTTGCTCCACCCTGATCACCATGGAGACACACGGCCGGGAGGCGCTCTGTCCCTCTTCTGTCTTTCCTTTCTTCCTCTGGCTTTGAGGCTCCTCCTCCTCTTTATGATCATCACCTCCTGGCTCCTCCCTCTGTCTATGTGTAACCATGGCAACAGAGGGGCTGAGGACGTGGGCGTGGTCCAGTGAAAACTGGAGGTAAACTCTGAAGCAGAGATCAGGTTGTCATTTTAACTAAGAGGAGTGTTGTGTGCTTTGACCCGACCCCCGACCCTCTCTGGCCCCGCCCTCACCTGCAGTGTCTGTCTGTGATGTAACCGTCCTGCTGCAGGTGTCGGCACGACGGGAAATCTGATTGGATGAATCTCTCAGTTACTGTGGTAAACTGGCGACACACACCAGGCAACCTGCAACACACAAAACTTTTATCAAACGCCGACCGGCATCTGAGCATGACCTTTGACCTCTGGGGTCAGACTACCTAGCCAAGCAGTGTTGAAGGTTGCCCCTCTGACCTCCATCCTCTTCCTCACTGGTCTCCGTGACAACGCACGCCATGGCGCCCGTGTGATCCCTCAGATCGCAGCGTATGCTCACACGTCTGCGATGGAAGCGCCAAGACGCCAACCAACAGCAGGGGGCGCCGCCTGTAACACAGCAGAACTGTAAGAAGAACCCGGTCCTGGAGTCCACTCCGGGGTGTCTCTGGACCCACTGAGACCAAAACCTGTAAAGCCCTGATGACAGAGACTTTGTCCCTTTGCAGACGTCCTCTTGCTTTCCGCCTCAGAATCCAGAAAACAACTTCCTGTGGGTTCATTTTCCGTGCAGCTGATCTCACGGTTCCACTGTGGATGTCAAAGTGTCACCGTCACTCAGACACTGACTGGATTAAAGACAGATCACCCTCAGTAATCTGGGATTAACTCAGCCTGCTTGGATCAGCATCAACCATTTTTTGATGAAGCACTGGGATTCAGAAATCTAAGTCCTGAAAGCCGCCTGCAGAGGGCAGCGTTCAGTCACTTTTGTCTCCTGGAAATGTGATTTTCTGAACCACCCTTTCAGCCTTTTTAACTTTGAAGGGAACAAACTCTGTATAAATCATCATGATGACGTCACAGAGTGACCTCATGGTGAATACTGATCATTTTACTACTGCAGTATTTTTGTCCATTTACAACTTATGAAGATTCTTTTTAAAACTTCTGCCGTTTCGCTCAGTGATTTAAATGAAGACTGTGTCTTCCACCTGCTGGCCAAAGTGTCCCACTGCAGTTCTTGATGGACAGTTTCAACATTTTCACAAAAAAACAACCACCTTCAGCTTCAAATAATGATTTTTTACACTTTAAAGTGTACAAAGATGTGAGCAGATGAATTTGGGAAAATGTGTTGTTTTTTTATAATCTGTTTAAGGGAGTCAGAGGTTTGAGGACTAATCAGTTGTCCTAATCAGGACTCATCACTAATTGTCAGGAGGATCCATTTTATTATTGCAGTTTGATTGGTCACATTCAGACATGCTGTCACAGAGGGGCGTGGCTTTCTTATCACATGACTTTCACTGTTGTCTATTTATCTATGAATCATTTCATTCTGTCTGCACCCTCTGCTGGTAGGAAGAGAGTATAGCATCTACCTGAGTCTGTCACCAGTCTGAAGGTCAAGGCAGGGGTCAAAGGTCACCGTTTGGAAGGACCAGGACAGAGGCAGCATTGATGTCAGCTCGGGTCAGACTGGATCCATCAGGGGGCAGCAGAGAGCTCAGACTGAAGTCCGACCAGCAGTTTGAGTGCAGAGAGTCAAACACTGAGACAAACTGACGAACTGAGGGACGGACGAGTCCAACGAGTACTGCACAGACACACAGAGACAGACAGTCAGAGTGATGAAGTCATTAGGGACTGGTCAGAGTGACCGTCTCAGTAAACGTACCTGTGTCAGAGGACAGGTGTCCTGCTCGTCCAACATCTCTGAGTAAATGTCTCTTTTTGCTCCTCCTTTTCCAACCACCAACTCCATCAGTTTCCATGACAACAGACAGACACAACTGCTCCGTCGGCACGCTGGGAATCAGACTGACCCGGAGAAACAGACTTAACTCCCACAATCCTGTGCGATTCTCGCGTTTACAGATTACAAACCGTAACGACCAGAAACTGTTTGGTTTTATTGTTGACAAACGTTAATCACAGACTCCTCCCTCCTCTTTATGGCGTTCATACGCACCTCTTCCTCAACGCGGCGGTCAGATGACATACCCACAGGTACTCAGCCACACCTACATTTCTCTGCACCAGTAACCGTGGCAACACTCCGTCTCCAGGGCAGCGGACGTCAGGCTCCAATCCCACAACCTGCTGAAGGTTGTGACCCTCAGGCTGGAACGCAGACAGGCACAAAGCACGAAGGGAAGGAAGTCAGGCACGGACGATACAGGAAGTGGACACTGTGGAGCTGGAGACGGGAAATAAAAAAAGAAAAACTTGTCCTCATTAACATGCTAATATGCATATAATATGGTGTGTTCACAGACAAACCGACATCAGCACGACACGGTCTGTTGCTCGCGGGACGTCTGTCTGTTGCTCACCTCCACACTGTCTCCAGGTCTCAGTTTCCTCCTCAAAGCCGGCTGATAGGCCAGACACAGGCCCACCTTTCCATCAATCACATATAGCCCCGCCCCCATCACTCACCAACTTCTGTCACAACACCCTATCACAGGAGGGGGGTGGAGTTTAAAACAAAGGCAACACCCACCTGCTTTGAACAGCCAGTAAGAGCAGAGAATTCTCTGTATTCTACCTGGTAACTGATGACTTTGGAGCATTTAGTCTTTACAGCGGATTGGATGGCGTCTCTTTTAGGCTCCGCCTCCTCTGCAGGCTCACCGTCATTGTCATGTGATGGCGGTGGCACCGGTGAATATGTGGTCGGTTTGCTCGTGCTCCTTGTGTGTGTGCTAGTTCAGAGCAGTTGCTGACACACAACACAGGTTTTCCTCTCCAGGGACTTAGGACACACACACGCAACGCTGTCACGCCCACTCTGATGCCGACGCCCACACAGCGACTCCACCACGCCTTCCCGTCCTGCAGAAAGAGAGTTTGTGACCACGACACAAACTAATTTAATGTAAAATGATGCAAAGAACATCATTTTCATTCACGCTTTAAACCCTTTATCCACTAGGGGGCAGAAGAACACTCCCTAGGCTCCAGTCCCCCCTTGGATAAGCATTTGAAGATATGTGTGTGTGTGTGTTCATATCCTCAAAAAGTAGCCAAATGATTTTCATTAAAGTTGAAGGTTAAGTGTTTTGTTTGCTTTGCTGCCTCCTGTGGTGAGGAACAGAAAGATTATGACAGAAAAGAGTTAAAATAACTCCGACCTTGACCAGTA
Source organism: Thalassophryne amazonica (assembly GCF_902500255.1). Classification (NCBI taxonomy): domain Eukaryota; kingdom Metazoa; phylum Chordata; class Actinopteri; order Batrachoidiformes; family Batrachoididae; genus Thalassophryne; species Thalassophryne amazonica. Next base: position 34,903,064 of record NC_047125.1, on the reverse strand, counting down.
TTGGTAGAGAGCGTCTGCCGTCTGTCAGCGTGAAGAAGAAAAAAGTCGTTCCAGAGATTGTCAGCACGGGACAGACAGAAGACACACGTCCACACACAGACAGACGCCGGCCCGGCTGCCTGACAGACACACACAGGTGTTTAGAGCGCCACATTGGACACTCACCTCAGGAACACTACCAAAGCTCACAGGTCAAAGGTCAAACCTGTCCTGCAGAAAATCAACAGCCTCTCTGACCCCAACTGCACCCCTAAGTACTGCCCCTCCTCCAGGATCCACAACCAATCCTGGTCAGGATCAGGCCACAGCAGCACTGAAGAGTCAATCAGCTCCACGAAGCCTCCAGCCGCTTCATCCTGACTGTGGCCCGGTGCATGCTGGGGGATGTAGTTCCAGTGAGTCAAGAAAACCAGACGATTGAGACACTTCGGAGAGAGAGACAGAGACTGGAGAGACAGAGACAGACAGAGTGAGATGGTGAGACCATCGACCCGCTCAGTAAAGACCAAACAAGAGATTTAATGAACTGTTCTAGGGCCCTGAACGCATGACTTGAGTTGCGGGTTTGGACCCGGACCGCCGCTCACCTCACACCTGACACTCCCACTGGCGTCTGTTAGTGTCCACTCATCACCCCCGCCCCTCTCTCAGACAGCCAATCAGAAGCAGGTTGACCCTTGACACAGCTTTGAGGCCTGGATGCGCAAGCTCCGCCTCCCTCACCCAAGCTCGGTGCTGATTGGTGCTCCAGGACAGATTGCTGACACAGGCCATGTGTTGCTGGGCAACCAGCTCAGAGACAGACACCATCCTGTTAGGTGGAGCCACAAAAGACCAAAAAAAAAAAAAAAAAAAAAAAAAAAAAACACACAACAAAGAAGAAACAAGAAAACACAGAGAGAGAAAAGACATAAAGAAGTTAAAGTGCTCTGAGGACATCATGTGATGGTGCATCCTGTCAGCTGATTGGTTACTGTAACTGACAGGTAAGGTGTTGATTGACAGGTGTCCTCTGCTGGATTGTCTTCACCACGGAAACACTCAGGCCGACACTGAAAACCTAAAAACACAGAAAACACTTTGATGATGTCATAAATGACATCACATCGTCACACAACAACCCCATTCTGATTGGACGACTGACTGGTCTCTGTGTCGTCAGCAGCTGAAGGGGTGTGGTCAGACAGCAGAGGACACACGTGACCTGCGATGAATGTGAACACGCCTTTAACCACAGCACCTCCTGCAGGACAACATGGGACATTAACAGGACATACAAAATCAATCGTTATTGATCATCTGAACATCAACAACATCATCACTCATCTTCAACCGCTTACTCCAATTAAGGGTCATGGGGGCGGAGCCTATCCCAGCCATCACAGGGTGGGATGGGGGGGTTCACGCTGAAGATGGACGCCGTCTGTCTCAGGGACCATACAGACACACTCCACACAGAAAGGCACAGGTGGAATCATCCCACGGCCTTCTTACTGTGAGGCAACAGTGCTAACCACTAGTCCACCATGCGTCCAACATAGCATAATAATGGAAAATAAAGTGAGTATGAATAGAATAAAGTTTTTAATGTCTGTAAGGGTGGATGAATCCCAGAAGACATCTTCTGCGGAGAACTTGTAGGACAGAGACAAACTGGCAACTGCGGTTTAAGGAGACATCAAGGCGCTGGATATCAACACCAAGTACTGGGAGGACCTCGGAGCTGAGTGCTCCAGCTGGAGAAGCATGCTTCACAGGCAGCTGGTGAAGAAAAATCAGAAACCCACAGAAGGGATCCGGCAGTCCACAGACCAGAGTCAGAGCACAGAACCGACCCCTGTGGCCGTGACGGTCACGCTCGCATCGGCCTCTACAGCCACAAGAGGCGCTGCTCCAGACGTGCAGTCAACTAATTATTGGACGGATATTTTCACCCATGGTCAGCCAGGGTGATCTTTAAACACTTAACTGCAGTAATGTTTACTGGAAAACAAAGTGGACTTTTAAAATAAAATGTATATTTTGAAAAACAAACACTGATGGTATCAAGGACAGGAATGTGGAAGGACAGATGGTCGGTTTTGCAAAAACGATGGAAATGGCTGAGGTGAACATCTACTTTAAGAAAAGGGAGGAGCACAGGGTGTAAGAGTGGAGGAAGGTGCACACAGGTGGACTACATTCTGTGTAGGAGATGTAACAGAGACTGTCAGGTGGTGGAAGGAGAGAGTGTAGCTAGACAACATAGGAAGATGGTTTTAGGACGACTTTAGAGGTGAAGAAGAAGAGGAGGTGAGTGAGAGCTGAACAAAGGATCAGATGGTGGAAGCTGAAGGAAGAAGACTGCTGTGTGAAATTTAATGAGCAGGTGAGAGAAGCACTGGATGGAGGGGAAGCAGTTTTGGACAACTGGAAAAGTACTGCAGATGTGGTGATGGAAGACAGACAGGAAAGGTACTGGGTGAGATAGAGGGGCAGTGGAAGGAAAAACAGGAGACTTGGTGGTGGAACGAAGAGGTTGGTGAAAAAAGAATTGGGATAGTCAGAGAAATGAAGAAAGTAGACAGGAGTACAAGGAGATTGTGGTGTAAGGTGAAAAGAGAACGTGGTACAAGCTAAAGAAAAGGCATATAGCAAGCGTACAAGAAGCTGGATAGTAAGGCAGGAGAAAAGGACTTGTACTGACTGGCTAAACAAAGGAGCAGAGCAGGAAAGGATGTGCAGCAGGTTAGAGTGGTAAATGATGCACATGGTAATGTGCTGACAAGTGAGGAGTGTGTGCTGAAAAGGTGGAGGGATTATTTTGAGGAGGTGATAAATGAAAAATGAGAGAGAGAAAAGGCTGGATGATGTGGAGAGAGTAAATCAGGAAGTACAAAATATTAGTAAGGAAGACGTGAGGGCTGCTATGAAGAGTGGAAAGGCAGACGGTCCAGATGACATTCCAGTGGAGGCATGGAAATACAGTAGTGTTCAGAATAATAGTAGTGCTATGTGACTAAAAAGATTAATCCAGGTTTTGAGTATATTCTTATTGTTACATGGGAAACAAGGTACCAGTAGATTCAGTAGATTCTCACAAATCCAACAAGACCAAGCATTCATGATATTCACACTCTTAAGGCTATGAAATTGGGCTATTAGTAAAAAAAAAAGTAGAAAAGGGGGTGTTCACAATAATAGCAGTGTGACATTCAGTCAGTGAGTTCGTCAGTTCTGTAAAACAAACAGGTGTGAATCAGTGTCCCCTATGTAAGGATGAAAAAAAATTATAGGCTGTTCATCTACAGTGATCTCCAATGCTTTAAAATGGGCAAAAAAAACCAGGGACGCATGGAAGAAAACGGAAAACAACCATCAAAATGGATAGAAGAATAACCAGAATGGCAAAGGCTCACCCATTGATCAGCTCCAGGATGATCAAAGACAGTCTGGAGTTACCTGTAAGTGCTGTGACAGTTAGAAGACGCCTGTGTGAAGCTAATTTATTTGCAAGAATCCCCCACAAAGTCCCTCTGTTAAATAAAAGACGTGCAGAAGAGGTTACAATTTGCCAAAAAACATCAACTGGCCTAAAGAGAAATGGAGGAATATTTTGTGGACTGATGAGAGTAAAATTGTTCTTTTTGGGTCCAAGGGCCACAGACAGTTTGTGAGACGACCCCCAAACTCTGAATTCAAGCCACAGTTCACAGTAAAGACAGTGAAGCATGGTGGTGCAAGCATCATGATATGGGCATGTTTCTCCTACTATGGTGTTGGGCCTATATATCACATACCAGGTATCATGGATCAGTTTGGATATGTCAGAATACTTGAAGAGGTCATGTTGCCTTATGCTGAAGAGGACATGCCCTTGAAATGGGTGTTTCAACAAGACAATGACCCCAAGCACACTAGTAAACCAGCAAAATCTTGGTTCCAAACCAACAAAATTAATGCCTCGCAGATGTGAAGAAATCATGAAAAACTGTGGTTATACAACTAAATACTAGTTTAGTGATTCACAGGATTGAAAAAAGCAGTTTGAACATAATAGTTTTGAATTTGTAGCGTCAACAGCAGATGCTACTATTATTGTGAACACCTCCTTTTCTACTTTTTTTACTAATAGCCCAATTTCATAGTCTTAAGAGTGTGTATATCATGAATGCTTGGTCTTGTTTGATTTGTGAGAATCTACTGAATCTACTGGTACCTTGTTTCCGAAGTAACAATAAGAAATATACTCAAAACCTGGATCTTTTTAGTCACATTATGCACTACTATTATTCTGAACACTACTGTATCTAGGAGAGATGACAGTGGAGTTCCTAACCAGATTGTTTCATAAAATGTTGGAAAGTGAGAGGGGTGCCTGAGGAGTGGAGACAAAGTGTGCTGGTTCCTGTTTTTAAGAACAAGGGTGATGTGCAGAGCTGCAGTAACTACAGAGGCATAAAGATGATCAGCCACAGCAGCATGAAGTTATGGGAAAGAGTAGTAGAAGCTAGGCTTAGAAAACAGCAGAAGATATGTTGTGTGAAGAAAGAAAAAGCACAAACTGTTTATTTGATCCTATACCAACAAAACTGTTTAAGGACCTGTGGTCCACTCTTGGACCAGCTGTGCTGGAAATGATTAATCCGTCATTAACTTCTGGATCTGTTCCTAAATATTTCAAATATGCAGTGATTAAACCATTACTTAAGAAACCTAATCTTGACCCTAGTGTATTGAAAAACTATCAGCCGATATCAAATCTATCATTTTGCTCTAAAATTCTGGAAAAAGTGGTGTCACGGCAGCTCGTAGACTATCTTACTGAGAATAATCTCTTTGAGCCACTGCAGTCTGCTTTTAGAAAATATCATTCCACAGAGACGGCTCTCTCTAAAGTGGTGAATGATCTTCTGCTTACAATGGATTCAGACACCACTACGGTTCTGTTGCTGTTAGATCTCAGTGCTGCATTTGATACAGTGGATCATCATATTCTACTTGATAGGCTGGAAAATCATTTTGGGATTACTGGGAGTGCCCTTGCATGGCTGACGTCATACTTGACCAGTCGTTCTCACTGTGTTTTGTAATAACACTACCTCTAACCTTAGTTACATAAAATTTGGGGTTCCACAGGGGTCCGTCTTAGGCCCCACACTTTTCTCCCTTTATAGCACCCCTTGGGCACATATTGCAGCATTTTGGGATTACCTTTCACTGCTATGCTGATGATACTCAGTTACACGTGTCGATAACTGCTGGTAATCGCATCCACATAAAATCTTTAGAAGATTGCCTTGCATCAGTGAGAAGCTGGATGTCTAGAAACTTCCTACTTTTAAACTCTGATAAGACTGAAATGATGGTTTTTGGTCGAGTGAGACATCAGCATCAATTTGACCAGTTAACACTTAGTCTAGGCTCGTGTGTCATACATCACACTGACAAAGGAGGAACCTTGGGATAATTTTCATCCTACATTGTCCTTTTACCTCCACATTAGAGATATTGGGCCTCATGTATCAACGTGCGTACGGCGATATTTGAGCGTATATGGGGTGTACGCCAAAACAGCTGCGCTACTTGGCATTTATCAATGTGGTCGTTGGCGTACGCTGCGCTGAAAATATACACCAGGTCGAGAGGTGGCGTAAATTATACACCAAAATGAACCAGCGCTGGAATCCACATAAAAATGAAGATGATCAACATGATAAACAGTGCCATTATACAAATCAATGCATATGTTACATAAATAACACTTTCCTGATTATACTAATAATAATACAAATCCCGCCTTTGCGGGATTGTTATGGAGCACGATCCGTGGCCACAGCGTTACTGCAAAGAAAACTGCTCGCCTTTTTCTCCAGACTTTGAGCCTGGAGCCAGAGCAGCGCTGAGCTTAACTTCATGTGGTGTGATCATTTTAGACTATGAAATTGATAATAACAACTGTAGTTTCGTCATTCCCTTAATTCGCCCGTACTGCAACCAGGTTTTGTCGTCTCCATTCGGTTGTCAATAAAATAAATACAGAAATACATTTAAAAATAAAGAAATCTGACAGATTAGGCGTGTCTTATTAATTGAGCGAGCAAATATCCACATGTCAAGAATTATTGACATGTGAAAAGAGAATACAGTGGTCCCTCGCTATAACGCCGTTCACCTGTCGTGGCCTCGGAGTCTCGCGGAGTATTTAGTCCAATTTTGCATGCCTTTTTTTTTTTACAGTGTTCTGCGTATCTGTTTATAAGAATCTTGTTGCCCAGAAGAGAAAAGAGCGCCAACAACTACTCATAACTGTGTTTGTCACACGGAAACAATCACCTGCTGCAGCCAGGTGTGAGTGAAAAAAGGCGCAGCGTCAGGACGCAGAGGCCCGATCTGTGAAATACTGGTCAGTCACTATTAATAATTTCTTATGTGTCCAACCTCGTACGTTGATCGTTAAAATTAAATTCGTTAGTTCTAAATGCCATCATAATTATTTATAGGAAAACGTTCTATTTTATTTCTCAAACAAATGTTTGGGCCTGAAAACAGTTTGGTCTTTTTCCTACTAAGGTTTGAACTTTGAGAGTGTTACACACGAGGGACAAGTGAGAAAATGTTCATGCCTGATTGAGAACGTGTATAAACTGTGTAGTGAGGGGTTTTACAGCTTTGAAACGTCTATAATAATTGTAAAAAATAACGGTAACTACGTCGCGGTTTCACGTATTACGGGCTATTTTTAGAACGTAACTCCCGCGATAAACGAGGGACCACTGTAACACTTTTTTGATTATACTAAAACAATTGATACGACGGCCGCTTTTGGCGCTCTATTGGCACGCGTCGTGATTGGTGGAGTTCTTTTTCTTTGCCGTCTTCCTGGCTTCCATGTCGTAAAATGAGGGTGTGTCTGAAGTGAAGTCTGAATATTTATGGGCGTGTTTATTATAATTACAATTGTTTTCACCCGCCGCATTTATCAAGGTCACGTCAGGCGTACGCCAGAAATGGGCAGGTGCGCACTGCTTGATACATGTCACGGCAACTTTGGTGTACTTCACATTTACACCGTAAATTTACGCCACAAGTGCGCAACTTTGATACATGAGGCCCATTATGAGGACTGCTTTCTTCCATCTGCAAAATATAGTGAAGATTCGTCCCATCCTGTCTATAGCTGATGCTGAGACACTGATTCATGTGTTTGTCTCTTCTAGATTGGATTACTGCAATGTTCTATTTTCTGGTTTACCACAGTCCAGCATTAGGGCTCTCCAATTGGTTCAAAATGCTGCAGCCAGACTTTTGACAGTGTAGCGCCATGGCCTCAATTCGCCCTGATTAAATAAAATATATTAATCCTGTCTCAGTCACAAAAAAAAAAAAACACTGGAGACAGAGACTGCATTTCCACCCCCAGTTGAGAAATTCCTAAGTCATCTGGAGATCTTCAGATAAGTCTGGAGACATCACCCAATGTCCAACACTGTTTCGCAGAGGAAAAAACCAAAGCTGTAATTCAAAGCTCTTGAAAAGGAAGCCCTCGTCTTTTATCGGGTAAACTCTGGTCATTATGAATGACATGACATTATATTGCTTCACGTCAGAATCTGAGCTTCTCCAGGCCATGAGAACCCAAACTTTATGATCAAGCTAAGACAGGACCTCTCCTCATCTGGCAGGGGGCTTGCTCCATGATAACATGTGGTCATAAACTTGTCTGACAATCAGCTTTTATCTTGGGGTTTAAAGCAAAGGAAAAGACCTTTCTTTTAAAATAAAAGAATCACATCAGTATTGCTTTGATTCACATGTATAAAAACTTATAAGGGTGTTTGTATTGATTATTCAAGCAAATGCTGTGCATGTATTCTATTTTATTGACCTGTGTCCTTTTTTAACTGATGTGTGTTTAAGTGATCTTTTTGCAGTGTCAGCATGTTGAATGAAGTATTCTGTTTAACCAAATGGAGTGTCTAAGTGTCATTAATAATGGGTGTCCTTAGCATGTCTGAGAACAAATAGTATTCAAATTAATTAATGTGTTTAAATACTTGAATCATTTGAGTCTGCTCTGACGACATGAAGTTTCTGTGAGATTACAACACACCTAAATCGGCGGAGTTTGGTGACATCAGTCCCCCTTAAGAAGTTAGCACAGAGCCTCGCTTGACCCTTCTCCCTCCGTCTTCTGCCTACTTCTGCTTCCTTCTCTCTCTGCTTTCTTCTTTGTAAACACTTAATTTTTTTTTTTTTTTTGGGGGTGGGGGGGGCAGGCCCCATTGCTAAGCAGTGCAAAGCTAAGCTACCACGTGGCATTCATTCATTCTTTACTTTTGGACAAACTTAAGTTTTAACCTGACGCTTTTAAGATGTGTCAAATCTTTTGAATTCTTAAGAGAACCTCCGAGCTGAGCTTTTCAAATTAAGAGCGAATTTACAGAAAAGCGACCTTCTCCTTTTCATAATTTTCAGCGCTCTTAAAGTTTTACTTTTTCTAAATTCACAAACGACTTTAATTTGGCTTCAACAATTTTTAAAGCTACCAGACACCATTTCAACAACACCTTCTACCTCTGGGTTCCTGCAAGCTGACAACAGAGCTGATTTCAACCCAGCAGCTAACCGTCGGCAAAGCCAGCTGACCCAAGCCCTGGGATCACTCAGGGGACACCTCTGAGTTAACCCCCTCCGACCCAGGTGGAGCTCACACTGCCAGAGCATGGACATCCGCAACGGACAGATTGGACCGTCCAAAAACTCTTCAACAGCAGCTAAGTGACCCAGTCGATGGTTCCACAAAAAAGGTTTGTTGTCTATGGATACAAAGTGGCTAATTTTAACCCTTTGGCCCCTTTTCTTAAACATATTTATGCTTATATTTTTCTTAATAATCAGCTTCAAAATTCATCACTAAATTCCAATCAGATTTATTACTTAAAGTTTTAAGCTTTCCCCTCTTCTTCCACGTCTCATAAGTGAGTAAGGAAAATTGTTTCCATGAATGAACTTACTATTTCCAATCACTGTCCAGAAAATGCCAGTAAAATGTTCATTTCTTGTATAAATTGTAAATAATGTAAATATTTTCTGCTGTGGCTTATTTTGTGAGAATTTCAGACTTCAGATCAGAGATTGATTAAATTAATCAAGACTGATTAATTCGAGACTGATAAATAATGTTTAAAGCACTTATGCTATAAATAAGTTGTGCCCCATTACTGATTAAATAATAAGTATTAAACCCTAACTTAATTATTTTGTTACATTGGGCCTAGTCCACATCTGATTCATTTTGAGAGTTTAACTACTCATTCACTATAATTGCTACATATTAATGGTTCCCCGTGTGTGAGCCGATCGCGTTTTATTCCATAAATAAATGCTACATATTTGGTGCTCCTGTGTGGAGGCATAAGATTTAAACAAAACACATTACATATAATGGAGTCCCGTGTGAGCGCGGGTTCAGTAAAAATTATTAAATAAATGTTACATATTTATGTTTCCCCGTGCGAGGCCTGAATATCTGTAAAGCAAAGTGTCTCCAATAAATAAATACATAAACGTTACAACAGGAAGCAGAAACTTCGACCACATTACACCCATTTTGGCGTCTTTTTCACTGGCCTTCCTGTCCCTGTGAGATCAGATTTTAAGGTTCTTCTACTAGCCATAAAATTGTTCATGGACTTGCATCTCCCTACTTCGCTGACCTAATTCATTTCTTTGGGACCATCCACTCCACCAGGTGATTTCACCGATTACATCATTGAGCAGATGGTATCAGTTAATCAGAGTGGAATGGGGAAGAAGAGAGTGCAGGCAGAGGGTGAAAAAAGGTGGCAGGAGTGATTTATGACTGAAAAATATCAGCAAGAGTGGAGAAAGTTTATAAGACAATAGTGAGACCAGATATGTTGGACAGCTTAGAGACGGTGGCACTAACAAAAGACAGGAAGTGGAGATTCTCGTTGGGAGTGATGAGGATGGACAGGATAGGAATGAAACATATCAGAGGGACAGCTCAGGTGGACAGTTTGGAGACAAGTCAGAGAGGTGAGACTGAGATGGTTTGGACATGTGCAGAGGAGGGACCCAGGGTATATAGGGCGAAGGATGCTGAGGATGGAGCCACCAGGCAGGAGGAGAAGAGGGAGGACAAAGAGGAGGTTCATGATGTGCTGAGGACATGCAGGTGGTTTTTGAGACAGAGGACAATACAGAGGACAGGGTGAGGATGGGTGAAGTATACGTGAGTGCTGCTGTGACGCCCCCTAACGGGAAGCAGCTGGAAGAAGAAGACTGAAAATAAAATATTTACAATTATTAGTGTTCACTAAATTAAAATATGTTGGTTTTACCGAATCGGCGCCGTTTTTAACACCAACGTTTCTCTGTCGACTTTATTTCAGAGTTTAAACTTTCGCCTTTCACAGTTATAATACGGCCGACTTTAAGTGCAAACTTCACTGAATAGCGCCAGTTTTTGGTTTCATTTTTTGTTTGCAACGTCATAAAAACCAGAGTTTATTTAAACTGACACATTTTTAAAAGAGTTCAGCTGATTTGTTCTACAACCACGCATCGCATTGCTCGTCTGAAGTGGTTCAGGAACGAGTCCATGTCCGGATCTGGACGGTTCCAGTCTCTCCTCTGCTGTCCGACCGGAGACACGATTAACGATCACAAACAGATAAACTTTAAAAATGAGAAATAAACAAACTCCACCAGCAACATCGAGCGGGAGTTCAGATTCTGCTTCTTCTTCTTCTTCTTCTTCTTCTTCCTCCGCTTTAGTTTTCCGGTCAGCTGACGTGGTGTTGAATTACTGCCACCTGCTGGAACAAGTGAAACCACATCCACGTCTGAAACAAGAAAAAGTAAAATAAGTAAACGAATTAAAGGTGGGGGGCGGGGCTTAGCCGCAGTTCACCCGAGCAGCTGATTTCATATGAACAGGATCAAAGTGAAGTTTCTAGTTTCAGCTCGGTGGGGCGGATGGTCTCGTCTCAGAACAAGGTTCGATTCCTTTAGAGGATTAATGCTGCTATGTGTTTAGTGACAAGAAAGAAATTATTGCTCTTAAACCTGTGATGTCACACACAGAAACACACACACACACACACACATACACACACACAGAGAGAGAGAGAGAAATTCTTCATTTTTAGCTTATAGTTAGGGCTGGATCAGGTGACCCTGGACCATCCCGTAGTTATGCTGCTATAGACGTAGACTGCTGGGGGGTTCCCATGATGCACTGTTTCTTTCTCTTTTTGCTCTGTATGCACCACTCTGCATTTAATCATTAGTGATTGATCTCTGCTCCCCTCCACAGCATGTCTTTTTCCTGGTTCTCTCCCTCAGCCCCAACCAGTCCCAGCAGAAGACTGCCCCTCCCTGAGCCTGGTTCTGCTGGAGGTTTCTTCCTGTTAAAAGGGAGTTTTTCCTTCCCACTGTCACCAAGTGCTTGCTCACAGGGGGTCGTTTTGACCGTTGGGGTTTTTCTGTAATTATTGTATGGCCTTGCCTTACAATATAAAGCACCTTGGGGGCAACTGTTTGTTGTGATTTGGCGCTATATAAATAAAATTGATTGATTGATTGATTTTCCTGATCTCCAGTAAATTAATGTGAAGATTTTGGAGATGAACTGTAATTTTATTCAATTATATATATTTTCTTAGCGGAAGAAAATGGATTGATGGGATGGATATATATTTTCTTATCCTAACCATGTGTAAAAAGCTTTTGGAGTTAATCTGTAAAAGGATCATAATTCACTTATGGTGTTTATGACATGAAATTACATATTTTGTCAGTGATTCATGTTAATTTCATGAATGAGCTGAAGTTTTGTGTTGAATTTATAATAATTAAAATCATTATTTGATAAATAAAATGTAATACGATGATACCACTACTGTTACTCGTGTTAATATAAACAGATTAATATTTTTTATTTTACTGCTGTTGTATTATTTTATTTCTGTTTTATTTTTGGAGAAAGGGTGATAAATTACATTTTTGATCATTCTTCTGTGTGCATCATGAACTTACCAGCTTTGTTGTCATGTTTGTATTTTCAGTTAAACACACACGGGCAGTTGAACATCAATTTGGATGTTGCTTGCTCCAACTCATTGAATAGAACAAACCTGACTGAGGTCAGAGCAGCAGAAACCAACAGGTCTCCATCAAACACTCAGACCAGCTCTCAGTACTGGAATGAGAACAGATCACAGCTTTCTGGAGACAAACGGACACTGTTCAGATCAGCTGTTCTTCAAGACAAAGTGCTGATCATCAAAAGACTGGTTGTGACGAGTGGAGACTGTCCTCCAGGACTTTCAGTGGGCAGTGACATGAGTCCACCGAACCAGATGGGTCTCATTTGGTTCTACTTTTATCATATCATGCACAAAGGTTTTACTTCAGTTCACATTCTGTTGCTTGTGCAAATTGTTTCTCTGTCACACGTCTGAGGTGCTGAAACTGATCAGCGCTTTAATCAGCACTTAGTGTCTCTGTCCTCATGTCTGTGGTGCTGAAACTGATCTGCACTTTAATCAGCACTTAGTGTCTCTGTCCACACGCCTGCGGTGCTGAAACTGATCGGCACTTCATCTCCAGTCAGTTTAGTGTCTCTGTCCACACGTCTGAAGTGGTGAAACTGATCGGCACTTTCATCTCCAGTCAGTTAGTGTCTCTGTCCACACGTCCTGGGTGCTGAAACTGATCTGCACTTTAATCAGCACTTAGTGTCTCTGTCCACACACGCCTGCGGTGCTGAAACTGATCGGCACTTTCATCTCCAGTCAGTTAGTGTCTCTGTCCACACGTCTGAAGTGGTGAAACTGATCGGCACTTTCATCTCCAGTCAGTTAGTGTCTCGTCACACGTCTGAGGTGCTGAAACTCATTGGTGGTTTAATTGGCACTTAGCTTAGTGTCTCTGTCCTCACGTCTGTGGTGCTGGAAACTGATTCAGCGCTTTAATCAGCACTTAGTGTCTCTGTCCTCACGTCTGCGGTGCTGAAACTGATCGGCAACTTTAATCAGCATCTTAGTGTCTCTGTCCTCAGCGTCTGCGGTGCTGAAACTGATCTGCACTTTAATTAGCACTTAGTGTCCTCTGTCCTCACGTCTGCGTGGCTGAAAACTGTTCGGCACTTTCATCTCCAGTCAGTTAGTGTCTCTGGCCCACATGTCTGAGGTGCTGAACTCATTGGTGATGTTAATTGGCAGTTAGTGTCTCTGTCCTCACGTCTGTGGTGCTGAAACTGATCAGCGCTTTAATCAGCACTTAGTGGTCTCTGTCCACACGTCTGCGGCGCTGAAACTGATCGGCACTTTCATCTCCAGTTAGTTAGTGTCTCTGTCCACACGTCTGAGGTCTGAAACTGATCGGCACTTTCATCTCCAGTTAGTTAGTGTCTCTGTCCTCACGTCTGCAGTGCTGAAACTGATCAGCGCTTTAATCAGCACTTAGTGTCTCTGTCCTCACGTCTGCGGTGACTGAAACTGATCGGCACTTTCATCTCCAGTCAGTTAGTGTCTCTGTCCACGTCTGAGGTGCTGAAACTCATTGGTGGTTTAATTGGCACTTAGTTGTGTCTCTGTCCTCACGTCTGCGGTGCTGAAACTGATCAGCGCTATAATCAGCACTTAGTGTCTCTGTCCACACGTCTGTGGTGCTGAAACTGATCAGCGCTATAATCAGCACTTAGTGTGTCTGTCCTCACGTCTGTGGTGCGAAACTGCATCAGCGTCTATAATCAGCACTTAGTGTCTCTGTCCACACGTCTGCGGCGCTGAACTGATCGGCACTTTCATCTCCAGTCAGTTAGTTGTCTCTGTCCTCACGTCTGCGGTGCTGAAACTGATCAGCGCTTTAATCAGCACTTAGTGTCTCTGTCCTCATGTCTGTGGCGCTGAAAACTGATCGGCACTTTCATCTCCAGTTAGTGTCTCTGTCCACACGTCCTGCGGTGCTGAAACTGATCGGCACTTTATCAGCACTTAGTGTCTCTGTCCTCACGTCTGCGGTGCTGAAAACTGATCGGCACTTTAATCAGCACTTAGTGTCTCTGTCCTCACGTCTGCGGTGCTGAAACTGATCGGCACTTTCATCTCCAGTCCAGTTAGTGTCTCTGTCCACATGTCTGAGGTGCTGAAACTCATTGGTGGTTAATTGGCACTTAGGTTACGTGTCTCTGTCCTCACGTTCTGTGGTGCTGAAACTGATCAGCGCTATAATCAGACACTTAGTGTCTCTGTCCACACGTCTGCGGCGCTGAAACTGATCGGCACTTTCATCTCCAGTCAGTTAGGTGTCTCTGTCCTCACGTCTGCGGTGCTGAAACTGATCAGCGCTTTAATCAGCACTTAGTGTCTCTGTCCTCATGTCTGTGGCGCTGAAACTGATCGGCACTTTCATCTCCAGTTAGTGTCTCTGTCCACACGTCTGCGGTGCTGAAACTGATCGAGCACTTTAATCAGCACTTAGGTCTCTGTCCTCACGTCTGCGGTGCTGAAACTGATCGGCACTTTCATCTCCAGTTAGTTAGTGTCTCTGTCCGCACATCTGCGGTGCTGAAAACTGATCGGCACTTTCATCTCGTTAGTTAGTGTCTCTGTCCACATATCTGCGGTGCTGAAACTGATCGGCACTTTCATCTCCAGTCAGTTAGTGTCCTCTGTCCACACATCTGAGGTGCTGAAACTCATTGGTGGTTTAATTGGCACTTAGTGTCTCTGTCCACACGATCTGAGGTGCTGAAACTCATTGGTGGTTTAATTGGCACTTAGTGTCTCTGTCCTCACGTCTGCGGTGCTGAAACTGATCAGCGCTTTAATCAGCACTTAGTGTCTCTGTCCACACGTCTGAGGTTCTGAAACTGATCGGCACTTTCATCTCCAGTAAGTTAGTGTCTCTGTCCACATGTCTGAGGTGCTGAAACTCATTGGTGGTTTTAATGGCACTTAGTTAGTGTCTCTGTCCTCACGTGTGTGGGTGCTGAAACTGATCAGCGCTATAATCAGCACTTAGTGTCTCTGTCCACACGTCTGCGGCGCTGAAACTGATCGGCACTTTCATCTCCAGTCAGTTAGTGTCTCTGTCCTCACGTCTGCGGGTGCTGAAACTGATCAGACGCTTTAAATCAGCACTTAGTGTCTCTGTCCTCACGTCTGTGGACGCTGAAACTGATCGCCACTTTCATCTCCAGTTAGTGTCTCTGTCCACACGTCTGCGGTGCTGAAAACTGATCGGCACTTTAATCCAGCACTTAGTGTCTCTGTCCTCACGTCTGCGGTGCTGAAACTGATCACCACTTTCATCTCCAGTCAGTGTCTCTGTCCTCACGTCTGTGGTGCTGAAACTGATCAGCGCTTTAATCAGCACTTAGTGTCCTCTGTCCCTCATGTCTGCGGTGCTGAAACTGATCAGCAGTTTGGCAGAGAAAGTTATTTGTCAGTGGATTCATTACCTGCTCCTTCCATCATTAAAGTTTCTGTCCACTTCAGCTCCACCACTTGAACATTTCTGCTAGAACATAGTTTTTTGTTTTTTTTTGCAAATGTACAAATCAGAAGTTGTGAAATTGGATTGTTGACTTCTCTTCCAACAAAGCAACAATCATGTTCACTTTATTTATTTAAATGTGTTCTTGTGTAAGTCGTTAAGACGGTAGATCACATTCAGCCGAACATAATGAAAATTTAATCATCTTGTTACTCAAAGGAATAATTGTATTTGTCAGCAGAATGAGCAGGTGTGTTGATATTGGCCTTTTTTTCTGGTGAGCGTTGTTTGTGTACACTGTAGTTACAGTGGTGAGAATGTGGAAGCATCACATCCAACCTGGTGACCACTGGATGGGAGAGGTTTCCTTATGTCCCAGGAATAAGCCTGAGCAGGATTATCTCCATCCAGTGGACTAGAACTGAACAGAAAGCTGAGACTCCAGATCATTAACTGAAGTTAACGGACTGAAAGAATGGCTCAGTCCCAGTCAGCAGGTCCAGTGGACTCACGCAAACAGGCCGAAACAATGCAGATTTTCTTACCCATCATGTTCATTTATTCCAACCTTACCCTGAAAAGGGCCTTTTCTGTTCATCTCCCACAAATTAAAACTCATCTGGAGCCACAAATGTATCTGACCCTTAAAATAAATTCAGAAAGATCACCAGCAACATAAATTTCATATAAAGCTATTTATATACATATAAAGTTGACATAGTTGTATTTTTTGTATTTTGTTTATAACCCCAATAAACATCAGGATGAAATCATCACTTTTACAGCCAGTCAGAAGATAAACACATGAACATTTCTGAGTCCCTGAATACATCTGGACTTCACATCAGTTATTAACAAGAACAGTTTGTACTGGACAGAAAATCTGTGTCAAGCAGACAGTTCTCAAAAACAAAGTCACTGAGCGGGAAGGAGACGACTGAGGGGAGCCACCAAGACAACTCCTGGGGTTGTTTGTGTTACATCCACAAAAACTATAGAATGACTAAGTGTGAATATTTGTTTTGTTTTTTTAACTTGTTAGAACAAATAAAAGCACTAAACATAATATAATACAAGAATTAAAATAAAATACAGGGTATGTTCAGGTGTACTTGGAAAGAAACTGAACAGAACAGTGTGGCTGATTTGACTCTGCAAATTAAAACAAAAGGTAAATAAGAGGTTGTGCACTTTGAAATCAATAAACAAAGCTGCAGAGTGATATGTTGAAAGGTGAACTTAAAAATCACCCTGTTTGTATTTGTATGAAGACTGAAGCTGGTTTCAGAGTGACAGACTCTCAGCTCCTCCATCGCGTGTCACAGCTGAACATAAAACAGAATGTGCAAATAAATAGGCTGTAAAACATATCACCGTTCAGAGTTCTCACCCGCTGAATGTGGTTTCTGCTTCTCAACGTCACATCAGCTTGGTACTGTGCATACTGGGCGTGTGCACACGCGGACCACGGTGAGCGGGTCGGTACCGTCGTACCACAGCGCTTCACTCAGTGTGAATATTACAGCAGAGACATCTGAGATTATTCCAGGTGTTTGTCATAAAATACTCCAGATGAAACAAACAGATGGGTTCCCACGACGGTAAGCGGCTCCACAATTGACCCAGGAGCTGCTGGGACTCAGCCCCTGTCACTCAAGAGACCACGCCCCCAAATTTACAAACTTTATGTTTAAAATGTCATAAACTAAGAAGTTTAGAAAAAAATTCACAGCTGTCATGGAGGAAACTAGCTGCAGAGATCCAAACTGTTTCGGGTTTTTTGTACAGGCTGTAAACATCTTTATATCTGCTCTAAAGTTGGGCATTTTAACATAGACATCTATGGAAATGTGCGCTGTTTGGGAACTTCACGTGGCCGGTCAAGGAACTGCAACTGCTTGGGACTAGCAGGAAGGTGACAAAAGAAACCATCGAAGTTTACTGCTTGGATTTATCATACAAGCTGTTCGCACTCCTGAATGGTGGGTCGTCAGTGCCTCCTGATGACGATGATGGTGATGATGATTTCCCCCCTGCAGAGAAGACTTCCTTCCCCCTGCTATCGTTTTGTCTCTGCTCAGTTGGACATCTTCTCTCTCAACTTCCTCGTTCTAATGCAGCATCCACAGAACAGATTCTTTTGACTGTCATACCTACTGAGGCTTGTTGAGACCCGGGTTTTATGGTTGTGTGGGTGTGTCCTCATCCATCATACTGGCAACCTTCAGCTCTGCCTACACAAAAAAAACAAAAACTGTACTCAAGTCTTCTTTGGGCTACACGTTTCCACATACCAAGTCCAGAACTAAAGACTTTTGTTTCCCCCTCAGTAAATGCAGGATGTTTTTAGAACCTCGCGTTTCCACGCCACAGCTGGGACATGTCCTTCAGCAATATCTGTTACGAGGCTAATGTTTATTACATCTATTAATTAACTGTGGACATCTTCTACAGGTGCCAAATAGGACAACTGCACCTTTAGATGACTTTAGAAACATCAAATATCAAAATCAGTATCGGTCTCAAAATCCTGCATCAGATTTTTTGGGCAGCAGATAATGAGAAACATGGCAGCGACTTTACGAGGTTTGTTTTGGCACTTTTTGACGCGCGTTACCAGAATCCCGTTTAAGGTCCATCTGTGTCTGTTTGTACAGTTAGTCTGTTTACATGAGAATACCCAGCAAAGGGCTTTTCCTAATCCCAGAAACATCACGGAACAGAACGGGATGTGAAGACATGTTATACAACCCCTGGCAAAAATTATGGAATCACCGGCCTCGGAGGATGTTCATTCAGTTGTTTAATTTTGTAGAAAAAAAGCAGATCACAGACATGACACAAAACTAAAGTCATTTCAAATGGCAACTTTCTGGCTTTAAGAAACACTATAAGAAATCAGGAAAAAAATTGTGACAGTCAGTAACGGTTACTTTTTTAGACCAAGCAGAGGGAAAAAATATGGACTCACTCAATTCTGAGGAAAAAATGATGGAATCATGAAAAACAAAAGAACGCTCCAACACATCACTAGTTTTGTTGCACCACCTCTGGCTTTTATAACAGCTTGCAGTCTCTGAGGCATGGACTTAATGAGTGACAAACAGTACTCTTCATCAATCTGGCTCCAACTTTCTCTGATTGCTGTTGCCAGATCAGCTTTGCAGGTTGGAGCCTTGTCATGGACCATTTTCTTCAACTTCCACCAAAGATTTTCAATTGGATTAAGATCCGGACTATTTGCAGGCCATGACATTGACTCTATGTGTCTTTTTGCAAGGAATGTTTTCACAGTTTTCGCTCTATGGCAAGATGCATTATCATCTTGAAAAATGATTTCATCATCCACAAACATCCTTTCAATTGATGGGATAAGAAAAGTGTCCAAAATATCAACGTAAACTTGTGCATTTATTGATGATGTAATGACAGCCATCTCCCCAGTGCCTTTACCTGACATGCAGCCCCATATCATCAATGACTGTGGAAATTTACATCTTCTCTTCAGGCAGTCATCTTTATAAATCTCATTGGAAAGGCACCAAACAAAAGTTCCAGCATCATCACCTTGCCCAATGCAGATTCCAGATTCATCACTGAATATGACTTTCATCCAGTCATCCACAGTCCACGATTGCTTTTTCTTAGCCCATTGTAACCTTGTTTTTTCTGTTTAGGTGTTAATGATGGCTTTCGTTTAGCTTTTCTGTATGTAAATCCCATTTCCTTTAGGCGGTTTCTTACAGTTCAGTCACAGACGTTGACTTCAGTTTCCTCCCATTCGTTTTGTTGTGCATTTGAGACATATTGCTTTAAGTTTTCTGTCTTGACGCTTTGACGTCTTCCTTGGTCTACCAGTATGTTTGCCTTTAACAACCTTCCCATGTTGTTTGTATTTGGTCCAGAGTTTAGACACAGCTGACTGTGAACAACCAACATCTTTTGCAACATTGCGTGATGATTTACCCTCTTTTAAGAGTTTGATAATCCTCTCCTTTGTTTCAATTGACATCTCTCGTGTTGGAGCCATGATTCATGTCAGTCCACTTGGTGCAACAGCTCTCCAAGGTGTGATCACTCCTTTTTAGATGCAGACTAACGAGCAGATCTGATTTGATGCAGGTGTTAAGTTTTGGGGATGAAAATTTACAGGGTGATTCCATAATTTATTCCTCAGAACTGAGTGAGTACATATTTTTTTTCCTCTGCTTGGTCTAAAAAAGTAACCATTACTGACTGCCACAATTATTTTTCCTGATTTCTTATAGTGTTTCTTAAAGCCAGAAAGTTGCCATTTGAAATGACTTTAGTTTTGTGTCATGTCTGTGATCTGCTTTTTTTCTACAAAATTAAACAACTGAATGAACATCCTCCGGGGCCGGTGATTCCATCATTTTTGCCGGGGGTTGTAGGACTACAGTAGTGTTTAGAATAATAGTAGTGCTATGTGAAAAAGATTAATCCAGATTTTGAGTATTTCTTATTGTTACATGGGAAACAAGGTACCAGTAGATTCAGTAGATTCTCACAAATCCAACAAGACCAAGCATTCATGATATTCACACTCTTAAGACTATGAAATTGGGCTATTAGTAAAAAAAAAAGTAGAAAAGGGGGTGTTCACAACAGTAGCATCTGCTGTTGACGCTACAAACTCAAAACTATTATGTTCAAACTGCTTTTTATCAATCCTGTGAATCACTAAACTAGTATTTAGTTGTATAACCACAGTTTTTCATGATTTCTTCACATCTGCGAGGCATTAATTTTGTTGGTTTGGAACCAAGATTTTGCTGGTTTACTAGTGTGCTTGGGGTCATGTCTTGTTGAAACACCCATTTCAAGGACATGACCTCTTCAGCATAAGGCATCATGACCTCTTCAAGTATTCTGACATATCCAAACTGATCCATGATACCTGGTATGCGATATATAGGCCCAACACCATAGTAGGAGAAACATGCCCATATCATGATGCTTGCACCACCATGCTTCACTGTGAACTGTGGCTTGAATTCAGAGTTTGGGGGTTGTCTCACAAACTGTCTGTGGCCCTTGGACCCAAAAAGAACAATTTTACTCTCATCAGTCCACAAAATATTCCTCCATTTCTTTAGGCCAGTTGATGTGTTCTTTGGCAAATTGTAACCTCTTCTACACATGTCTTTTATTTAACAGAGGGACTTTGTGGGGGATTCTTGCAACTAAATTAGTTTCACACAGGCGTCTTCTAACTGTCACAGCACTTACAGGTAACTCCAGACTGTCTTTGATCATCCTGGAGCTGATCAGTGGGTGAGCCTTTGCCATTCTGGTTATTCTTCTATCCATTTTGATGGTTGTTTTCCGTTTTCTTCCACACGTCTCTGTTTTGGTTTTTTTTTGTCCATTTTAAAGCATTGGAGATCATTGTAGATGAACAGCCTATCATTTTTTGCACCTGCGTATAAGTTTTCCCCTCTCCAATCAACTTTTTAATCAAACTACGCTGTTCTTCTGAACAATGTCTTGAACGTCCCATTTTCCTCAGGCTTTCAAAGAGAAAAACATGTTCAACAGGTGCTGACTTCATCCTTAAATAGGGGACACCTGATTCACACCTGTTTGTTCCACAAAATTGATGAACTCACTGACTGAATGTCACACTACTATTATTGTGAACACCCCCCTTTTCTACTTTTTTTTACTAATAGCCCAATTTCATAGTCTTAAGAGTGTGCATATCATGAATGCTTGGTCTTGTTGGATTTGTGAGAATCTACTGAATCTACTGGTACCTTGTTTCCCATGTAACAATAAGAAATATACTCAAAACCTGGATTCATCTTTTTAGTCACATAGCACTACTATTTCTGAACACTACTGTATGTTATGTCTGCTACTTTGACGTCAGAGTAGCAGCAGTTAGCCACGTTAATTATGTAAGAAAAGTAGAGCGAGGACACTTTACTAGAATAGAATATATCCAACAGACACTAGATTCACTCATGTTAGCTAAGCTAGCATAGCCAAACACATGCAGCTAAGCGTGCTAGCTTACCTCATCATGTTCTGTCACACTGAGGTTCTTCTCTGGTGTCCATCTCTGTTTCTAAGCAGTGAGACGACGCCACTGAAATAATAGCATAACGACAGCATGTTGTTAGCTCACCAAATAAATCCAAATGGAATCATGTGACATTGACATTACTGTTAACTGATTCTTACTAAACATTTAATATTGTCATCAGGTTTGGTTCCTATTCATGTATCACTTACAGCTAGCTAACGTCCTTTAGTGTGGTCAGGAACCTTCTCGTAGCACAATTGGAAACCCAGAGCGACATTTTTACCGTTATCACTGGAAAACAAAGTTCAAAAGGTCACAAGGAAAATTATTCTGCTCTCTGAAAAACAAAAGTTTTTGATTTTGAGATTGTCACTCATCAACAGAAGCTCTTTTTTGCAAAGGTCTCGTGGAAATTATTCCTTTATCTCAGCAACAAAAAAAAAGATGTTTTCACATGATCTTAATATATTGATTACAGGTGTTTTGACAGATAGCAGCACTTAGTGTCTGTAATATTAAACATGAAATCTGTCTGAATAAAAATTACATTTTAATATTAAATATTAATATATCCACTTTAAATCTGAGTTTATACTGTGTCTTCCTCCTGCTTGCTGATTGGTTACTGGACTTGTCATGTATCACTTCTGTCCAGTCAGACGCACCGCTGCACCTTAGCTCCGCCCTGTTTGGAATGGACAGTTCCCGCCTTCTCCCTTTGTTGAGTGGGCGGAGCCTTGTGGCCGCACAGGTTGACATGCGGTCAAGTAAACCAATTAGAAGCGAGTGTCCATCTGAGCCACGCCCATATTCGCACTCTGCGTAAACGCCCTCAGAATAGAATGACCAAAGGGGGCGTTCCGTGTGGGCGGGGCCAGGCTGGAGCTCGACCCAGTTTGAAAGTGAACCAACGGCTCCAGTCGCTGCTTCATCCCCAAACAACAACAAGAACCGACAGTCCCGAACCCAGAAACTGGCCCGGACTCTGCTGCAGCGTGTACCGGCCCTCCTGACCCGTGAGTACCGTTCTGGCGCCGGCCGGGTCCGGGCGGGCGGCCCCGGGCCGGCTGGTGGGCTGTTGGGGGAAAAAGCTCTGTGACTGCGGCTGGGGGGGGGAATAAATAAATAAATAAATAAATAAAAATGGCTGCTTTCAGAGCTCCGAGCGGCTTGGCTGAGAGACTGAGCCATGCTTCAACGTGTTTCTGCGGCTGAGCTGCGCTAACTGTCCGGTCACGTCGCTGTAAACACGAAACGCCCATTTTGGAGCATGAATACCAGGAAATAGCCACATCCCATCCACACAACATAGACCCCTCCAGAGCGTAGCCGGAGCCCTGCGTTGAAAATGCGTAGCTGCTGGAGTGACACGTTCTTTCCATTGCAGACGCGCCGTTCGGAAGTAAAGAGCGGCGCGTCGCCAAAGCATAAACGGAGTTTTGGTGTAAAGCGCGGTGTTGTGGACGCTGCCGCGCGTTGGCGCGCTGCTAGCCGGCCGCTAGCGAAGGGGGATGGGGCGGCTCGGAGCTCCGCAGAGGGCGGGAAGGGAAATGGTGGTCCATTGTTCTGTTAGCATGCTAGGCTAGCCGCTCCGTGGAGCTCCGCGGCGCGCAGCCAGCGGCTCTTTAAGCCGCTTCCAGGCGCCGTGCGGCGGCCTGCGCGCTCCGCCCTGCCCGCTCAGTGCCGCCCGGCCCCCGGCCGCGGGGCATCCGAGCTCCGCCGGGCAGAAAAACGGGTCCCCGGTGGGCTCCTTTTGTTCGGGGCCATGTGAGAATAACAATGAAGCAATCACTAATCAATCACACGGTTATCGATCACAGCCGCCTCAGCTGGCAGGACTTGATGTGAAGAAAAAAAAAATTGTTTTCATCTTAAAGAGTTATTCTGCTAAAAATTCTTCTGCGGCCTTTAAACTGTAAAATAATCAAATCATTGACGTTATGTGTTTAAATATTTTCATAAAAATAAATTAACAGGTTTGTGGTTCACTGGCTGCTCTCAAGTTCAATCAGTCAAATTACTGATTAATCACATTTTCATTAACTGTTGGAAAAAGGTCAAATTG
This sequence comes from Thalassophryne amazonica, assembly GCF_902500255.1. NCBI lineage: Eukaryota > Metazoa > Chordata > Actinopteri > Batrachoidiformes > Batrachoididae > Thalassophryne > Thalassophryne amazonica. The sequence continues at coordinate 34,879,440 of NC_047125.1, read as the reverse complement.
ACCAAATATCATCAGTTTATTAGTAAATATCCCATGAATCAGTTTGTTAATCAGTTGATTGTACACCAATTTAGTCCTTAATTAAATTAGACTTGAGAGCCTTTTCGGTTTTATGCTGAAAACAAAACAGTTGAACAGTTTTTTTTTTTATTGCTTAGAACTCCATGTTGGATACGTGGGTAAGTTCCATATAGAGGGGGGTGCCCGTCTGACGTCACAGCACGGGTGACATTTTCATTATTTCTTACTTTACTAAGTCATGTTTTATGCAGTAAATGTATCTGACGGCTCCTGACTTGAGTCGTGGGTCACAAACGTAACAATCCCCTTCCCATGATGACAGCCGAAAATATTGCAGAAAGGAGCGTGATGTCCTTTTCCTGAGCAGATGCACTAAAACACATTTTGACTGTTGGAAATGCAGAATCAGAATTATTTTCTTTTGATGTGCACATGAACACAGCATGAAGGAGAGAACCTGAAACATACCCCAACCAAGAGATCAAACCCCCCACCCCACCCACCCCCAGAAAGGAGGAAATAAGGAGGGGGGCACCTTGTGAAGGGTGACATTGAGACATTTACCTGTTTATTTACGTTATTCTTGATTAATGTTGACTGTTGTCCCATTTTTGTTTGTGTGTTGAGTGTTTGATGAATGACTGAAAAGCCGTTAACTGGCGTTCAGTCAAAGAGTTTCTGGGTGTGTCTTTTTTATCTATTTATTACAAACTGCATTTGTGGAATTCATGTTGTAATGTGTTAACTAATTAACCTTTGACCTTGATTTTCAGCTTGGATCCTGGTAATTCTACCTGGTCTCTGATTCAAGGTCAAAGTCAACTTGTCTGTGTTAACATGCTCTAAGGCACCTTTGACCTCTATTTCTGACATGCACCCAGCTAATGACCCTACCACATCCTGGATTTAAGGTCTGTGGTCAAGGTCAAAGTCCACTTGTCATGCTCTTTTTTTTTTTTTTTTTTTTTTTTACCTAGTTGACCTTTGCCCTTGATTTTTATCCTGGGTCCAGAATTACCCTGCTCTGTCTAGGAGCATGGTCATAGGTCAAGTTCAAAAAGTGTTTTGTTTTTTTTTTTTTGCATCCTGCAAGTTGAATGTTGAAGTTCATGAAGGTGGCTTTCAACAATCCTTCTCAAAGGTCAAATATCAAGGACAAGGTTAAAGGTCATGGCACGTTATCATATATAAAAACATTTCCTCACATCCTGTGCAATGAAGGTCTGACTTTTGTCAGGACACTTTTGGATTTTCGTGGTAACTCAGTTGCTCTGAGGTGGTTTCAGGGCAGAAACGCTCACAGGTGAAGTAGCTGTTGGGGTCAAAGGCCAAAAGTCTCCGTTTTACTGATCCTGGGCTTCTCTGAGTGCTCTACTTTGTGTCTTTTGATTTGTTTGTTTGTAAAAATTGTGAGTTTAAGCTCTGATTCACTTTGTGCAGTGGCTGACGACAACTTTAGTCACTGTGGTTTTTCTGTGTATTTGTCCTTTAAGTGGTTTTTTTACCTGTGTATTTGTCCTTTAAGTGTTTTTTTTTTTTTTTTTTTCTGTGTATTTGTCCTTTAAGTGTTGTCACTTAAGACTGGTAGACTATGCGGAAAAGTGTCACTGTTATTTTCCACATTTATAATCAATATAGAATTTAATAATGCTGCGTTTATTCTTAAATTCTTGTTTTATTGTACTTTATTGCCAGACGTACTCTGTATAAATGTCAAAGTGCTGTTAAAATTATTATTATTAATGGTAACAGCAGTGTGTTGCTCTGGTTTTATTGTGAAGGGTCAGGACAGGAAATGTCTTTCTCCTTGCATGTGGCTTGACAGTGACTTCAGAGTTTTGCTGATCTCTTTACAAAACTCTATTTTGTTCTCCTGTTAGAACTATCAGCACAACTATAACTCTCCAGGAAATAAACCGCTTCTTCCTCGGCTTTAGAGAAAATACATACAAACATACAGGTCCAGCACATTCTTGACCCCCAGTGTCTCAAATAAACTTTTCACATTTATTTCCGCTGTGTTAAAGTGGTCTGGATCTGTCCAAAGCTCAGTATCTTCGTGGTCGTTTTGTCACCTGGTCTTGACTCAGACTGATGACATTTAAACCACAAAACAACATCAATAACACTGGGGGGGGGCAATCAATCAATTTAATCAATAAACTCACAAGGTTTATCATCATAAAAATATTAAGTGATCCTTGTGTACATACAGTGTATCCAGAAAGTATTCACAGTACTTATTACAGTAATTATGTTGTAACATAACAAATGTGGAAAAAGTGCTGTGAATACTTTCTGGGTGCTCTGTAATTTCAGTTTAAAGACCTTATATTTATTTGTTTTATTTTTTTTAAGAAAGAGCTTTGCAATTTTAAGAAACATTCAAATATTTTACCTGCAGTCCAGAACCTCAGATACAGACATGACTGTGAGCGAGAGAGCCTGAGAGAAAGAGACGCAGTTTTTAATATTTCTAAAGGACTTCAGACTGTCCCCTGCCATTGTTGAGTCCCGGCGGCCCATCAGTCCACAGCTGGGAATCAAACCCTCTGAACATTTCACACTTTAAAACTAATTTCTGCTTGTCTGAGTTCCTCTGCTGCGTAAGGTTTTGACAAACTTATTTTCAAATTTGTGTTTCAAAATAAAAGCACTGTCCAATACAACCACAGCACAGAGTATTATTGTGAAAAGGTAACAGTGATCAGCAGACTCACGTGGCTCTGATCAGGTCATTTAGAAAAGATAAAACTCGAAACAGATTCTATCGTTCGTGTGACAAAGAAAGAAAAGAGTCAAAATGATTTGAGATCAATAAGATGAAGAATCTACACACGACAGAACCGTCACATTAAAAACAGGCTCAGTCCAACCACTAGAGGGAGCCACAGTCCAGCACCCAGGACCAGGTCCAGGTCCAGGTCTGGAGACGTGGTGGGAGGAAGCCCACAGACATGGGGAGGACATGGACTCGAACCCCAGACCTCCTCACTGTGAGGTGACAATCTACCTGCTGACGCACCGTGCCGTCAGTGAAAGGCTCTGCAGGATCAAAGTCCACAGACGTCCCCTGAGATTGATCATTAGCTAATGCGTGCGTTAGCGTGTTACCTGCTTATACGCGGGAAGCAAAAGTGGGCGTGTCAGCGTGTGGAACCTCCAATCAGAGTGGACTTGAAGGGTGGAGTCAGCATGGCACTCGACTCTGCTCTGCTTACAAACACCAGAGCCAATGAGAACGCTGGGATCCTGACGGAGATGCAGACACCAATCAGCTGTCAGCGTTGGCTCCTCCCCTCAGTGACATCATAGTTGAGGTGTCATGTTACCTGTGTGTTGGCGGCTACGAGCCTGTAGAAACATCCGGGCTGGAGGACAGGAAACCAGCATGCAGACACACCAGTAAACCACAGCGCCACCTGTAGACACACACTTGTCACCAGGTGCATTGTGGGACGTCACAGTGATACAGAACTTCCTTAATCGGCCGTAAAGCTCAGATGATCGCAGAAAACCCATCAGAACTAAAGAAGTGTTTCTCCTGAACACTGGCCTTTTCAGAACTGATGGAACTGATCAGCACCACGGACAGCTCATCTGAAGACACGCTGTTAACTTCCTGTGGTTAGCGGTAAACCCCGCCCAGTCCTCACCTTGTCCTTCTCTCTCTCTCCCGCCTCTCTATCCAACATTCTTCCGTTCTTCGGGTCCTGTTCCCAGATCACCACTGGACCAATCACAGCGGCTCTGACACAGAAGCACAGTGACAGCCCCGCCTCCTTATCCCTCAGACCTGCCCCACTGTTCCTCCAGGACACACCTTCTTTTTGCTCCACCCTGATCACCATGGAGACACACGGCCGGGAGGCGCTCTGTCCCTCTTCTGTCTTTCCTTTCTTCCTCTGGCTTTGAGGCTCCTCCTCCTCTTTATGATCATCACCTCCTGGCTCCTCCCTCTGTCTATGTGTAACCATGGCAACAGAGGGGCTGAGGACGTGGGCGTGGTCCAGTGAAAACTGGAGGTAAACTCTGAAGCAGAGATCAGGTTGTCATTTTAACTAAGAGGAGTGTTGTGTGCTTTGACCCGACCCCCGACCCTCTCTGGCCCCGCCCTCACCTGCAGTGTCTGTCTGTGATGTAACCGTCCTGCTGCAGGTGTCGGCACGACGGGAAATCTGATTGGATGAATCTCTCAGTTACTGTGGTAAACTGGCGAACACACACCAGGCAACCTGCAACACAAAACTTTTATCAAACGCCGACCGGCATCTGAGCATGACCTTTGACCTCTGGGGTCATGACTACCTAGCCAAGCAGTGTTGAAGGTTGCCCTCTGACCTCCATCCTCTTCCTCACTGGTCTCCGTGACAACGCACGCCATGGCGCCCGTGTGATCCCTCAGTCGCAGCGTATGCTCACACGTCTGCGATGGAAGCGCCAAGACGCCAACCAACAGCAGGGGGCGCCGCCTGTAACACAGCAGAACTGTAAGAAGAACCCGGTCCTGGAGTCCACTCCGGGGTGTCTCTGGACCCACTGAGACCAAAACCCTGTAAAGCCCTGATGACAGAGACTTTGTCCCTTTGCAGACGTCCTCTTGCTTTCACGCCTCAGAATCCAGAAAACAACTTCCTGTGGGTTCATTTTCCGTGCAGCTGATCTCACGGTTCCACTGTGGATGTCAAAGTGTCACCGTCACTCAGACACTGACTGGATTAAAGACAGATCACCTCAGTAATCTGGGATTAACTCAGCCTGCTTGGATCAGCATCAACCATTTTTTGATGAAGCACTGGATTCAGAAATCTAAGTCCTGAAAGCCGCCTGCAGAGGGCAGCGTTCAGTCACTTTTGTCTCCTGGAAATGTGATTTTCTGAACCACCTTTCAGCCTTTTTAACTTTGAAGGGAACAAACTCTGTATAAATCATCATGATGACGTCACAGAGTGACCTCATGGTGAATACTGATCATTTTACTGCAGTATTTTTGTCCATTTACAACTTATGAAGATTCTTTTTAAAAACTTCTGCCGTTTCGCTCAGTGATTTAAATGAAGACTGTGTCTTCCACCTGCTGGCCAAAGTGTCCCACTGCAGTTCTTGATGGACAGTTTTCAACATTTTCACAAAAAACAACCACCTTCAGCTTCAAAAATGATTTTTACACTTTAAAGTGTACAAAGATGTGAGCAGATGAATTCTGGGAAAATGTGTTTGTTTTTTTATAATCTGTTTTAAGGGAGTCAGAGGTTTGAGGACTAATCAGTTGTCCTAATCAGGACTCATCACTAATTGTCAGGAGGATCCATTTTATTATTGCAGTTTGATTGGTCACATTCAGACATGCTGTCACAGAGGGGCGTGGCTTCTTATCACATGACTTTCACTGTTGTCTATTTATCTATGAATCATTTCATTCTGTCTGCACCCTCTGCTGGTAGGAAGAGAGTATAGCATCTACCTGAGTCTGTCACCAGTCTGAAGGTCAAGGCAGGGGTCAAAGGTCACCGTTTGGAAGGACCAGGACAGAGCAGCATTGATGTCAGCTCGGGTCAGACTGGATCCATCAGGGGGCAGCAGAGAGCTCAGACTGAAGTCCGACCAGCAGTTTGAGTGCAGAGAGTCAGAACACTGAGACAAACTGACGAACTGAGGGACGGACGAGTCCAACGAGTACTGCACAGACACACAGAGACAGACAGTCAGAGTGATGAAGTCATTAGGGACTGGTCAGAGTGACCGTCTCAGTAAACGTACCTGTGTCAGAGGACAGGTGTCCTGCTCGTCCAACATCTCTGAGTAAATGTCTCTTTTTGCTCCTCCTTTTCCAAACACCAACTCCATCAGTTTCCATGACAACAGACAGACACACTGCTCCGTCGGCACGCTGGGAATCAGACTGACCCGGAGAAACAGACTTAACTCCCACAATCCTGTGCGATTCTCGCGGTTTACAGATTACAAAACCGTAACGACCAGAAACTGTTTGGTTTTATTGTTGACAAACGTTAATCACAGACTCCTCCCTCCTCTTTATGGCGTTCATACGCACCTCTTCCTCAACGCGGCGGTCAGATGACATACCCACAGGTACTCAGCCACACCTACATTTCTCTGCACCAGTAACCGTGGCAACACTCCGTCTCCAGGGCAGCGGACGTCAGGCTCCAATCCCACAACCCTGCTGAAGGTTGTGACCCTCAGGCTGGAACGCAGACAGGCACAAAGCACGAAGGGAAGGAAGTCAGGGCACGGACGATACAGGAAGTGGACACTGTGGAGCTGGAGACGGGAAATAAAAAAAGAAAAACTTGTCCTCATTAACATGCTAATATGCATATAATATGGTGTGTTCACAGACAAACCGACATCAGCACGACACGGTCTGTTGCTCGCGGGACGTCTGTCTGTTGCTCACCTCCACACTGTCTCCAGGTCTCAGTTTCCTCCTCAAAGCCGGCTGATAGGCCAGACACAGGCCCACCTTTCCATCACACATATGCCCCCCGCCCCATCACTCACAACTTCTGTCACAACACCCTATCACAGGAGGGGGGTGGAGTTTAAAACAAAGGCAACACCCACTGCTTTGAACAGCCAGTAAGAGCAGAGAATTCTCTGTATTCTACCTGGTAACTGATGACTTTGGAGCATTTAGTCTTTACAGCGGATTGGATGGCGTCTCTTTTAGGCTCCGCCTCCTCTGCAGGCTCACCGTCATTGTCATGTGATGGCGGTGGCACCGGTGAATATGTGTCGGTTTGCTCGTGCTCCTTGTGTGTGTGCAGTTCAGAGCAGTTGCTGACACACAACACAGGTTTTCCTCTCCAGGGACTTAGGACACACACACGCAACGCTGTCACGCCCACTCTGATGCCGACGCCCACACAGCGACTCCACCACGCCTTCCCGTCCTGCAGAAAGAGAGTTTGTGACCACGACACAAAACTAATTTAATGTAAAATGATGCAAAGAACATCATTTTCATTCACGCTTTAAACCCTTTATCCACTAGGGGGCAGAAGAACACTCCCTAGGCTCCAGTCCCCCCTTGGATAAGCATTTGAAGATATGTGTGTGTGTGTGTTCATATCCTCAAAAAGTAGCCAAATGATTTTCATTAAAGTTGAAGGTTAAGTGTTTTTGTTTGCTTTGCTGCCTCCTGTGGTGAGGAACAGAAAGATTATGACAGAAAAGAGTTAAAATAACTCCGACCTTGACCAGTATTGGTAGAGAGCGTCTGCCGTCTGTCAGCGTGAAGAAGAAAAAAGTCGTTCCAGAGATTGTCAGCACGGGACAGACAGAAGACACACGTCCACACACAGACAGACGCCGGCCCGGCTGCCTGACAGACACACACAGGTGTTTAGCGCCACATTGGACACTCACTCAGGAACACTACCAAAGCTCACAGGTCAAAGGTCAAACCTGTCCTGCAGAAAATCAACAGCCTCTCTGACCCCAACTGCACCCCTAAGTACTGCCCCTCCTCCAGGATCCACAACCAATCCCTGGTCAGGATCAGGCCACAGCAGCACTGAAGAGTCAATCAGCTCCACGAAGCCTCCAGCCGCTTCATCCTGACTGTGGCCCGGTGCATGCTGGGGGATGTAGTTCCAGTGAGTCAAGAAAACCAGACGATTGAGACACTTCGGAGAGAGAGACAGAGACTGGAGAGACAGAGACAGACAGAGTGAGATGGTGAGACCATCGACCCGCTCAGTAAAGACCAAACAAGAGATTTAATGAACTGTTCTAGGGCCCTGAACGCATGACTTGAGTTGCGGGTTTGGACCCGGACCGCCGCTCACCTCACACCTGACACTCCCACTGGCGTCTGTTAGTGTCCACTCATCACCCCGCCCCTCTCTCAGACAGCCAATCAGAAGCAGGTTGACCCTTGACACAGCTTTGAGGCCTGGATGCGCAAGCTCCGCCTCCCTCACCCAAGCTCGGTGCTGATTGGTGCTCCAGGACAGATTGCTGACACAGGCCATGTGTTGCTGGGCAACCAGCTCAGAGACAGACACCATCCTGTTAGGTGGAGCCACAAAAGACCAAAAAAAAAAAAAAAAAAAAAAAAAACACACAACAAAGAAGAAACAAGAAAACACAGAGAGAGAAAAGACATAAAGAAGTTAAAGTGCTCTGAGGACATCATGTGATGGTGCATCCTGTCAGCTGATTGGTTACCTGTAACTGACAGGTAAGGTGTGATTGACAGGTGTCCTCTGCTGGATTGTCTTCACCACGGAAACACTCAGCCGACACTGAAAACCTAAAAACACAGAAAACACTTTGATGATGTCATAAATGACATCACATCGTCACACAACAACCCCATTCTGATTGGACGACTGACTTGTCTCTGTGTCGTCAGCAGCTGAAGGGGTGTGGTCAGACAGCAGAGGACACACGTGACCTGCGATGAATGTGAACACGCCCTTTAACCACAGCACCTCCTGCAGGACAACATGTGACATTAACAGGACAACAAAATCAATCGTTATTGATCATCTGAACATCAACAACATCATCACTCATCTTCAACCGCTTACTCCAATTAAGGGTCATGGGGGCGGAGCCTATCCCAGCCATCACAGGGTGTGAGGGGGGTTCACGCTGAAGAGGACGCCAGTCTGTCTCAGGGACACATACAGACACACTCCACACAGAAAGGACACAGGTGGAAATCAATCCCACGGCCTTCTTACTGTGAGGCAACAGTGCTAACCACTAGTCCACCATGCGTCCAACATAGCATAATAATGGAAAATAAAGTGAGTATGAATAGAATAAAGTTTTTAATGTCTGTAAGGGTGGATGAATCCCAGAAGACATCTTCTGCGGAGAACTTGTAGGACAGAGACAAACTGGCAACTGCGGTTTAAGGAGACATCAAGGCGCTGGATATCAACACCAAGTACTGGGAGGACCTCGGAGCTGAGTGCTCCAGCTGGAGAAGCATGCTTCACAGGCAGCTGGTGAAGAAAAATCAGAAACCCACAGAAGGGATCCGGCAGTCCACAGACCAGAGTCAGAGCACAGAACCGACCCCTGTGGCCGTGACGGTCACGCTCGCATCGGCCTCTACAGCCACAAGAGGCGCTGCTCCAGACGTGCAGTCAACTAATTATTGGACGGATATTTTCACCCATGGTCAGCCAGGGTGATCTTTAAACACTTAACTGCAGTAATGTTTACTGGAAAACAAAGTGGACTTTTAAAATAAAATGTATATTTTGAAAAACAAACACTGATGGTATCAAGGACAGGAATGTGGAAGGACAGATGGTCGGTTTTGCAAAAAACGATGGAAATGGCTGAGGTGAACATCTACTTTAAGAAAAGGGAGGAGCACAGGGTGTAAGAGTGGAGGAAGGTGCACACAGGTGGACTACATTCTGTGTAGGAGATGTAACAGAGACTGTCAGGTGGTGGAAGGAGAGAGTGTAGCTAGACAACATAGGAAGATGGTTTTAGGACGACTTTAGAGGTGAAGAAGAAGAGGAGGTGAGTGAGAGCTGAACAAAGGATCAGATGGTGGAAGCTGAAGGAAGAAGACTGCTGTGTGAAATTTAATGAGCAGGTGAGAGAAGCACTGGATGGAGGGGAAGCAGTTTTGGACAACTGGAAAAGTACTGCAGATGTGGTGATGGAGACAGACAGGAAGGTACTGGGTGAGATAGAGGGGCAGTGGAAGGAAAAACAAGGAGACTTGGTGGTGGAACGAAGAGGTTGGTGAAAAAAGAATTGGGATAGTCAGAGAAATGAAGAAAGTAGACAGGAGTACAAGGAGATGTGGTGTAAGGTGAAAAGAGAAGTGGTAAAAGCTAAAGAAAAGGCATATAGCAAGCTGTACAAGAAGCTGGATAGTAAGGAAGGAGAAAAGGACTTGTACTGACTGGCTAAACAAAGGAGCAGAGCAGGAAAGGATGTGCAGCAGGTTAGAGTGGTAAATGATGCACATGGTAATGTGCTGACAAGTGAGGAGTGTGTGCTGAAAAGGTGGAGGGATTATTTTGAGGAGGTGATAAATGAAAAAATGAGAGAGAGAAAAGGCTGGATGATGTGGAGAGAGTAAATCAGGAAGTACAAAATATTAGTAAGGAAGACGTGAGGGCTGCTATGAAGAGTGGAAAGGCAGACGGTCCAGATGACATTCCAGTGGAGGCATGGAAATACAGTAGTGTTCAGAATAATAGTAGTGCTATGTGACTAAAAAGATTAATCCAGGTTTTGAGTATATTTCTTATTGTTACATGGGAAACAAGGTACCAGTAGATTCAGTAGATTCTCACAAATCCAACAAGACCAAGCATTCATGATATTCACACTCTTAAGGCTATGAAATTGGGCTATTAGTAAAAAAAAAAGTAGAAAAGGGGGTGTTCACAATAATAGCAGTGTGACATTCAGTCAGTGAGTTCGTCAGTTCTGTAAAACAAACAGGTGTGAATCAGGTGTCCCCTATGTAAGGATGAAAAAAAATTATAGGCTGTTCATCTACAGTGATCTCCAATGCTTTAAAATGGGCAAAAAAAACCAGGGACGCATGGAAGAAAACGGAAAACAACCATCAAAATGGATAGAAGAATAACCAGAATGGCAAAGGCTCACCCATTGATCAGCTCCAGGATGATCAAAGACAGTCTGGAGTTACCTGTAAGTGCTGTGACAGTTAGAAGACGCCTGTGTGAAGCTAATTTATTTGCAAGAATCCCCCACAAAGTCCCTCTGTTAAATAAAAGACGTGCAGAAGAGGTTACAATTTGCCAAAGAACACATCAACTGGCCTAAAGAGAAATGGAGGAATATTTTGTGGACTGATGAGAGTAAAATTGTTCTTTTTGGGTCCAAGGGCCACAGACAGTTTGTGAGACGACCCCCAAACTCTGAATTCAAGCCACAGTTCACAGTAAAGACAGTGAAGCATGGTGGTGCAAGCATCATGATATGGGCATGTTTCTCCTACTATGGTGTTGGGCCTATATATCACATACCAGGTATCATGGATCAGTTTGGATATGTCAGAATACTTGAAGAGGTCATGTTGCCTTATGCTGAAGAGGACATGCCCTTGAAATGGGTGTTTCAACAAGACAATGACCCCAAGCACACTAGTAAACCAGCAAAATCTTGGTTCCAAACCAACAAAATTAATGCCTCGCAGATGTGAAGAAATCATGAAAAACTGTGGTTATACAACTAAATACTAGTTTAGTGATTCACAGGATTGATAAAAAAGCAGTTTGAACATAATAGTTTTGAATTTGTAGCGTCAACAGCAGATGCTACTATTATTGTGAACACCTCCTTTTCTACTTTTTTTACTAATAGCCCAATTTCATAGTCTTAAGAGTGTGTATATCATGAATGCTTGGTCTTGTTTGATTTGTGAGAATCTACTGAATCTACTGGTACCTTGTTTCCGAAGTAACAATAAGAAATATACTCAAAACCTGGATTCATCTTTTTAGTCACATTATGCACTACTATTATTCTGAACACTACTGTATCTAGGAGAGATGACAGTGGAGTTCCTAACCAGATTGTTTCATAAAATGTTGGAAAGTGAGAGGGGTGCCTGAGGAGTGGAGACAAAGTGTGCTGGTTCCTGTTTTTAAGAACAAGGGTGATGTGCAGAGCTGCAGTAACTACAGAGGCATAAAGATGATCAGCCACAGCAGCATGAAGTTATGGGAAAGAGTAGTAGAAGCTAGGCTTAGAAAACAGCAGAAGATATGTTGTGTGAAGAAAGAAAAAGCACAAACTGTTTATTTGATCCTATACCAACAAAACTGTTTAAGGACCTGTGGTCCACTCTTGGACCAGCTGTGCTGGAAATGATTAATCCGTCATTAACTTCTGGATCTGTTCCTAAATATTTCAAATATGCAGTGATTAAACCATTACTTAAGAAACCTAATCTTGACCCTAGTGTATTGAAAAAACTATCAGCCGATATCAAATCTATCATTTGCTCTAAAATTCTGGAAAAAGTGGTGTCACGGCAGCTCGTAGACTATCTTACTGAGAATAATCTCTTTGAGCCACTGCAGTCTGCTTTTAGAAAATATCATTCCACAGAGACGGCTCTCTCTAAAGTGGTGAATGATCTTCTGCTTACAATGGATTCAGACACCACTACGGTTCTGTTGCTGTTAGATCTCAGTGCTGCATTTGATACAGTGGATCATCATATTCTACTTGATAGGCTGGAAAATCATTTTGGGATTACTGGGAGTGCCCTTGCATGGCTGACGTCATACTTGACCAGTCGTTCTCACTGTGTTTTGTACAATAACACTACCTCTAACCTTAGTTACATAAAATTTGGGGTTCCACAGGGGTCCGTCTTAGGCCCCACACTTTTCTCCCTTTATATAGCACCCCTTGGGCACATATTGCAGCATTTTGGGATTACCTTTCACTGCTATGCTGATGATACTCAGTTACACGTGTCGATAACTGCTGGTAATCGCATCCACATAAAATCTTTAGAAGATTGCCTTGCATCAGTGAGAAGCTGGATGTCTAGAAACTTCCTACTTTTAAACTCTGATAAGACTGAAATGATGGTTTTTGGTCGAGTGAGACATCAGCATCAATTTGACCAGTTAACACTTAGTCTAGGCTCGTGTGTCATACATCACACTGACAAAGGAGGAACCTTGGGATAATTTTCATCCTACATTGTCCTTTTACCTCCACATTAGAGATATTGGGCCTCATGTATCAACGTGCGTACGGCGATATTTGAGCGTATATGGGGTGTACGCCAAAACAGCTGCGCTACTTGGCATTTATCAATGTGGTCGTTGGCGTACGCTGCGCTGAAAATATACACCAGGTCGAGAGGTGGCGTAAATTATACACCAAAATGAACCAGCGCTGGAATCCACATAAAAATGAAGATGATCAACATGATAAACAGTGCCATTATACAAATCAATGCATATGTTACATAAATAACACTTTCCTGATTATACTACATAATAATTAATACAAATCCCGCCTTTGCGGGATTGTTATGGAGCACGATCCGTGGCCACAGCGTTACTGCAAAGAAAACTGCTCGCCTTTTTCTCCAGACTTTGAGCCTGGAGCCAGAGCAGCGCTGAGCTTAACTTCATGTGGTGTGATCATTTTAGACTATGAAATTGATAATAACAACTGTAGTTTCGTCATTCCCTTAATTCGCCCGTACTGCAACCAGGTTTTGTCGTCTCCATTCGGTTGTCACAATAAAATAAATACAGAAATACATTTAAAAAATAAAGAAATCTGACAGATTAGGCGTGTCTTATTAATTGAGCGAGCAAATATCCACATGTCAAGAATTATTGACATGTGAAAAGAGAATACAGTGGTCCCTCGCTATAACGCCGTTCACCTGTCGTGGCCTCGGAGTCTCGCGGAGTATTTAGTCCAATTTTGCATGCCTTTTTTTTTTTTTACAGTGTTCTGCGTATCTGTTTATAAGAATCTTGTTGCCCAGAAGAGAAAAGAGCGCCAACAACTACTCATAACTGTGTTTGTCACACGGAAACAATCACCTGCTGCAGCCAGGTGTGAGTGAAAAAAGGCGCAGCGTCAGGACGCAGAGGCCCGATCTGTGAAATACTGGTCAGTCACTATTAATAATTTCTTATGTGTCCAACCTCGTACGTTGATCGTTAAAATTAAATTCGTTAGTTCTAAATGCCATCATAATTATTTATAGGAAAACGTTCTATTTTTATTTCTCAAACAAATGTTTGGGCCTGAAAACAGTTTGGTCTTATTTTCCTACTAAGGTTTGAACTTTGAGAGTGTTTACACACGAGGGACAAGTGAGAAAATGTTCATGCCTGATTGAGAACGTGTATAAACTGTGTAGTGAGGGGTTTTACAGCTTTGAAACGTCTATAATAATTGTAAAAAATAACGGTAACTACGTCGCGGTTTCACGTATTACGGGCTATTTTTAGAACGTAACTCCCGCGATAAACGAGGGACCACTGTAACACTTTTTTGATTATACTATAAAACAATTGATACGACGGCCGCTTTTGGCGCTCTATTGGCACGCGTCGTGATTGGTGGAGTTCTTTTTCTTTGCCGTCTTCCTGGCTTCCATGTCGTAAAATGAGGGTGTGTCTGAAGTGAAGTCTGAATATTTATGGGCGTGTTTATTATAATTACAATTGTTTTCACCCGCCGCATTTATCAAGGTCACGTCAGGCGTACGCCAGAAATGGGCAGGTGCGCACTGCTTGATACATGTCACGGCAACTTTGGTGTACTTCACATTTACACCGTAAATTTACGCCACAAGTGCGCAACTTTGATACATGAGGCCCATTATGAGGACTGCTTTCTTCCATCTGCAAAATATAGTGAAGATTCGTCCCATCCTGTCTATAGCTGATGCTGAGACACTGATTCATGTGTTTGTCTCTTCTAGATTGGATTACTGCAATGTTCTATTTTCTGGTTTACCACAGTCCAGCATTAGGGCTCTCCAATTGGTTCAAAATGCTGCAGCCAGACTTTTGACAGTGTAGCGCCATGGCCTCAATTCGCCCTGATTAAATAAAATATATTAATCCTGTCTCAGTCACAAAAAAAAAAAAACACTGGAGACAGAGACTGCATTTCCACCCCCAGTTGAGAAATTCCTAAGTCATCTGGAGATCTTCAGATAAGTCTGGAGACATCACCCAATGGTCCAACACTGTTTCGCAGAGGAAAACAAAGCTGTAATTCAAAGCTCTTGAAAAGGAAGCCCTCGTCTTTTATCGGGTAAACTCTGGTCATTATGAATGACATGACATTATAATTGCTTCACGTCAGAATCTGAGCTTCTCCAGGCCATGAGAACCCAAACTTTTATGATCAAGCTAAGACAGGACCTCTCCTCATCTGGCAGGGGGGCTTGCTCCATGATAACATGTGGTCATAAACTTTGTCCTGACAATCAGCTTTTATCTTGGGGTTTAAAGCAAAGGAAAAGACCTTTCTTTTAAAATAAAAGAATCACATCAGTATTCTTTGATTCACATGTATAAAAACTTATAAGGGTGTTTGTATTGATTATTCAAGCAAATGCTGTGCATGTATTCTATTTTATTGACCTGTGTCCTTTTTAACTGATGTGTGTTTAAGTGATCTTTTTGCAGTGTCAGCATGTTGATGAAGTATTCTGTTTTAACCAAATGGAGTGTCTAAGTGTCTATTAATAATGGGTGTCCATTAGCATGTCTGAGAACAAATAGTATTTCAAATTAATTAATGTGTTTAAATACTTGAATCATTTGAGTCTGCTCTGACGACATGAAGTTTCTGTGAGATTACACACACCCTAAATCGGCGGAGTTTGGTGACATCAGTCCCCCTTTAAGAAGTTAGCACAGAGCCTCGCTTGACCCTTCTCCCTCCGTCTTCTGCCTACTTCTGCTTCCTTCTCTCTCTGCTTTCTTCTTTGTAAACACTTAATTTTTTTTTTTTTTTGGGGGGGGGGGGGGCAGGCCCCATTGCTAAGCAGTGCAAAGCTAAGCTACCACGTGGCATTCATTCATTCTTTACTTTTGGACAAACTTAAAGTTTTAACCTGACGCTTTAAGATGTGTCAAATCTTTTGAATTCTTAAGAGAACCTCCGAGCTGAGCTTTTCAAATTAAGAGCGAATTTACAGAAAAGCGACTTCTCCTTTTCATAATTTTCAGCGCTCTTAAAGTTTTACTTTTTCTAAATTCACAAAGACTTTAATTTGGCTTCAACAATTTTTAAAGCTACCAGACACCATTTTCAACAAACACCTTCTACCTCTGGGTTCCTGCAAGCTGACAACAGAGCTGATTTCAACCCAGCAGCTAACCGTCGGCAAAGCCAGCTGACCCAAGCCCTGGGATCACTCAGGGACACCTCTGAGTTAACCCCTCCGACCCAGGTGAGCTCACACTGCCCAGAGCATGGACATCCGCAACGGACAGATTGGACCGTCCAAAAACTCTTCAACAGCAGCTAAGTGACCCAGTCGATGGTTCCACAAAAAAGGTTTGTTGTCTATGGATACAAAGTGGCTAATTTTAACCCTTTGGCCCCTTTTCTTAAACATATTTATGCTTAATATTTTTCTTAATAATCAGCTTCAAAATTCATCACTAAATTCCAATCAGATTTATTTACTTAAAGTTTTAAGCTTTCCCTCTTTCTTCCAACGTCTCATAAGTGAGTAAGAAAATTGTTTCCATGAATGAACTTACTATTTCCAATCACTGTCCAGAAAATGCCAGTAAAATGTTCATTTCTTGTATAAATTGTAAATAAATTGTAAATATTTTCTGCTGTGGCTTATTTTGTGAGAATTCAGACTTCAGATCAGAGATTGATTAAATTAAATCAAGACTGATTAATTCGAGACTGATAAATAATGTTTAAAGCACTTATGCTATAAATAAGTTGTGCCCCAATTACTGATTAAATAATAAGTATTAAACCCTAAATTAATTATTTTGTTACATTGGGCCTAGTCCAATCTGATTCATTTTGAGAGTTTAACTACTCATTCACTATAAATTGCTACATATTAATGGTTCCCCGTGTGTGAGCCGATCGCGTTTTATTCCATAAATAAATGCTACATATTTGGTGCTCCTGTGTGGAGGCATAAAGATTTAAACAAAAACATTACATATAATGGAGTCCCGTGTGAGCGCGGTTCAGTAAAAATTATTAAATAAATGTTACATATTTATGTTTCCCCGTTGCGAGGCCTGAATATCTGTAAAGCAAAGTGTCTCCAATAAATAAATACATAAACGTTACAACAGGAAGCAGAAACTTCGACCACATTACACCCATTTTGGCGTCTTTTCACTGGCTTCCTGTCCCTGTGAGATCAGATTTTAAGGTTCTTCTACTAGCCTATAAAATTGTTCATGGACTTGCATCTCCCTACTTCGCTGACCTAATTCATTTCTTTGGGACCATCCACTCCACCAGGTGATTTCACCGATTAACATCATTGAGCAGATGGTATCAGTTAATCAGAGTGGAATGGGGAAGAAGAGAGTGCAGGCAGAGGGTGAAAAAAGGTGGCAGGAGTGATTTATGACTGAAAAATATCAGCAAGAGTGGAGAAAGTTTATAAGACAATAGTGAGACCAGATATGTTGGACAGCTTAGAGACGGTGGCACTAACAAAAAGACAGGAAGTGGAGATTCTCGTTGGGAGTGATGAGGATGGACAGGATTAGGAATGAACATATCAGAGGGACAGCTCAGGTGGGACAGTTTGGAGACAAAGTCAGAGAGGTGAGACTGAGATGGTTTGGACATGTGCAGAGGAGGGACCCAGGGTATATAGGGAGAAGGATGCTGAGGATGGAGCCACCAGGCAGGAGGAGAAGAGGGAGGACAAAGAGGAGGTTCATGGATGTGCTGAGGACATGCAGGTGGTTTTTGAGACAGAGGACAATACAGAGGACAGGGTGAGATGGAAATGACTGATCTGCTGTGACGCCCCCTAACGGGAACAGCTGGAAGAAGAAGACTGAAAATAAAATATTTACATTATTGTGTTCCACTAAATTAAAATATGTTGTTTTTACCGAATCGGCGCCGTTTTTAACACCAACGTTCTCTGTCGAACTTTATTTCAGAGTTTAAACTTTCGCCTTTCACAGTTATAATACGGCCGACTTTAAGTGCAAACTTCACTGAATTAGCGCCAGTTTTTGGTTTCATTTTTTGTTTGCAACGTCATAAAAACCAGAGTTTATTTAAACTGACACATTTTTTAAAGGAGTTCAGATGATTTTCTACAAACCGCCTCGCTGCTCGGTCTGAAGTGGTTCAGGAACGAGTCCATGTCCGGATCTGGACGGTTCCAGTCTCTCCTCTGCTGTCCGACCGGAGACACGATTAACGATCACAAACAGATAAACTTTAAAAATGAGAAATAAACAAACTCCACCAGCACATCGAGCGGGAGTTCAAGATTCTGCTTCTTCTTCTTCTTCTTCTTCTTCTTCCTCCGCTTTAGTTTTCCGGTCAGCTGACGTGGTGTTGAATTACTGCCACCTGCTGGAACAAGTGAAACACATCCACGTCTGAAACAAGAAAAAGTAAAAATAAGTAAACGAATTAAAGGTGGGGGGCGGGGCTTAGCCGCAGTTCACCCGAGCAGCTGATTTCATATGAACAGGATCAAAGTGAAGTTTCAGTTTCAGCTCGGTGGGGCGGATGGTCTCGTCTCAGAACAAGGTTCGATTCCTTTAGAGGATTAATGCTGCTATGTGTTTAGTGACAAGAAAGAAATTATTGCTCTTAAACCTGTGATGTCACACACAGAAACACACACACACACACACATACACACACACAGAGAGAGAGAGAGAAATTCTTCATTTTTAGCTTATAGTTAGGGCTGGATCAGGTGACCCTGGACCATCCCTTAGTTATGCTGCTATAGACGTAGACTGCTGGGGGGTTCCCATGATGCACTGTTTCTTTCTCTTTTTGCTCTGTATGCACCACTCTGCATTTAATCATTAGTGATTGATCTCTGCTCCCCTCCACAGCATGTCTTTTTCCTGGTTCTCTCCCTCAGCCCCAACCAGTCCCAGCAGAAGACTGCCCCTCCCTGAGCCTGGTTCTGCTGGAGGTTTCTTCCTGTTAAAAGGGAGTTTTTCCTTCCCACTGTCACCAAGTGCTTGCTCACAGGGGGTCGTTTTGACCGTTGGGGTTTTTCTGTAATTATTGTATGGCCTTGCCTTACAATATAAAGCACCTTGGGGCAACTGTTTGTTGTGATTTGGCGCTATATAAATAAAATTGATTGATTGATTGATTTTTCCTGATCTCCAGTAAATTAATGTGAAGATTTTGGAGATGAACTGTAATTTTATTCATTTATATATATTTTCTTAGCGGAAGAAAATGGATTGATGGATGGATATATATTTTCTTATCCTAACCATGTGTAAAAGCTTTTGGAGTTAATCTGTAAAAGGATCATAATTCACTTATGGTGTTTATGACATGAAATTACATATTTTGTCAGTGATTCATGTTAATTTCATGAATGAGCTGAAAGTTTTGTGTTGAATTTTATAATAATTAAAATCATTATTTGATAAATAAAATGTTAATAACGATGATACCACTACTGTTACTCGTGTTAATATAAACAGATTAATATTTTTTATTTTACTGCTGTTGTATTATTTTTATTTCTGTTTTATTTTTGGAGAAAGGGTGATAAATTACATTTTTGATCATTCTTCTTGTGTGCATCATGAAACTTACCAGCTTTGTTGTCATGTTTGTATTTTCAGTTAAACACACACGGGCAGTTTGAACATCAATTTGGATGTTGCTTGCTCCAAATCATTTGAATAGAACAAACCTGACTGAGGTCAGAGCAGCAGAAACCAACAGGTCTCCATCAAACACTCAGACCAGCTCTCAGTACTGGAATGAGAACAGATCACAGCTTTCTGGAGACAAACGGACACTGTTCAGATCAGCTGTTCTTCAAGACAAAGTGCTGATCATCAAAAGACTGGTTGTGGACGAGTGGAGACATGTCCTCCAGGACTTTCAGTGGGCAGTGACATGAGTCCACCGAACCAGATGGGTCTCATTTGGTTCTACTTTTATCATATCATGCACAAAGGTTTTACTTCAGTTCACATTCTGTTGCTTGTGCAAATTGTTTCTCTGTCCACACGTCTGAGGTGCTGAAACTGATCAGCGCTTTAATCAGCACTTAGTGTCTCTGTCCTCATGTCTGTGGTGCTGAAACTGATCTGCACTTTAATCAGCACTTAGTGTCTCTGTCCACACGCCTGCGGTGCTGAAACTGATCGGCACTTTCATCTCCAGTCAGTTAGTGTCTCTGTCCACACGTCTGAAGTGGTGAAACTGATCGGCACTTTCATCTCCAGTCAGTTAGTGTCTCTGTCCACACGTCTGTGGTGCTGAAACTGATCTGCACTTTAATCAGCACTTAGTGTCTCTGTCCACACGCCTGCGGTGCTGAAACTGATCGGCACTTTCATCTCCAGTCAGTTAGTGTCTCTGTCCACACGTCTGAAGTGGTGAAACTGATCGGCACTTTCATCTCCAGTCAGTTAGTGTCTCTGTCCACACGTCTGAGGTGCTGAAACTCATTGGTGGTTTAATTGGCACTTAGTTAGTGTCTCTGTCCTCACGTCTGTGGTGCTGAAACTGATCAGCGCTTTAATCAGCACTTAGTGTCTCTGTCCTCACGTCTGCGGTGCTGAAACTGATCGGCACTTTAATCAGCACTTAGTGTCTCTGTCCTCACGTCTGCGGTGCTGAAACTGATCTGCACTTTAATTAGCACTTAGTGTCTCTGTCCTCACGTCTGCGGTGCTGAAACTGTTCGGCACTTTCATCTCCAGTCAGTTAGTGTCTCTGTCCACATGTCTGAGGTGCTGAAACTCATTGGTGATTTAATTGGCAGTTAGTGTCTCTGTCCTCACGTCTGTGGTGCTGAAACTGATCAGCGCTTTAATCAGCACTTAGTGTCTCTGTCCACACGTCTGCGGCGCTGAAACTGATCGGCACTTTCATCTCCAGTTAGTTAGTGTCTCTGTCCACACGTCTGAGGTTCTGAAACTGATCGGCACTTTCATCTCCAGTTAGTTAGTGTCTCTGTCCTCACGTCTGCAGTGCTGAAACTGATCAGCGCTTTAATCAGCACTTAGTGTCTCTGTCCTCACGTCTGCGGTGCTGAAACTGATCGGCACTTTCATCTCCAGTCAGTTAGTGTCTCTGTCCACGTCTGAGGTGCTGAAACTCATTGGTGGTTTAATTGGCACTTAGTTAGTGTCTCTGTCCTCACGTCTGCGGTGCTGAAACTGATCAGCGCTATAATCAGCACTTAGTGTCTCTGTCCACACGTCTGTGGTGCTGAAACTGATCAGCGCTATAATCAGCACTTAGTGTGTCTGTCCTCACGTCTGTGGTGCTGAAACTGATCAGCGCTATAATCAGCACTTAGTGTCTCTGTCCACACGTCTGCGGCGCTGAAACTGATCGGCACTTTCATCTCCAGTCAGTTAGTGTCTCTGTCCTCACGTCTGCGGTGCTGAAACTGATCAGCGCTTTAATCAGCACTTAGTGTCTCTGTCCTCATGTCTGTGGCGCTGAAACTGATCGGCACTTTCATCTCCAGTTAGTGTCTCTGTCCACACGTCTGCGGTGCTGAAACTGATCGGCACTTTAATCAGCACTTAGTGTCTCTGTCCTCACGTCTGCGGTGCTGAAACTGATCGGCACTTTAATCAGCACTTAGTGTCTCTGTCCTCACGTCTGCGGTGCTGAAACTGATCGGCACTTTCATCTCCAGTCAGTTAGTGTCTCTGTCCACATGTCTGAGGTGCTGAAACTCATTGGTGGTTTAATTGGCACTTAGTTAGTGTCTCTGTCCTCACGTCTGTGGTGCTGAAACTGATCAGCGCTATAATCAGCACTTAGTGTCTCTGTCCACACGTCTGCGGCGCTGAAACTGATCGGCACTTTCATCTCCAGTCAGTTAGTGTCTCTGTCCTCACGTCTGCGGTGCTGAAACTGATCAGCGCTTTAATCAGCACTTAGTGTCTCTGTCCTCATGTCTGTGGCGCTGAAACTGATCGGCACTTTCATCTCCAGTTAGTGTCTCTGTCCACACGTCTGCGGTGCTGAAACTGATCGGCACTTTAATCAGCACTTAGTGTCTCTGTCCTCACGTCTGCGGTGCTGAAACTGATCGGCACTTTCATCTCCAGTTAGTTAGTGTCTCTGTCCGCACATCTGCGGTGCTGAAACTGATCGGCACTTTCATCTCGTTAGTTAGTGTCTCTGTCCACATATCTGCGGTGCTGAAACTGATCGGCACTTTCATCTCCAGTCAGTTAGTGTCTCTGTCCACACATCTGAGGTGCTGAAACTCATTGGTGGTTTAATTGGCACTTAGTGTCTCTGTCCACACGTCTGAGGTGCTGAAACTCATTGGTGGTTTAATTGGCACTTAGTGTCTCTGTCCTCACGTCTGCGGTGCTGAAACTGATCAGCGCTTTAATCAGCACTTAGTGTCTCTGTCCACACGTCTGAGGTTCTGAAACTGATCGGCACTTTCATCTCCAGTAAGTTAGTGTCTCTGTCCACATGTCTGAGGTGCTGAAACTCATTGGTGGTTTAATTGGCACTTAGTTAGTGTCTCTGTCCTCACGTGTGTGGTGCTGAAACTGATCAGCGCTATAATCAGCACTTAGTGTCTCTGTCCACACGTCTGCGGCGCTGAAACTGATCGGCACTTTCATCTCCAGTCAGTTAGTGTCTCTGTCCTCACGTCTGCGGTGCTGAAACTGATCAGCGCTTTAATCAGCACTTAGTGTCTCTGTCCTCACGTCTGTGGCGCTGAAACTGATCGCCACTTTCATCTCCAGTTAGTGTCTCTGTCCACACGTCTGCGGTGCTGAAACTGATCGGCACTTTAATCAGCACTTAGTGTCTCTGTCCTCACGTCTGCGGTGCTGAAACTGATCACCACTTTCATCTCCAGTCAGTGTCTCTGTCCTCACGTCTGTGGTGCTGAAAC
This sequence comes from Thalassophryne amazonica, assembly GCF_902500255.1. NCBI lineage: Eukaryota > Metazoa > Chordata > Actinopteri > Batrachoidiformes > Batrachoididae > Thalassophryne > Thalassophryne amazonica. The sequence goes on along the minus strand of NC_047125.1, from coordinate 34,856,819 downwards.
TGATCAGCGCTTTAATCAGCACTTAGTGTCTCTGTCCTCATGTCTGCGGTGCTGAAACTGATCAGCAGTTTGGCAGAGAAAGTTATTTGTCAGTGGATTCATTACCTGCTCCTTCCATCATTAAAGTTTCTGTCCACTTCAGCTCCACCACTTGAACATTTCTGCTAAGAACATAGTTTTTGTTTTTTTTGCAAATGTACAAATCAGAAGTTGTGAAATTGGATTGTTGAATTCTCTTCCAACAAAGCAAAAATCATGTTCACTTTATTTATTTAAATGTGTTCTTGTGTAAGTCGTTAAGACGGTAGATCACATTCAGCCGAACATAATGAAAATTTAATCATCTTGTTACTCAAAGGAATAATTGTATTTGTCAGCAGAAATGAGCAGTGTGTTGATATTGGCCTTTTTTTCTGGTGAGCGTTTGTTTGTGTACACTGTAGTTACAGTGGTGAGAATGTGGAAGCATCACATCCAACCTGGTGACACTGGATGGGAGAGGTTTCCTTATGTCCCAGGAATAAGCCTGAGCAGGATTATCTCCATCCAGTGGACTAGAACTGAACAGAAAGCTGAGATCCAGATCATTAACTGAAGTTAACGGACTGAAAGAATGGCTCAGTCCCAGTCAGCAGGTCCAGTGGACTCACGCAAACAGGCCGAAACAATGCAGATTTTCTTTACCCATCATGTTCATTTATTCCAACCTTTACCCTGAAAAGGGCCTTTTCTGTTCATCTCCCACAAATTAAACTCATCTGGAGCCACAAAATGTATCTGACCCTTAAAATAAATTCAGAAAGATCACACAGCAACATAAATTTCATATAAAGCTATTTATATACATATAAAGTTGACATAGTTGTATTTTTTTGTATTTTGTTTATAACCCCAATAAACATCAGGATGAAATCATCACTTTTACAGCCAGTCAGAAGATAAACACATGAACATTTCTGAGTCCCTGAATACATCTGGACTTCACATCAGTTATTAACAAGAACAGTTTGTACTGGACAGAAAATCTGTGTCAAGCAGACAGTTCTCAAAAACAAAGTCACTGAGCGGGAAGGAGACGACTGAGGGGAGCCACCAAGACAACTCCTGGGGTTGTTTGTGTTACATCCACAAAACTATAGAATGACTAAGTGTGAATATTTGTTTTGTTTTTTTAACTTGTTAGAACAAATAAAAGCACTAAACATAATATAATACAAGAATTAAAATAAAATACAGGGTATGTTCAGGTGTACTTGGAAAGAAACTGAACAGAACAGTGTGGCTGATTTGACTCTGCAAATTAAAACAAAAGTAAATAAAGAGGTTGTGCACTTTGAAATCAATAAAACAAAGCTGCAGAGTGATATGTTTGAAAGGTGAACTTAAAAATCACCCTGTTTGTATTTTTATGAAGACTGAAGCTGGTTTCAGAGTGACAGACTCTCAGCTCCTCCATCGCGTGTCACAGCTGAACATAAAACAGAATGTGAAATAAATAAGGCTGTAAAACATATCACCGTTCAGAGTTCTCACCTGCTGAATGTGGTTTCTGCTTCTCAACGTCACATCAGCTTTGTACTGTGCATACTGGCGTGTGCACACGCGGACCACGGTGAGCGGGTCGGTACCGTCGGTACCACAGCGCTTCACTCAGTGTGAATATTACAGCAGAGACATCTGAGATTATTCCAGGTGTTTGTCATAAAATACTCCAGATGAAACAAACAGATGGGTTCCACGACGGTAAGCGGCTCCACATTGACACCAGGAGCTGCTGGACTCAGCCCCTGTCACTCAAAGAGACCACGCCCCCAAATTTACAAAACTTTATGTTTAAAATGTCATAAACTAAGAAGTTAGAAAAAAATTCACAGCTGTCATGGAGGAAACTAGCTGCAGAGATCAAAACTGTTTCGGGTTTTTTGTACCAGGCTGTAAACATCTTTATATCTGCTCTAAAGTTGGGCATTTTAACATAGACATCTATGGAAATGTGCGCTGTTTGGGAACTTCACGTGGCCGGTCAAGGAACTGCAACTGCTTGGGACTAGCAGGAAGGTGACAAAAGAAACCATCGAAGTTTACTGCTTGGATTTATCATACAAGCTGTTCGCACTCCTGAATGGTGGGTCGTCAGTGCCTCCTGATGACGATGATGGTGATGATGATTTCCCCCCTGCAGAGAAGACTTCCTTCCCCCTGCTATCGTTTTGTCTCTGCTCAGTTGGACATCTTCTCTCTCAACTTCCTCGTTCTAATGCAGCATCCACAGAACAGATTCTTTTTGACTGTCATACCTACTGAGGCTTGTTGAGACCCGGGTTTTATGGTTGTGTGGGTGTGTCCTCATCCATCATACTGGCAACCTTCAGCTCTGCCTACAAAACAGAAAACAAAAACTGTACTCAAGTCTTCTTTGGGCTACACGTTTCCACATACCAAGTCCAGAACTAAAGACTTTTGTTTCCCCCTCAGTAAATGCAGGATGTTTTTAGAACCTCGCGTTTCCACGCCACAGCTGGGACATGTCCTTCAGCAATATCTGTTACGAGGCTAATGTTTATTACATCTATTAATTAACTGTGGACATCTTCTACAGGTGCCAAATAGGACAACTGCACCTTTAGATGACTTTAGAAACATCAAATATCAAAATCAGTATCGGTCTCAAAAATCCTGCATCAGATTTTTTGGGCAGCAGATAATGAGAAACATGGCAGCGACTTTACGAGGTTTGTTTTGGCACATTTTTGACGCGCGTTACCAGAATCCCGTTTAAGGTCCATCTGTGTCTGTTTGTACAGTTAGTCTGTTTACATGAGAATACCCAGCAAAGGGCTTTTCCTAATCCCAGAAACATCACGGAACAGAACGGGATGTGAAGACATGTTATACAACCCCTGGCAAAAATTATGGAATCACCGGCCTCGGAGGATGTTCATTCAGTTGTTTAATTTTGTAGAAAAAAAGCAGATCACAGACATGACACAAAACTAAAGTCATTTCAAATGGCAACTTTCTGGCTTTAAGAAACACTATAAGAAATCAGGAAAAAAAATTGTGACAGTCAGTAACGGTTACTTTTTTAGACCAAGCAGAGGGAAAAAATATGGACTCACTCAATTCTGAGGAAAAAATGATGGAATCATGAAAAACAAAAGAACGCTCCAACACATCACTAGTATTTTGTTGCACCACCTCTGGCTTTTATAACAGCTTGCAGTCTCTGAGGCATGGACTTAATGAGTGACAAACAGTACTCTTCATCAATCTGGCTCCAACTTTCTCTGATTGCTGTTGCCAGATCAGCTTTGCAGGTTGGAGCCTTGTCATGGACCATTTTCTTCAACTTCCACCAAAGATTTTCAATTGGATTAAGATCCGGACTATTTGCAGGCCATGACATTGACTCTATGTGTCTTTTTGCAAGGAATGTTTTCACAGTTTTCGCTCTATGGCAAGATGCATTATCATCTTGAAAAATGATTTCATCATCCACAAACATCCTTTCAATTGATGGGATAAGAAAAGTGTCCAAAATATCAACGTAAACTTGTGCATTTATTGATGATGTAATGACAGCCATCTCCCCAGTGCCTTTACCTGACATGCAGCCCCATATCATCAATGACTGTGGAAATTTACATCTTCTCTTCAGGCAGTCATCTTTATAAATCTCATTGGAAAGGCACCAAACAAAAGTTCCAGCATCATCACCTTGCCCAATGCAGATTCCAGATTCATCACTGAATATGACTTTCATCCAGTCATCCACAGTCCACGATTGCTTTTTCTTAGCCCATTGTAACCTTGTTTTTTTCTGTTTAGGTGTTAATGATGGCTTTCGTTTAGCTTTTCTGTATGTAAATCCCATTTCCTTTAGGCGGTTTCTTACAGTTCAGTCACAGACGTTGACTTCAGTTTCCTCCCATTCGTTTTGTTGTGCATTTGAGACATATTGCTTTAAGTTTTCTGTCTTGACGCTTTGACGTCTTCCTTGGTCTACCAGTATGTTTGCCTTTAACAACCTTCCCATGTTGTTTGTATTTGGTCCAGAGTTTAGACACAGCTGACTGTGAACAACCAACATCTTTTGCAACATTGCGTGATGATTTACCCTCTTTTAAGAGTTTGATAATCCTCTCCTTTGTTTCAATTGACATCTCTCGTGTTGGAGCCATGATTCATGTCAGTCCACTTGGTGCAACAGCTCTCCAAGGTGTGATCACTCCTTTTTAGATGCAGACTAACGAGCAGATCTGATTTGATGCAGGTGTTAAGTTTTGGGGATGAAAATTTACAGGGTGATTCCATAATTTATTCCTCAGAACTGAGTGAGTACATATTTTTTTTCCTCTGCTTGGTCTAAAAAAGTAACCATTACTGACTGCCACAATTATTTTTCCTGATTTCTTATAGTGTTTCTTAAAGCCAGAAAGTTGCCATTTGAAATGACTTTAGTTTTGTGTCATGTCTGTGATCTGCTTTTTTTCTACAAAATTAAACAACTGAATGAACATCCTCCGGGGCCGGTGATTCCATCATTTTTGCCGGGGGTTGTAGGACTACAGTAGTGTTTAGAATAATAGTAGTGCTATGTGACTAAAAAGATTAATCCAGATTTTGAGTATATTTCTTATTGTTACATGGGAAACAAGGTACCAGTAGATTCAGTAGATTCTCACAAATCCAACAAGACCAAGCATTCATGATATTCACACTCTTAAGACTATGAAATTGGGCTATTAGTAAAAAAAAAAGTAGAAAAGGGGGTGTTCACAGTAACAGTAGCATCTGCTGTTGACGCTACAAACTCAAAACTATTATGTTCAAACTGCTTTTTTATCAATCCTGTGAATCACTAAACTAGTATTTAGTTGTATAACCACAGTTTTTCATGATTTCTTCACATCTGCGAGGCATTAATTTTGTTGGTTTGGAACCAAGATTTTGCTGGTTTACTAGTGTGCTTGGGGTCATTGTCTTGTTGAAACACCCATTTCAAGGACATGACCTCTTCAGCATAAGGCATCATGACCTCTTCAAGTATTCTGACATATCCAAACTGATCCATGATACCTGGTATGCGATATATAGGCCCAACACCATAGTAGGAGAAACATGCCCATATCATGATGCTTGCACCACCATGCTTCACTGTGAACTGTGGCTTGAATTCAGAGTTTGGGGGTTGTCTCACAAACTGTCTGTGGCCCTTGGACCCAAAAAGAACAATTTTACTCTCATCAGTCCACAAAATATTCCTCCATTTCTCTTTAGGCCAGTTGATGTGTTCTTTGGCAAATTGTAACCTCTTCTACACATGTCTTTTATTTAACAGAGGGACTTTGTGGGGGATTCTTGCAACTAAATTAGTTTCACACAGGCGTCTTCTAACTGTCACAGCACTTACAGGTAACTCCAGACTGTCTTTGATCATCCTGGAGCTGATCAGTGGGTGAGCCTTTGCCATTCTGGTTATTCTTCTATCCATTTTGATGGTTGTTTTCCGTTTTCTTCCACACGTCTCTGTTTTGGTTTTTTTTTTGTCCATTTTAAAGCATTGGAGATCATTGTAGATGAACAGCCTATCATTTTTTGCACCTGCGTATAAGTTTTCCCCTCTCCAATCAACTTTTTAATCAAACTACGCTGTTCTTCTGAACAATGTCTTGAACGTCCCATTTTCCTCAGGCTTTCAAAGAGAAAAACATGTTCAACAGGTGCTGACTTCATCCTTAAATAGGGGACACCTGATTCACACCTGTTTGTTCCACAAAATTGATGAACTCACTGACTGAATGTCACACTACTATTATTGTGAACACCCCCCTTTTCTACTTTTTTTTACTAATAGCCCAATTTCATAGTCTTAAGAGTGTGCATATCATGAATGCTTGGTCTTGTTGGATTTGTGAGAATCTACTGAATCTACTGGTACCTTGTTTCCCATGTAACAATAAGAAATATACTCAAAACCTGGATTCATCTTTTTAGTCACATAGCACTACTATTATTCTGAACACTACTGTATGTTATGTCTGCTACTTTGACGTCAGAGTAGCAGCAGTTAGCCACGTTAATTATGTAAGAAAAGTAGAGCGAGGACACATTTACTAGAATAGAATATATCCAACAGACACTAGATTCACTCATGTTAGCTAAGCTAGCATAGCCAAACACATGCAGCTAAAGCGTGCTAGCTTACCTCATCATGTTCTGTCACACTGAGGTTCTTCTCTGGTGTCCATCTCTGTTTCTAAGCAGTGAGACGACGCCACTGAAATAATAGCATAACGACAGCATGTTGTTAGCTCACCAAATAAATCCAAATGGAATCATGTGACATTGACATTACTGTTAACTGATTCTTACTAAACATTTAATATTGTCATCAGGTTTGGTTCCTATTCATGTATCACTTACAGCTAGCTAACGTCCTTTAGTGTGGTCAGGAACCTTCTCGTAGCACAATTGGAAACCCAGAGCGACATTTTTACCGTTATCACTGGAAAACAAAGTTCAAAAGGTCACAAGGAAAATTATTCTGCTCTCTCTGAAAAACAAAAGTTTTTGATTTTGAGATTGTCACTCATCAACAGAAGCTCTTTTTTGCAAAGGTCTCGTGGAAATTATTCCTTTATCTCAGCAACAAAAAAAAAGATGTTTTCACATGATCTTAATATATTGATTACAGGTGTTTTGACAGATAGCAGCACTTAGTGTCTGTAATATTAAACATGAAATCTGTCTGAATAAAAATTACATTTTAATATTAAATATTAATATATCCACTTTAAATCTGAGTTTATACTGTGTCTCCTCCTCCTGCTTGCTGATTGGTTACTGGACTTGTCATGTATCACTTCTGTCCAGTCAGACGCACCGCTGCACCTTAGCTCCGCCCTGTTTGGAATGGACAGTTCCCGCCTTCTCCCTTTGTTGAGTGGGCGGAGCCTTGTGGCCGCACAGGTTGACATGCGGTCAAGTAAACCAATTAGAAGCGAGTGTCCATCTGAGCCACGCCCATATTCGCACTCTGCGTAAACGCCCTCAGAATAGAATGACCAAAGGGGGCGTTCCGTGTGGGCGGGGCCAGGCTGGAGCTCGACCCAGTTTGAAAGTGAACCAACGGCTCCAGTCGCTGCTTCATCCCCAAACAACAACAAGAACCGACAGTCCCGAACCCAGAAACTGGCCCGGACTCTGCTGCAGCGTGTACCGGCCCTCCTGACCCGTGAGTACCGTTCTGGCGCCGGCCGGGTCCGGGCGGGCGGCCCCGGGCCGGCTGGTGGGCTGTTGGGGGAAAAAGCTCTGTGACTGCGGCTGGGGGGGGGGAATAAATAAATAAATAAATAAATAAAAATGGCTGCTTTCAGAGCTCCGAGCGGCTTGGCTGAGAGACTGAGCCATGCTTCAACGTGTTTCTGCGGCTGAGCTGCGCTAACTGTCCGGTCACGTCGCTGTAAACACGAAACGCCCATTTTGGAGCATGAATACCAGGAAATAGCCACATCCCATCCACACAACATAGACCCCTCCAGAGCGTAGCCGGAGCCCTGCGTTGAAAATGCGTAGCTGCTGGAGTGACACGTTCTTTCCATTGCAGACGCGCCGTTCGGAAGTAAAGAGCGGCGCGTCGCCAAAGCATAAACGGAGTTTTGGTGTAAAGCGCGGTGTTGTGGACGCTGCCGCGCGTTGGCGCGCTGCTAGCCGGCCGCTAGCGAAGGGGGATGGGGCGGCTCGGAGCTCCGCAGAGGGCGGGAAGGGAAATGGTGGTCCATTGTTCTGTTAGCATGCTAGGCTAGCCGCTCCGTGGAGCTCCGCGGCGCGCAGCCAGCGGCTCTTTAAGCCGCTTCCAGGCGCCGTGCGGCGGCCTGCGCGCTCCGCCCTGCCCGCTCAGTGCCGCCCGGCCCCCGGCCGCGGGGCATCCGAGCTCCGCCGGGCAGAAAAACGGGTCCCCGGTGGGCTCCTTTTGTTCGGGGCCATGTGAGAATAACAATGAAGCAATCACTAATCAATCACACGGTTATCGATCACAGCCGCCTCAGCTGGCAGGACTTGATGTGAAGAAAAAAAAAAATTGTTTTCATCTTAAAGAGTTATTCTGCTAAAAATTCTTCTGCGGCCTTTAAACTGTAAAATAATCAAATCATTGACGTTATGTGTTTAAATATTTTCATAAAAATAAATTAACAGGTTTGTGGTTCACTGGCTGCTCTCAAGTTCAATCAGTCAAATTACTGATTAATCACATTTTCATTAACTGTTGGAAAAAGGTCAAATTGACCAAATATCATCAGTTTATTAGTAAATATCCCATGAATCAGTTTGTTAATCAGTTGATTGTACACCAATTTAGTCCTTAATTAAATTAGACTTGAGAGCCTTTTCGGTTTTATGCTGAAAACAAAACAGTTGAACAGTTTTTTTTTTTATTGCTTAGAACTCCATGTTGGATACGTGGGTAAGTTCCATATAGAGGGGGGTGCCCGTCTGACGTCACAGCACGGGGTGACATTTTCATTATTTCTTACTTTACTAAGTCATGTTTTATGCAGTAAATGTATCTGACGGCTCCTGACTTGAGTCGTGGGTCACAAACGTAACAATCCCCTTCCCATGATGACAGCCGAAAATATTGCAGAAAGGAGCGTGATGTCCTTTTCCTGAGCAGATGCACTAAAACACATTTTGACTGTTGGAAATGCAGAATCAGAATTATTTTCTTTTGATGTGCACATGAACACAGCATGAAGGAGAGAACCTGAAACATACCCCAACCAAAGAGATCAACACCCCCCACCCCACCCCACCCCCCAGAAAGGAGGAAATAAGGAGGGGGGCACCTTGTGAAGGGTGACATTGAGACATTTACCTGTTTATTTACGTTATTCTTGATTAATGTTGACTGTTGTCCCATTTTTGTTTGTGTGTTGAGTGTTTGATGAATGACTGAAAAGCCGTTAACTGGCGTTCAGTCAAAGAGTTTCTGGGTGTGTCTTTTTTATCTATTTATTACAAACTGCATTTGTGGAATTCATGTTGTAATGTGTTAACTAATTAACCTTTGACCTTGATTTTCAGCTTGGATCCTGGTAATTCTACCTGGTCTCTGATTCAAGGTCAAAGTCAACTTGTCTGTGTTAACATGCTCTAAGGCACCTTTGACCTCTATTTCTGACATGCACCCAGCTAATGACCCTACCACATCCTGGATTTAAGGTCTGTGGTCAAGGTCAAAGTCCACTTGTCATGCTCTTTTTTTTTTTTTTTTTTTTTTTTTTTACCTAGTTGACCTTTGCCCTTGATTTTTATCCTGGGTCCAGAATTACCCTGCTCTGTCTAGGAGCATGGTCATAGGTCAAGTTCAAAAAGTGTTTTGTTTTTTTTTTTTTTGCATCCTGCAAGTTGAATGTTGAAGTTCATGAAGGTGGCTTTCAACAATCCTTCTCAAAGGTCAAATATCAAGGACAAGGTTAAAGGTCATGGCACGTTATCATATATAAAAACATTTCCTCACATCCTGTGCAATGAAGGTCTGACTTTTGTCAGGACACTTTTGGATTTTCGTGGTAACTCAGTTGCTCTGAGGTGGTTTCAGGGCAGAAACGCTCACAGGTGAAGTAGCTGTTGGGGTCAAAGGCCAAAAGTCTCCGTTTTACTGATCCTGGGCTTCTCTGAGTGCTCTACTTTGTGTCTTTTGATTTGTTTGTTTGTAAAAATTGTGAGTTTAAGCTCTGATTCACTTTGTGCAGTGGCTGACGACAACTTTAGTCACTGTGGTTTTTCTGTGTATTTGTCCTTTAAGTGGTTTTTTTACCTGTGTATTTGTCCTTTAAGTGTTTTTTTTTTTTTTTTTTTTTCTGTGTATTTGTCCTTTAAGTGTTGTCACTTAAGACTGGTAGACTATGCGGAAAAGTGTCACTGTTATTTTCCACATTTATAATCAATATAGAATTTAATAATGCTGCGTTTATTCTTAAATTCTTGTTTTATTGTACTTTATTGCCAGACGTACTCTGTATAAATGTCAAAGTGCTGTTAAAATTATTATTATTAATGGTAACAGCAGTGTGTTGCTCTGGTTTTTATTGTGAAGGGTCAGGACAGGAAATGTCTTTCTCCTTGCATGTGGCTTGACAGTGACTTCAGAGTTTTGCTGATCTCTTTACAAAACTCTATTTTGTTCTCCTGTTAGAACTATCAGCACAACTATAACTCTCCAGGAAATAAACCGCTTCCTCGGCTTTAGAGAAAATACATACAAACATACAGGTCCAGCACATTCTTGACCCCCAGTGTCTCAAATAAAACTTTTCACATTTATTTCCGCTGTGTTAAAGTGGTCTGGATCTGTCCAAAGCTCAGTATCTTCGTGGTCGTTTTGTCACCTGGTCTTACCATCACTATGAACCTGACACCACAGTCGGGCTATGAACTTTGTGAACGGTTCTTAGCGCTCATTAGTGCAGCTGTCTGTGGCATGATTTGTTTTCTGCTATTTTTTGCTTAGCTTGTGGCGTAACACAAGTTAATTTAGCACAAAATGACCTTTATTCTCAACTTATTTTTGTACTTAAGTGATTATAAAAAAAATCTATCTTTGCTTTTGACAAATCCATTCTGACTTTATTTTATTTAATCTTTCTGTCAGGCCTTCACTATGATGCGTAAAGATGTGAACAAGCCGAAGGGGAAAACGTCGGCGTACGCATTCTTTGTTCAGACATGTCGAGAGGAACATCGGAAGAAGAACCCCGAGCAGTCGGTCAACTTCGCCGAGTTCTCCAAGAAATGCTCTGAAAGGTGGAAGGTGAGCGGGCACGGACGAAAGACACTTGGGGGGGACACAAGACAGAGTCTGACCCCCCCCCCCCCCCCCCCCAACTAACCTCCATAAACTGTGCCATCAGTATTCTTGAACAGACAATGAACACGAAGGTTCCTGGTGGAGAATAACTTTAGGAATTTCATGATATGTCACCTGGAAAACCAAAAAAAAAAAAAAAACAGCCACAGAGCCTGACAGGCTGATTAAAGATGACTGACAGGTCACTCACTGTACACTCACTGTGTGAAGTTACAGATATGATAGAAACAATGAAAATGCTGCCACTCTTTCACACTTGAAGAACACACACACTGAAGTGTTGGGTATCCGATGAAGTCCTGTTTGTGTCACGGGGTCGTGAGGTCACATGTTTCTGTCTCATGGTTTCAGGCTCTGTCTCCCAGTGATAAGAAGTGTTTTGAGGACATGGCGAAGGCTGACAAGGCACGTTACAACAGGGAGATGAAGGACTACGTCCCACCCAAGGGCTTCGGAAAGAGGGGACGCAAGAGGAAAGACCCAAACGCACCCAAACGGCCCCCGTAAGGAAACCAGTCCTTTAGACAGACCGCGTGGTTGGGAGCCAGAGGAGACTTTAATCCTGTGTGCCCCTGCAGGTCGGCGTTCTTCGTGTTCTGCAGCGAGTACCGTCCCAGCGTCAAGCAGCAGTACCCTGGTCTGTCTATAGGAGACTGTGCCAAGAAACTGGGCGAGATGTGGAGCAAACTATCCCAGTCCGAAAAACAGCCGTACGAAGAGAAGGCCCAGAAGCTACGAGAGAAATACGACCGGGTCAGAACCAACACACTCTCGTGCATAGAGTACCACTCAACACAGTGCACACAGTCAAACCCACAACCCTTCCTTTGTCAAGTCACTGTCCCGTGGTCACACGGAGCCATGCAGGTTAGCAGTACAACTAAAGACCATTGTTGCACGTGACTAAAGCAGAAAAACACTACAGCTGTGTACACGAGCATTTAGAACATCACGGAATATAGCAAACATTACACAGTCATAAACAAAGAGGTGAAGCCTCATTAAAGACTACTGCCATCTACGGGTCAGATAAGATTTAGCACAGTTACAGCTGGAGACCACAATGTGGACAAGTAACAGCAGCAGTAAGATACTTTTTTCAGACTGCAACTAATACAGATTTAATTTTGTCATGCAAGTGAGCTTTGATTTTTTTTTTTTTTTTTTTTTTTAAGCGTGAACTTTATTATAAATGGCTACAACCCACCGATGTGTTTCACGCTGCCTTTAGCTGGATCAGTGAGCACCGTGTCGCTTTGCCTCAGTCTCTTTTAGCTAATGTGACCAAGGGGCAACAGGGTCACAGCCATGATTGACAGCATCATAGACTATGCAATTAGAGTGCCATCTGCTGGACAAACACTGTAATGATGCCATTTCCAACAGCCAAAGTGTTTTTCTGCATCATTTATTTGATAAAATATTTTCCTATCAGGAAAAATTACTGCTGATATGACAAGTTATAATATGTAATAAATCATTGTGTAATTATAATCAAGCATATTGATCATATTCGCAGTCAGTGAAGCGTAAACCTCAGCCAAGACTTAACACTTTTACACGACAGTAAGTGACCAAGCGGTCAGGCCAGTAGCTTCCAAAACAGAAGGTTCCTGGTTCTGGAGAACCCATTCTAAGTCGGGTCTGCTGTGGCGATCCCGAGTAAAAAGTGAGGAGCTGAAGGACCCGACCTGGAGACGCTTTAAAGCCTGGATGAAGAATATTAATGAAGCAGGCCTTTTTGTTTGTGTTAACGGGCTGGTCTCCTCTCTGACAGGACATGGTGGCGTACCGTGGCGGCGGAACGTTTGCCAGAAATCCCGGCTCCTCGGCTCAGGGAGGAGAGGAGGAGGAGGAGGGAGAGGACCAAGAGGAGGAGGAGGAGGAAGAGGATGATGAGTAGAAACAGCGAGCCCAAGGCTCAATCCACGTGTACGCATGTGTGTGTGTGTTTCAGAGGTCAAAGGTCAGGTGTTATTCAAAATATCTTTTTTTATACGTTGAACATCATCATGAAGCTCACAGCTGATTGGCTGACAGGAGGCCATGAAGAAAACCTTCAGGTCAGCCGCACAGGAAGTGACCTCAAATCACTACAAAATAGAAGTATTTTTTGGGGGGGGGGCAGTAAAAAGTAACAAGTTTGTCGATGTGATCAGCGAGTTATTCTGAGAACATTTCAGTTTAAATACATATCAGTTTCAAACAAGCCCAGAAGAAATGTTTGAAATTAAATCAGTTTCAGACATTTAAGCAGCTGACAGAAATCATTTGTCATTTTCTATTGGTTACTGGAGTTTATTGATTAGCAGAGTTTTAAAAAGAACATTTAAATCTGTGTGGATGACAACATGCCCACATGGTGTCCAAGGAAATGGGTCGATCTTCATTTTAAATTAAGCCACATTTAACTGCTAAATCTTTAATGTGTGCCACAAATTATTCATATTTGTTATAATTCAATAAAATATTATGGAATTACATGTTCAGTTAAAACCCTTCTAATACTGAAACAGCTGCAAGTGTACATGAGTATAATTTTGTTTTTTAGAAGACGTATTAGGAACACTGATTAGCGAGTAATTACTAAATTTTAAGTTTTAAACAGTTTTTATACATCTGTAAAAACAGTTAAAATATTTTAATCAACATATTTTAATGCCATTTAACCATTAAAGTGCAAAATAAAATAAAAAAAAAACAGCAGAATGAGCTGTAATGTCAACCACCACTAGAGGGAGACAGAGGATTTGTCTACGCTGTGAAACTCGGCTGTTCAAAGATGATTACTTTTTTTTTTGATAATCATAAACGATGGTACGACTCTGAAACACACACTGTGTGTGTGTGATGTAAATGTGTGTGTGTTAAGCTGTCCGCAGATCAGAGGATAGAAAACCCTCCTACTCGTCACTGTTACCATGGTTACCTCTGCACCGCCCCTCCCTGCCATCCACCGTGTGTTGCCATGGAAACCCCCCCTCCCCCCTGCAGCTCTTCATCATGTTTTTTTTATTTTCTTACTGGAGGTTTATGTTTGTTTGTTCGCTGTCAAAGTAGAAACTTTTTTAATAAAACAACCAGCTGAGGGAAAAAAAACCACCAGTCTGCTCTTTAATCACGTGTTCACAAACACAAGACTCCGCCCACACACACCACCGGCCCACTCCATAAATATCTGGACACTGGCATTTTTTTTTTTCCCGTTTATGAAAATAAATGTGAATTTGCAGTGCAGACCAACAAAACCAGAAGTCGTTTCTTATTTTTGTTCTGACAGCATGAAGACTTTGTCCATGTTTAAATCATTCACACTGATTGATACGGTATCAATCACGCCTCAGCCACCAGAGTCCAAACCGTCAGGTGGATCCATGAGGGAGAGTTGTGTCAGATCTCTGTAATAACTGGGGATTAACTTAACAGTCAACTGGTCATTGATTAATCGATCATTTGTTACAGCTTTGCAGTGAATAACTAATCAATAATGGATTTTATTGATCACAGTATGTCAGTGGCTTTTAAATAATCTCACATTAATGCTTCATCCAATAAAGTCTGGAGAAGACTCAGCATGCTAATCGCGGCTAACTCAGCTAATGTACAGGCGGGGGCGCTGTTTCACCAAACAGGTAACACCATTCAAATCAAAGGGGGATTTAAATTCTGTATCCGCATCTGGTTTAAAAAAAAGATTTCTTTTACTGACCAGATTTACTCTGGAACATACTGAAAAAACAAAATAACTTCATAGCTACATTGATTGAACGGCAGAAAGGGGGGAAAAAAAAAAAACTCCCTCAGAGTTTATCAGAAACATGACATCTGCTTTTAACCAGTTTAAAGATGCTTTATATTGGTTTAAAGCTTCTTTATACTGGTTTAAAGAAGCTTTAAACTGTTGGTACACAGCATAAAAATCTGTAATACCAGATTAAAACCAGCTAAATGTGAAGGGATTTTACATTTTTCTGTAAGAAAAATGAAACACTTCTAAGTGGAATTTTAAAAAAAATTCTGTCAATCAGCTGATTGTTCCAGCCTTGGGTCAGAGGTCAAAGTGTGACTTTCTTCTTTAAGCTGAAACATTTAAAGTGAGATTTTCTAAATGTAAAATTTGGATGTTTGTATTCTTGTAGGTTTTCTCGTCCTCAGTGTATTTTACAAAAGTGATGCGTTCATTCACACGGGAACTTAAAGTTTTGCTTAAAAAATAACAATAGAAAACCCACAGGTTCATACAGCCACACAAACCGTTTAGAGATCAAGACCGGTTCAGGGATCAGTCTCAGATTCAGGTGTGGCTGAGCTCCCTGAACCGGTCTGAACAGTCCTCATCCAGACTCCAACGTTTCGGAAACTCTAAAATCATCATCAATATTGTTATTGCAGTGAACTCTGATCAAACTCATGATGTCACAGACGCACCAAACCACCGAGCGCAGCATGGACATTTACAGCAGCGTTTTCCTGTACGTTTGAACGTCTTCCTGTCGAATAAATAAAACTTGAATCAAGGCTTCCTCTGGCTCGAACCATCAACTTGACTCTGAAATGGCCTCAGCATGGCTGCAGCGCTGACACACAGGAAGTGCTGGGAGTGCACGGAGGTGCACACCACATTCAGGACCAGTGCTTCTTTAAACAGCAGCAAACTCTGGAACAAGTCCTGACTTTAAAAAATAAAGTGTGTTAAAGAGTCAAACTGCAGATGGTGTGAGCACACTGAAGCTCTGGACACAGAGAAACAGTTTCAGTCTGCAGACATTATTCCTCTTTTCACACCAAGGATCCACTCATCATCTCACGCAAAAAGAAGCAGGTACTGAGGACACCAGAACCATTTCAAACCTGAACTGAGCTCAGACTTGGATGGTGCAGGATTCCCTGCATCAGAAAGCCGGTCAGTGCTTCATAAACCCAATCACTGTTTCAAAATGAACGAAGCACTTCTCTGCTGTCCATCAGATATATGGGGATGCGCTCTAACAACAGCGTGGACTCTGCACGTGGACCTGCTCAGCTCTGGTCTTAGAATATTGTCAACATTCTCTATAAGACATAAGGAAAACCTGATGATGCATTCAGGGCCTGTCAGACGGAACACGGTTCGCAGAATGTCGTCCCTCCAGTGGAAGGACACTTTGTTCTGTGATTCTAAACTTTGGGTTCACTGTCATGAAATTGGTGTTCTAGAACACTGCACCCAGGTTAAAATCCACCAAACTAAGTGGCTTTTTTATGACTGGTCACAGGGTGAAACGGTAACGTGTGCTTGTGACTACAACGACCTGCTCTGACTGGTTAATACAGTGACGGGACGTCACTTCCATCACTTCCAGGCTTGGTTTAAACCAGACTAGAAAACTCAGAACTAGAAAAGTGGGACCGCTCCCGAAGGTCTGACGGTATTTAAGACTCAGCGTCTTTAAAACGGTGACATGTCAGATGCTCCAGCACAAGTCAAAGACCTGAGAAAGACAAAAACTGGTCAAAGTCCAGCACAAGTCAATGACTTGTGAAACTTTAAAGTCCAGCAAAAAGGTCTACTGAAATTTTAAAGACCAATAAACAGATCTGGTGAAATTTTTAAGTCTGCTAAATGAGTCCAGTGAAACTTTAAAGACCAGTAGAAAGACTTTAAAGTCCGGTGTCATAGACCGAACAGTACGCCCCTATAAAAAATAAATCAGTCCGCCTTTTGCATGGGACCACAGTAGCACGTTTGAGACAGAGTCTCTTCACCCAAAGTAATCAATTGGATTAATAGGTTATTAACCATCAGATGTAAAACCTCTTAAATCATTCTAAAGTCATTTTGAAGCAGAAAACGAGGCTGTTTTAAGCAGAAACGAGGCGATAATCCGTGAACCACGTCATCAGGGGGGACTGATTTTTAGGGGGACCGTTCGGTCTGCGACACAGGCAAAAAGGTCCACTGAAACTTTAAAGACCAATAAAAAGATCTTATTAAAATGTAGTGGAACTCGCTTGTTCAGTGGAACTCTCTGATAGTTCCTGTTTTTCTATAATTAAAATCCTAAACCGTCACAGAAACATGAGTTTATAAGAACTAAACCCTGGCGTTGACTTGATGAAGTTCCGAGGTAAAGTTCTTACTTGTAGAAACAGGAACCGTCAGTCCGACACAGAAGAGTTCCTGAAGAACGGTCACATGAGATCTTCTCCCGCCATCGATCGACTCACTCTTTACAGCAAACAGCAACAAAAGTCTCCGGGTTCGGACCAGAACCGGTTTAACTGTCAAAACTGAACCACAGCTTCTGCTCCCGGAAGGAAGCACGTCAGTGCGCGAGCCGCACCGGAAGTCTGCGCATGCGCGAGGCTACGGAAGTACGTCATCAACTTAAAACAACATTCAAAAAGTTTGTTTTATTAAAGTGATGGGAAAAATAATTTGTGGTCTCACTGTCAGCTCTTTAGCCTGATGTTTGAGTTTTGAAAACTGTTTCATTAAATAAATAAGTAAGAAATAAAATAATATTAGTTTAGAAACAGAAGGCTGAAAATTTTCTTATTAAATAAATGCGCATTTTTCAACTTTTGAAAATACGGAGCTTATGACAATATTTAATTTATTGAACACATGACCCCAGCCACCAGCTTTAGACAGCTACTGACCTTTGACCTTCACTGAGCCCTCCTCCTCGCTGTAAGCCCACCTCTGCTCCTCTGTCTTCTGCCTGTCTGAGTGCCTGTCTGTGTGTTGTCTGCTGGTCTATCCTTCTGACTGTCTGCCTGTCCCTCTATCTGTCTGTCTGTCTGTGTGTCTGTCTGTCTGCCTGTTTGCTTGTATGTCTATCTGTCTGTCTGCTTGCCTGACTGTCTGTGTGTCTGCCTGTCTGACTGTCTATGTGTCTGCCTGCCTGTCTGTCTGTCTGCCTTCCTGACTGCCTGCCTGTCTGTTTGCCTGTGTCTGTATGCCTGCCCGTCTGCCTGTCCGTCTGTCTGCCTGTCTGTCTGTCTGCCTGTTCATCTGTCTCTCGGACTGCCTGTCCATCTGTCTGTGTGTCTGCCTGCCTGTCTGTCTGTCTGCCTGTTCATCTGTCTCTCGGACTGCCTGTCCATCTGTCTATGTGTCTGCCTGCCTGTCTGTCTGTCTGCCTTCCTGACTGCCTGCCTGTCTGCCTGTCTGTTTGCCTGTGTCTGTATGCCTGCCCGTCTGCCTGTCCGTCTGTCTGCCTGTCTGTCTGTCTGCCTGTTCATCTGTCTCTCGGACTGCCTGTCCATCTGTCTGTGTGTCTGCCTGCCTGTCTGTCTGTCTGTCTGCCTGCCTGCCTATGACCAGGTGAGGAGACCAGGGAGGAGACTAGGAGATCAGTGAGGAGTTGATGGAGGCGAACAGGGAGGAGTTGATGAAATGATGGATAAGCAATCTGGTGATAATGGATCAATAGTCTGATCTAAATGTCAAATATAATGGATCAAAGTCTGATGATAATGGATTAACTATGTGATGATGACAATGGATTAGCAATCTGAAGATAATGGATTAGCAATCTGAAGATAATGGATTAACAATGTGATGATGATAATGGATTACCAATCTGAAGATAATGGATTAACAATTTGAAGATGATAATGGATTACCAATCTGACGATAACAAATTACCAGTCTGAAGATAACAAATTACCAATCTGAAGATATTTAACTAACAATCTGAAAATAATGGATTAACAATGTGATTATGATAATGGATTATCAATATGAAGATACTTGATTAACAATGTGATGATGATAATGGATTTCCGATCTGAAGATAGTGGATTAACAATATGGTGATGATAATGGATTAACAACGTGAAGATAATGGATTACCAAATGTAATGGCCCAGTCACACGACACTTAACGAAGGGTAACGAAGCCCTGGCGAAGGAAAAAAAAAAACCAATTCGTCAGAAAATGTTGACGAATGAGCCGACAAATTTCAATCACCGAATATCCAACGAATCATGAGCGCAAAACGAATGAAGGATAAACGAGACAAAACATTAACGTTGACGCTTTGAACGACAGCTGAAACTGAAGCTTCGACGCTTTGAACGACAGCTAAAAACAGCGATCACTCACCAGCCAGGTAGGTGGCGGTAAATGGTACCATCCGCCATTGAATACGAATGAAGAAGAAGAAGACCGACGAAGGCCACGCCCACACAAAGGCGAAACGTTTGAAACATCCGTACATAGTTGATGAAACGTTCTTAACGCTATATTTACTGTATGAAAATGTTTAGGTCGTCGAGGCATCGTTATGTATTCGTTAATTACTCGTTCAGCTGTCGTCATGTTCGTTCAACCGAGGTGAACGAAGAGTGAACGAAAGGCTAACGTTACAAAAACTAACCAAACCATAACAAACCGTCACAAACGACGCCGAAACGAAATATGGACGAATTGAGGTTTTTGGTGGTGTTCGTTGAAGATTTTTGACAGTTTAAAAATCCTGACGAAGTGACCGCTGCCAGAACGAAGCTGACGAGGGTTAAACGATGACAACGAAAGTCCAGATTTCTTGTTTCGTCAGGGCTTCGTCACCCTTCGTTAAGTGCCGTGTGACTGGGCTATAAGATAATGGATTAACAATGTGATGATGAATAGATTAACAATGTGAAGATAATGGTGCACCAAAGTGATCATCTATGATGTTTGTAAAATTTGTGATTTGATGTTCATTTTGCTCCTACTAAATGTAATTTATTAATCCTCTTTAAACCTGGTGATGTTTCTTATCAACACTTACATCTTTGCATTACTTTTAAAAACACACTGTATTAATTAAATCTACAGTAAATCGTTTCTTCATTTTGTTCTCATTGTGTGACAGTTATCACCATACGTTTGAAGTTAAAAACTCGAACTCACAGAACATCTATAATCATGAACGCTCATATTTATAACTTTTATCGTCATTAGAAAATAAAACTTGGTAAATAAACGTTGACCTGTTTTGTTTTGTTTTATTTGTTTTTTTTTTCAGGCACAGCGAAGGACGCCTCTGTCACCTCCCTTGTGATTGGTCAGCGTTCAGCCAGGCGGGAGCATAGTGATTGCTGTGATTGGTGATTTGCGCTGTCGCTCACGCCCCTCGGCACGGCCCCGTCGCTGTTGTATATAAGGGCGCGCGCTGCGGGACAGGAGCACGGACGCTGAGAGGAAGCAGAAGCTAATAGTTAGCAGCTAGTAGTGAGTTTATGCTTTAGTTCAACTTGCACACTGTTGACGTGTTCACGCACACGCTTAGATGCGCACGTGGTGCTGTGCTTTGGGGTGTCGTCATGCACGCGCTGTGCTCGTGTCTGTTGCAGCAGTTTTAATGCGTGTTAGCCTTATGCTAAGTATTAGCGCGAGGAGCTGTTTACCAGGCTGCTGCAGGAAGGGGCGTGGTTAAAGTATTCATGAGCGGACCTTGTGATTCGTCGACTCTTTGAGGGGCGGGGTTGTATGCTAATGAAAGTTTGAAAGGGAGCGCAGACAAACGCACAGATTGTATTTGTTTTAATGCGCAGACACGGACCCGGTGACAGGACCTGGACTATCTGAGGACGGGCCGACAGGGTGAGTACTAGTCCTGGTCTTGGATCTGGGCCAGGGTGCAGGTCGTGAGGTAGATCTCATGTTTAAACCTGAATCCGAATGATAGAAGCATTTTGTAACTTCAAGCGGTCAAAGTATTAAATTAATCTATTGTTGCAAAACATCAAATGAAGCAATTGGTCTGTTGTATCAGTTTGCAGGTTCAAAGCCCTGAAAGTAAAAGGATTGCTTCAGAAATTGAATTATTGTTTCAAACATCAATTTGAGTAATTATGTTTCAAGCAATGATTCCAAAAACACAGTTAAATTATGGACATCAGAGTTTCTAATACAACCCCAGTTCCAGTGAAGTTTGGACGTTGTGTAAAATGTAAATAAAAACAGAATCCAATGATTTTCAAATCCTCTTCAACCTATATTCAGTTGAATACACCACAAAGACAAGATATTAAATGTTCAAACTGATAAACTTTATTGTTTTGTGCAAATATTTGCTCATTTTGAAATGGATGCCTGCAACACCTTTCAAAAAAGCTGGGACAGTGGTATGTTTACAACTGTGTTACATCACCTTTCCTTCTAACAACACTCAATAAGCGTTTGGGAACTGAGGACACTAATTGTTGAAGCTTTGTAGGTGGAATTCTTTCACATTCTTGCTTGATGTACGACTTCAGTTGTTCAACAGTCCGGGGTCTCCGTTGTCATATTTTGCGCTTCATAATGCGCCACACATTTTCAATGGGTGACAGGTCTGGACGGCAGGCAGGCCAGTCTAGTACCCGCAGTCTTTTACTACGAAGCCACGCTGTTGTAACACGTGCAGAATGTGTCTTGGCATTGTCTTGCTGAAATAAGCAGGGACGTCCCTGAAAAACACGTTGCTTGGATGGCAGCATGTGTTGCTCCAAAACCTGGATGTACCTTTCAGCATTGATGGTGCCATCACAGATGTGTAAGTTGTCCATGTCATGGGCACTAACACACCCCCATACCATCACAGATGCTGGCTTTTGAACTTTGGACTGGTAACAATCTGGATGGTCTCTTTCCTCTTTTGTCCAGAGGACACGACGTCCATGATTTCCAAAAACAATTTGAAATGTGGACTCATCAGACCACAGCACACTTTTCCACTTTGCATCTGTCCATTTCAAATGAGCTCGGGCCCAGAGAAGGCGGCGGCGTTTCTGGATGTTTGGCTTTCACTTTGCATGGTAGAGTTTTAACTTGCACTTGTAGATGTAGCGACGAAATGTATTAACTGACAATGGTTTTCTGAAGTGTTCCTGAGCCCACGTGGTAAGATCCTTTACACAATGATGTCAGTTTTTAATGCAGTGCTGCCTGAGGGATCGAAGGTCACGTGTATTCGGTGTTGGTTTTCAGAATTGCTGCTTATATGTAGAAAGTTCTTAAGATTCTCTGAATCTTCTGATTATATTATGGACTGTAGATGATGGAATCCCTGCATTTCTTGCAATTGAATGTTGAGAAACATTGTTCTTAAACTGATGGACTGTTGGCTCTTTTTTTTTTCCCCACACAGTTGTTCACAAAGTGGTGATCCTCACCCCATCTTTGTTTGTGAACGGCTGAGCCTTTTGGGGATGCTCCTTTTATACTCAATCATGACACTCACCTGTTTCCAGTTAACTTGTTCACCTGTGGAATGTTCCAAACAGGTGGTGTTTGAGCATTCATCGACCTTCCCAGTCTTTTGTTGCCCCGTCTCAGTTTTTTTGAAACGTGTTGCAGGCATCCATTTCAAAACGAGCAAATATTTGCACAAAAACAATAAGGTTTATCAGTTTGAACATTAAATATCTTGTCTTTGTGGTGTATTCAATTGAATATAGGTTGAAGAGGATTTGAAAATCATTGTATTCTGTTTTTATTTACATTTTACACAACGTCCCAACTTAATTGGATTTGGGGTTGTACAGTTTTGATTGACGTGTGCCATTTCCTGTTGATCGATATGACACGTTTTTATTTGAGTTCAGCCAATCAGCGTCACTGTAACTGTTATTGACTGTGATGTCATCGTGAATGGTTGACGGTGGGTACAGTTATGGTAACTGGCCAAATTTGAACGATCTTTATTCACTGCGTGAACAGAACGCACACCGAGACTGTGAAGTGTTTATGTTCTTCTGATTGGCTCTGCTACTTGTCAATCAGAATAATTCCTCTCCTAAACACCTACAGGTGGACAATGCTGAAGATGTCATTGGACAAAGAAACGGTCAAATCGCTGCAGGAGCTGCCCATCAAAGTTAGTCCCACCTTCACAACAAGCCTCAGCCTATCAGAGCAGTCCAGCTTGACAAAGTCACGCCCACTCCACCCCAAAAATGGCTTCCAGTCTTCAAATAACAATAATCAGGTCCCTGTTGTTTCCAACGCACCCCCTCAGCAAATCGCAAAGCGCCGCTATTCCATGGGTGTCGGCTTCAAGAGGATGGCCAAACGCCGTCGCCGTGCCAACAGTGACAACCAATCAGAGCCTGTGCTGCCCAGTCACTTCCTGTTGGGTGGAAACATCTTTGATCCGCTGAACCTGAACTCGCTGTTGGATGAAGAGGTCAATAGGTACAGAATTTAATTTTAATTGGGTCCCTCCTCTGCACATGTCCAAACCATCTCAGTCTCTCCTCTCTGACTTTGTCTCCAAACCGTCCCACCTGAGCTGTCCCTCTGATATGTTCATTCCTAATCCTGTCCATCCTCATCACTCTCAAAGAGAATCAGAACATCTTCAGCTCTGTCTCCTGTCTTTTTGTTAGTGCCACTGTCTCTAAGCCGTCCAACATAGCAAAATAATTTTACTTTTGGAAGTTCTGTTTTGCTTTTTTCCTCTCTCTCTCCGTTAGTGTAACATTCCCCCCTCAGAGAATTACTACTTTGAGTTTTTGTTTTCAAAATTACCATTTAATTTGACATTTCTTGACATCGTTTCTAAATTCACAAAACTCCCATTTAAAATGAAAGAGATTTTTTTTTTCTTTCAACATTCCAGTTCCAAAGTCTAAATGAGAATTCAAAGTTTGAAAAGGTGTACATGCTGTATTCTGTCTTTTCCAGGATTTTGCCCGTCTGAGACAATAAAGTGGGCGTGTTGTGTTGTACTGTGAGATTAAACTTGTAAACTGCATCTAAAATTCTTGGGCTTGAGGTTCGTGAGATAGTGTAGTGTCACCACCCGGTGGATCGGAGGGAAACTGCATACAAAAAACATCGATGAAAGTGATTGACACCTTTAATTTTTCCCCTCCATCCCAGGGTGACCAATCAGGAAACTCCCAAGTGTTCCCCCCTGCCATCTCGGGGCAGAGACCCTGTGGAGATTCTGGTTCCCCGTGACATCACAGACCCCCTCAACCTGAAGGGGGATGGGGAGGGCATTGAGGATGGGGGAGGAGTCCTCCTGTCCCCCCTGAAGACCAGGAAGAGGCACCGGAACCGGCACCATGGGGGCGGGGTTCCAGGAGAGCGGGAGGGGATACCGGGCCGTCTGTTTCGCCCCACGTCAGGTGACGACTCATTTTAAGTGGCAGCTCTGTCCAAAAAGTCTCAAATATTAGT
The DNA here is from genome assembly GCF_902500255.1 of Thalassophryne amazonica. NCBI lineage: Eukaryota > Metazoa > Chordata > Actinopteri > Batrachoidiformes > Batrachoididae > Thalassophryne > Thalassophryne amazonica. Next base: position 34,832,801 of record NC_047125.1, on the reverse strand, counting down.
TAATTAAAGCTTTGAGTTTTTAAAAATGACACAAAATGTCAGATCTCATCAGAAAATGGACAATTCAAATGCAAGAGTCTCCTTTTAAACGCAGCGTGAACTATAACTGACCTTCCGTGTAATTTAAAATAAATGTATAGTCATTGTTGTCCACAGTACCAACATTGACCAGAGAGGGCAGTGTTCAGATGTCACCAATGCCCTGTGAACTCAACACAGCAATCACCTCCCGAGATGACTTGGCCCCACCTCCCATACTACCCAGGAGACACACCCACCCTCCATCAGGCCACGCCCACAAGCATTGTAACCAGGGAGACGGTCGCCAACGCAGACGGCGTCGTACGAACTCGGTGAGGTCATCAGAAGGGGCGGTCCGTGCGGCTGTTACAATGGCTGCAGCTCAGCCAACCAAATTTCAGACTCCTTTGGTGGGAGGAGCTAGAGGCAGCAGGTATGTTGTTTGAATTTCTTTGAGACGGGTGAATATTATTAATTGTCTGATCATATGATGTCTGCTGCCCCCGCAGGTGTGGAGGACTTCAGCTCAGTGCCTCGCACCCACCACCAAAGAAGAAAGACAAACACCGCTACCAGCATGGCAACCACAGCCTGTACTATGGTTACCATGGTTGCTATGGTGACAAGTTAGAGGGACGTGTCGGGGCAGAGGATGACTCACGGTTGGGGCTGCTGGAAGCCGTTTGGTTCAGAGAAAAACGTGTGCTGGATATCGGCTGCGGCGCCGGACACTTGACGCTGGCGGTCGCCCGCCATTTTTGCCCCGCCCACATCCTGGGAGTGGAGTGGGATGAACATCTGGTCCATGCTGCCAATCAGAACATCAGACACTTCATGTCACATGACCTGGTGGTGACTGAGAGGAGGGCGGAGCTCCAGAGCTCAGCGTCTCTCCTCTCCTTCCCGCTCTCCTTCAGAGTGAGTCGTGGTCCCCTCAGTGCTCCTCCCCTCCTCTCTCTGTCTGCTCCACCCACAAACTCCAGGTTTCCCAACAACGTCACCTTCATCCAGGTGAGTAACAGCCGCAGGTTAATGGTCAGTCACCAGGTAGCCCTTAGTTACAGCTCTTCACCACATCGGTCTCCTCCAACAGGGCAGCTATGTGTCAGAGGAGGAGGCGTGGCCTGGCCAGGGCCAGTATGATGTCATAATATGTCTGGGTATCACCAAGTGGATGCACCTACAGTCGGGCGACATGGGCGTGGTCAGGCTCTTCAGGCGTGTGTTTGACAGCCTGATGGCGGGCGGAATTTTCATCCTGCAGCCGCAACCGTGGAGCAGCTACAGCCGCAGCAAGAGGGCCTCGGTAACACGCCAGTGACACGCTAATCACACTCAGCGAGTGCTCGGTGACGGATTTACTGACAGACCTCTTTTGTTGCCTAGGAGACGACATACCGCAACTACAGGAGTCTGAGACTGAGACCAGAACAGTTCACCTGCTACCTGACTGAGACTGTGGGCTTCACCTCCTACAGGCTGCTGACACGTGCAGGTACACACACACACACACACAAGTGATGCTTTGTTTTAATTAAACAGTCTGATTCCCCTGGTCTGCACCAGTTCTAAGTCGGTTGCTCGGTGCCAGTAAACAACAGGTACACACAGACACGTAAACACATAAACACACGTCTGTGCACATGCACAGACATCTGCACGTAAACAGTTATATTTGCACTTTTTAGGTGATGCAGTTACTGTGTGTGTGTTTTCCAGGTAAGCAGCGGCCAATCTACATGTTCCACAAAGGTCCCGCCCTCAGACAATGAGGTCACAGGGTCGACCTGTTATGGACAGAAAACATTATTTTGGTGTTGTTGAAAGACTTGCAGCTGATGCCTGGAATCTACTGAGCCATCAGAGACTCTGATTGGAGCTGGTTTGTTCAAAGAAACTCAAGGATTGTGGGCGGAGCCTCTGATTCAGAAAGGTGATTGGACGATATGGGGCTGGACACAACTATTAAATAAATAATGAAACTGCAGTCTTCAAAAATAGTTTTATATTTTTGTGCAGTTTGCGTGGGCTGTGTTTAATGTGACGAGGGCGTGGCGCCGCCACACAAACTTAAAACAATCTGGTTTTGACATGTAAAAAGGCTGTTGGTTTAGTCGAAGATGCTGATTTATTGATCATGTTCTGTGTGTGTGTTTTTATTTAGAAGAAAGCTTAAAAAATTTACATTAACACGAGATTATTTTTAAAAAACTGTAATTAGGATGATTCACTGACATCAGAATAAAGTTTTACATACAAATTGAAACTTGTCAGTTTTCAATGCAAGTGTTGGTCACCAGGGGGCACTGTCCCCATACACTCAGCTGGCTGCTTCCTATGCAGCAGGAAACACGTGATGTCATAAAGAAAACTACAGTTCTGTGGTTAGATTAATAAAATGTCTGCAAGGGGCGTGGCCTCCATTACAGCCTTAGTTCCAAGCCTGTCTCATCTCCATGGGAACCAGATGGGAGGGTGTGGTCTAACAAGTCAGGATGGATCCTCCACTCTCCCTGTTCTGGAAAAAGTAGAATGATTCTCTTCTTTGAACCCTCCTTCTCTGTTTGCCACGCCCTTCTTCGCCATCATTAGCCACGCCCACTACAGCAGGTCCTGCAGCTCTGTGACGTCCAATCTGGAGGTGCTGACAAGTGAACAGCAGCTTCTGCGCGTGGACATGGACACGGTGAGTACGAGCTCAATGGACTGAGTGGAGTCATGTGACTTGTTGCTGGTGTAGTTGTCTGGATCCGCCTCACCGACTCTCTGTCCCGGCAGGACCAGTTCAGGGTTCAAGGGGCTGCTGTTACTGGTTGACTGAAAACACAGAGTTCAGCCTGTCAATCAACATCAAACTTCATCTCATCAGCTGACCTCCTTGATTGACAGCTCACCTCTTGTGAGGCTGCCATCTGCTCTACAGCCTGTAGGGGGTAGTGTCACACAAAAGGTTTGACATCATAAAAAGATCTGAGTCAAATCAGCCTGTCCCAGCAGCGGTGGGTGAGAGGCGGGGTTTGCTTTGACAAGTCACCTCTTCACATTAACAGTTCATGTGAAGTCATGATGCATTCATGAGGGTTTTTTTGTTTTGTTTTTAATAATACAGTGAAATACAGTGTCCATGATGTGTTTGAGTTACCCTGTTCTGCTGGTCCTTCACCTGTTCTGGACTCTGGAGCAGCGTTGGCCACGCCCACCTCGCTCTTTGACACATATGCTGCTGATTGGTCACATAGGCCCTGATGTCATGTTTCGTGTAGACTGACTGTTCAGTAGCACCGTGTAAAATGCAGTGGTAATACTTCTGAACACATTATGGGTCTGCACCTGGTGTGGATGGAGGAGATGAAACAGACATGACCCTAAAGCTGCCTGGGATCACTCATGATTCCAGGAGGAGATCCAGCTCAGAGCTGAGTGGGAAATCCAGGCTGGAGAAGGACCTGCAACGTGGGGTGACCGGAGGCATCTGTGGTGTAGTGACCCTCAGCCTGCTGACAGAGGGGTTCAAACACAGCACTCCAACCCTAACCCAGCAAACCTGCACCTCATCACCTAATGACAGTCATGACAAGTGACTGAAAAATGTGATATATGAAAAAAAAAGACAAGAAATGACACAAACACTTTAAACTGAAAAATCTTTTATGAATCTTTATTGTCACACATTGTCATCACTTAAAACTAAAGTTCTTTAAAAAAAAAAAAATGTCAGAGGATATAAATATGCATTTAAAATTTATACAAAAATGTTCAGTCTGCTGCTGTGTTCAGGAGCTGTGGGAAACCAGACACGGATGTTCTTTAAATGACCTTTAATTACATGATTAAAAACTTGAGTTATTTAAAAGTTTGCTGAAGTGTGAATTTCTTTTTATGATTAAAAAAAAAAACAAACACCCTGTCGCGCCCGTAATTGAACACTCATCAATCCATTTCCTCGCTGCTGCTCTGAGTTTCCGCTGTCTGCTTGGAGCTGCGCTGACGGCTGATGACCTGATGGTGGCGCTTCACCTTCACGTCATACTGACTGGTGACATCACTGTGGCGGTTCATGGTGTAACGATTGTAATGTTGCTGCACCTTACGCCGTTGATGTTGTGCTGTCGATCCTTTCCGGGTACGGGTCTGACGTAATGCAGCGGTTTCTCGGGAGACTGTTACCATGGCAACAGGTCGGTTGCTATAGGAGTGGATGATGGGACCGAGGAAGCCAAAGCGATAGGGTATCCTTCTGCGAAGAGGGGGAGGAGTCATGTGTTGCTCAATGCTAGCATACTGGTCTGGGCGACATCTATTAGCAGTGTTTTTGCTACATTCAGTGCTAGCGCCTGAACCATCCACACTGACGCTAGCACCTGTGGTAGTTGTAGCTCCTACAGTTGAGTCAGGATGGTTTGTGCTGAGCTCACTGGTGATGGTTAGCCTGACGCTAACAGCAGAGTTTGGGTCGTTCGTAACTTCTATGCTAACATCCTCTTCAACACTCACCTCTCTGCTAGCATCACCACTGACATCCACGCTAGGAGCACTAGTGCTAGCACCAATTGTAGCTTCATCAGTTTTACTCAGCTCGTTATCTTTCACGTGGTCAGTGGTGTTCAAGTCCATGCTAGCTTCAGAGCTAGCAACTATGCTAATAGTGCTACCACTTATAATAGGCTTAGCATCCATTGCGACAGTGACATTGGGTAATTCTGCAGAATCTTGACTTGTCATGAGAGTGGGATTAAAGTTAGACCCTGGTCTCAGATTAGGGTTCAAGCCAGAGGTCAGGATTGGATCTGGATCAAAGTGTTCTGGTTCTGAGTGGACTGGTGTTTTAGAGGGAGGAACAGGAGGGGAGGAGGGGGTGTGGCCAAACCGGGCTTCCTCACTGCTGGAGCTGGACTTTGTCAGTCTTGAGCCCACAACCTCCCGTTGACCTGCTGAGACCAGGCTCTCCTCAGAGCTTGTGGGATTTAAACTGATGTCCACCTGGATCTGGGATGAAGAATCATCTTGGCTGCTGGTTGCATCATTCTGCATGGCCCTAAGTGCAATTTCTAAACCCTGGTCTGAACTGGTGCCACTGTTCTGAACAGAGGTAGTGGGCGTATTTGTAGAACCAACAACATGTTGGATGCAGAACCTGTCACCAATGCCAGGCTGAAGTGTAGGAGCAGGTTTGGCTTTACTTGAACTAAATGATTCTAAACCCTCGTCACTCTCGTCAGAGCTCAAAGACAAATGTGATAGGGTCAAAGGACTGGGTGCGGAACCAACAACCTGCTGGTTAGTGCTGATTATTTTATGTTTGTCTGGAAACAAACTGATATCCTGCAGAGAGCTGAACACCTTCTGAAGTTGAGAATCCAACATGAACCTCTGGCTCAGATCAAACCTGCCCTGACCCACGTTAGAACCTGTCACCTCGCGTCGCTTTGGTTCTGACACTTTGCTGCCGTGCAGGTGGTTTGTTTGATCAAAATAAATTAACACGACCTCCTTCCTCGGACTGTCTGCGTCTCTGTTAGAACTCGTTATCATGGCGCTGCTGTCCTCCATGATGGTCACGCGATCATCGCTGTCTTCACTGATTGGTTGTCCGATCTTTCCAGCAACAGGGTGGAGGTGCAAGCTGATTGGCTGCTCACTTGACGTATTTGCTTCCTCACTGCTGATGTCACTGCTGACGTCATCACTGTCGCTGCTGCTGCTTTCTTCAACTCTGATTAAAATAATAATAATTATAATTCACAGGTAACTTTTTTGCCAAATAAATAAAAAAGACTTCTTTTTAAATTTACTATTTATATCTTTATATTCTGAATCAATTACTATTTATCTTAAGAAATAAAATATTTAAAAGAAAAAAGCTTCATGTTTTAAATCTGTACTGGAAAAATACTATATATAATTTTGAAATTAAAATAAACACAGAATTGGTAATTTGTAAAAAATCTAATTTTAATGTTTAAGTTTAGATGTTTTTTTTCAGTGCAGGTGGGCGAAGACGCTTTTCACCTTCCTCCTCCATCAGTCCCGCTGCCTTCATCGGCCTCTTCCTCAGCGATGATGTAGACGGCCAAGCGGACAGTGACGTTTGTCTTCGTGTCCTCAACCTCAATGATCACACCTGATGGAGGCTGTGGCCATGTGGGCGGGGTTTTGGAAGAGATCACACCCACTGCAGGTAGCTAAAAACACAGAAATGCTTGTATTGATATTTATTTTAAACAAACATTTACTTTTTAAAATTCAGATTCAGCTGCCAATCAGAAAAAAAAGCAAAAGAACTTGTCGTGTGAATAGCAAAGCACCAGGATGTTAAAAGGGAGAGCCAGTTAAAATCTGATTGGTTCATTTCCTGCTTGACTCCACCCACTTTCCCACCCCGCACCTGCTTGGTGCCTATGTGCTATGTAAACAGCAGGGGGAGCTGGACTCACCCCAAGTGCATTATGGGTGTTACATCAGGCGTAATGGGTTGTCAAGATAGGGCCCAGAGTGTGTCGACTGAGCCGCTACACATCAGGACAATTGCAGATTCATTTATTTTATTTTTATTTTTATTTTATTCATGGGCAGATGTGTTTCTACTCAGTCAGTATAAAAAATGCTTAAATATTCTGGACTTGTTAAAATATTCAACACTCCAGTGTTTTAGTTGAAGTTCTGGTTAAACAGGCCGTGTGGAGTTTAACAGGTTATTGATTGTTTTTAAAGATCAGAAAACTGATCAGGTTTTTAATAAACACAGCAGATATAAAGGAAGTCAACAAATATAAACGTGTTTGTTTATTTGTTTGATTATTGTGTTATTTTGCCCCTCAGGCTGAATTGGCATGTTTTGTTGTGGTTGTTGGTTTTAAAAAAATGTGTGTGTGTGTATGTGTGTGTTTTGGTGTGTGGTTTGTGTTCTAAATGTGTTGTTGAATGTAAAACACTCTGCAGCCACAAACCACACACACACACACACACACACACACACACACACACACACACACACACACACACACACACACACACACACTTTTATTCTTTTCTCTGATTTTGTTAAAACAGCTGGTGAACAGAGTCTCTCTGTCTGCCTGCTTTCAGGTTCGTCTCTTTGCTAGCCTGTCTGTTTGTCTGTCTGTCTGTCTGCTTGTCTGTCTGTCTGTTTGCTTGCCTGTCTGTCTGTCCATCTGTCTGCCTGTCTGTCTGTCCCTCCAAAAAGACACTTCTTAAATGGCATTTAAAGTGTAAAGCTACACTGTGCTGACTGTGGCGCCCCCTGCAGCTACAGGACAGCACCAGTAAAGCTTGTAAACACATAAAATAAAATGGAAATTTTTTGATTGATTCCAAAAATGAGTTCACGTTCTTACAGGAATTGAAGAAACTAAATCCAGCAGCAAACAGCTGATCAGAGCCACAGACCTCATGGCCAGATTCCCCGTCTGAAGACCACGACAGGCAGTCAGCCTGAATTAAACAAGGCGATAGAACGCAGCATTAGCTTAGCTTAGCATGGCGTAGCTAAAATATGCAGTGATGTTAGCCCAGATTAGCTAAATGATGATATATGTCTATGGGCTCAGTTAGCATCTCTTGTTAGCTTAGCATTAGCCTTCTCACATTAGCTTTACGTACTCTAATTACTAAAAAAGTTGGATAATCACTAAAATATGTAGCTGGCTTCTAATTGGCTCTCACCTGATGGGAGGAGCTATGAGAAACAGCAGCGTAAAAAAGCCCCTGCAACCTGAAAATAGCACGTTCTGACGAAACGTGAGTAGAAATAAAGGGAAAATGTCCTGAAAGGACAGAAACCTTTTATATAGACACATGTCTGAGGCCACGCCCACACACCCACCCTCTTCCTGTGTTTCCTAAAAGTTGAATATTTTGGGCCTCTGACTTTTGGCCGGCGACAGAAAAATGTAAATTTTTAGGTTTGTGAGAAAATCACAGGCTCGAAGGAACCACATCAGACGCTCTGGACCGGCGCCCTCACGAGGCGGAGCGAGTAAAAACTGTTTTTATTATCAATAAAACATCTGTGCAGAAACTGAGACAAAACAAAGTTCTCCGTTTTCCAAACTGAACGTTTGTATTAATGATCAGGAAACAAAGCTGGACCCACTGATGGATTATTTTTTAATTTCTGTCTTTGTTGTTATCGATCATGTGACTCATAGGAACCTGGATCACTGCAGGAGAAACAGTGAAGTCATCAGCGTAGAGAGGAATCTTAAAGTCTGACAACAGGAACCTTAAGGAACCCTCAGACAAAGGATTAAATAAATAGAATAAAACAATTCTCTAATGCATTTATAAATAAAATCCAAAAAGTATTCTGAAGTGTAACAACCACATGTGAGCATTAAAAATATTTTATTTATTGTTTGTTATTAAGGAAAAACTTTATTTAAAATGACAAAATTTATTCTTCTGTAGAATTATACATATGTATTTGTTGTCAAAAGTATTTCTGTGATCTGTTACACTTCACAGCTGACAAAAATACTGCATCATTTACAAAAAAAGTACAAAATACACTATAAAACTAAACAAATAATAATAATAAAGCTCAATTTTGGGCATTGTAATAGAAACGTTTAACCAGCAGAGGGCAGTAAAGATGCTTTTATTGTGACATGGGCCAACTGCTGACAAGCTGGTGGGTTGTCGGGAGTGGGCTTCCTTCTTTGATAAAAGCCTGATCCACACGTGTGTGTGTGTGTGTGTGTATTCTCTTTAAACCAGCTGCTGTGATTAGAGAGGCTTTACTGGTTGTGATTAAAGGGGATCCAGTGACTGTGATTAAAGAGGCTTCACTGGCTGTGATTGGAGAGGATTCAGTGGCTGTGATTAAAGAGGATTCAGTGGCTGTGATTAAAGAGGCTTCACTGGCTGTGATTGGAGAGGATTCATTGGCTGTTATTAAAGAGGATTCAGTGGCTGTGATTAGAGAGGAATCAGTGGCTGTGATTAGAGAGGAATCAGTGGCTGTGATTAAAGAGGCTTTGCTGGCTGTAATTAGAGAGGACTCAGTGGCTGTGATTAGAGAGGCTTCATTGGCTGTGATTAAAGAGGCTTTGCTAGCTGTGATTACATAGGATTCAGTGGCTGTGTTTAGAGAGGATTCACTGGCTGTGATTAAAGAGGCTTTGCTAGCTGTGATTACATAGGATTCAGTGGCTGTGATTAAAGAGGATTCACTGGATGTGATTAAAGAGGATTCAGTGGCTGTGATTAGAGAGGATTCAGTGGCTGTGATTAAAGAGGCTTTGCTAGCTGTGATTACATAGGATTCAGTGGCTGTGATTAAAGAGGATTCACTGGATGTGATTAAAGAGGATTCAGTGGCTGTGATTAGAGAGGATTCAGTGGCTGTGATTAAAGAGGCTTTGCTAGCTGTGATTACATAGGATTCAGTGGCTGTGATTAAAGAGGCTTTGTTAGCTGTGATTACATAGGATTCAGTGGCTGTGTTCAGAGAGGGTTCAGTGGCTGTGATTAAAGAGGATTCACTGGATGTGATTAAAGAGGATTCAGTTGCTGTGATTAGAGAGGATTCACTGGCTGTGATTAGAGAGGCTTTGCTAGCTGTGATTACATAGGATTCAGTGGCTGTGATTAAAGAGGATTCAGTGGTTGTGATTAAAGAGGCTTCACTGGTTGTGATTAGAGAGGCTTCAGTGGCTGTGATTAGAGAGGATTCAGTGGTTGTGATTAAAGAGGATTCAGTGGTTGTGATTAAAGAGGCTTCACTGGTTGTGATTAGAGAGGATTCAGTGGTTGTGATTAAAGAGGCTTCACTGGTTGTGATTAGAGAGGCTTCAGTGGCTGTGATTAGAGAGGATTCAGTGGTTGTGATTAAAGAGGATTCAGTGGTTGTGATTAAAGAGGCTTCACTGGTTGTGATTAGAGAGGCTTCAGTGGCTGTGATTAGAGAGGATTCAGTGGTTGTGATTAAAGAGGATTCAGTGGCTGTGATTAGAGAGGATCCACTGGTTGTGATTAGAGAGGATTCAGTGGTTGTGATTAAAGAGGCTTCACTGGTTGTGATTAGAGAGGCTTCAGTGGCTGTGATTAGAGAGGCTTCAGTGGCTGTTATTAGAGAGGATTCAGTGGTTGTGATTAAAGAGGCTTCACTGGTTGTGATTAGAGAGGCTTCAGTGGCTGTTATTAGAGAGGCTTCACTGGTTGTGATTAGAGAGGATCCACTGGTTGTGATTAAAGAGGATTCAGTGGTTGTGATTAAAGAGGATTCACTGGTTGTGATTAAAAATGAGGTGGGCTTCATAGATAATTGGCAAAGCTTCTGGGGAAAACCTGGTCTTGTTAGGAGAGACGGCATCCATCCCACTTTGGATGGAGCAGCTCTCATTTCTAGAAATCTGCCCAATTTTCTTAAATCCTCCAAACCGTGACTATCCAGGGTTGGGACCAGGAAGCAGAGTTGTAGTCTTACACACCTCTCTGCAGCTTCTCTCCCCCTGCCATCCCCTCATTACCCCATCCCCGTAGAGACGGTGCCTGCTCCCAGACCACCAATAACCAGCAAAAATCTATTTAAGCATAAAAATTCAAAAAGAAAAAATAATATAGCACCTTCAACTGCACCACAGACTAAAACAGTTAAATGTGGTCTATTAAACATTAGGTCTCTCTCTTCTAAGTCCCTGTTAGTAAATGATATAATAATTGATCAACATATTGATTTATTCTGCCTTACAGAAACCTGGTTACAGCAGGATGAATATGTTAGTTTAAATGAGTCAACACCCCCGAGTCACACTAACTGTCAGAATGCTCGTAGCACGGGCCGAGGAGGAGGATTAGCAGCAATCTTCCATTCCAGCTTATTAATTAATCAAAAACCCAGACAGAGCTTTAATTCATTTGAAAGCTTGACTCTTAGTCTTGTCCATCCAAATTGGAAGTCCCAAAAACCAGTTTTATTTGTTATTATCTATCGTCCACCTGGTCGTTACTGTGAGTTTCTCTGTGAATTTTCAGACCTTTTGTCTGACTTAGTGCTTAGCTCAGATAAGATAATTATAGTGGGCGATTTTAACATCCACACAGATGCTGAGAATGACAGCCTCAACACTGCATTTAATCTATTATTAGACTCTATTGGCTTTGCTCAAAAAGTAAATGAGTCCACTCACCACTTTAGATAGATATGATCTTAGATCTTGTTCTGACTTATGGTATGGAAATTGAAGACTTAACAGTATTCCCTGAAAACTCCCTTCTGTCTGATCATTTCTTAATAACATTTACATTTACTCTGATGGACTACCCAGCAGTGGGAAATAAGTTTCATTACAGTAGAAGTCTTTCAGAAAGTGCTGTAACTAGGTTTAAGGATATGATTCCTTCTTTATGTTCTCTAATGCCATATACCAACACAGAGCAGAGTAGCTACCTAAACTCTGTGAGTGAGATAGAGTATCTCATCAATAGTTTTACATCCTCATTGAAGACAACTTTGGATGCTCTAGCTCCTCTGAAAAAGAGAGCTTTAAATCAGAAGTGCCTGACTCCGTGGTATAACTCACAAACTTGCAGCTTAAAGCAGATAACCCGTAAGTTGGAGAGGAAATGGCGTCTCACTAATTTAGAAGATCTTCACTTAGCCTGGAAAAAGAGTCTGTTGCTCTATAAAAAAGCCCTCCGTAAAGCTAGGACATCTTACTACTCATCACTAACTGAAGAAAATAAGAACAACCCCAGGTTTCTTTTCAGCACTGTAGCCAGGCTGACAAAGAGTCAGAGCTCTATTGAGCCGAGTATTCCTTTAACTTTAACTAGTAATGACTTCATGACTTTCTTTGCTAATAAAATTTTAACTATTAGAGAAAAAATTACTCATAACCATCCCAAAGACGTATCGTTATCTTTGGCTGCTTTCAGTGATGCTGGTATTTGGTTAGACTCTTTCTCTCCGATTGTTCTGTATGAGTTATTTTCATTAGTTACTTCATCCAAACCATCAACATGTCTATTAGACCCCATTCCTACCAGGATGCTCAAGGAAGCCCTACCATTATTTAATGCTTCGATCTTAAATATGATCAATCTATCTTTGTTAGTTGGCTATGTACCACAGGCTTTTAAGGTGGCAGTAATTAAACCATTACTTAAAAAGCCATCACTTGACCCAGCTATCTTAGCTAATTATAGGCCAATCTCCAAACTTCCTTTTCTCTCAAAAATTCTTGAAAGGGTAGTTGTAAAACAGCTAACTGATCATCTGCAGAGGAATGGTCTGTTTGAAGAGTTTCAGTCAGGTTTTAGAATTCATCATAGTACAGAAACAGCATTAGTGAAGGTTACAAATGATCTTCTTATGGCCTCGGACAGTGGACTCATCTCTGTGCTTGTTCTGTTAGACCTCAGTGCTGCTTTTGATACTGTTGACCATAAAATTTTATTACAGAGATTAGAGCATGCCATAGGTATTAAAGGCACTGCACTGCGGTGGTTTGATTCATATTTATCTAATAGATTACAATTTGTTCATGTAAATGGGGAATCTTCTTCACAGACTAAGGTTAATTATGGAGTTCCACAAGGTTCTGTGCTAGGACCAATTTTATTCACTTTATACATGCTTCCCTTAGGCAGTATTATTAGACAGCATTGCTTAAATTTTCATTGTTACGCAGATGATACCCAGCTTTATCTATCCATGAAGCCAGAGGACACACACCAATTAGCTAAACTGCAGGATTGTCTTACAGACATAAAGACATGGATGACCTCTAATTTCCTGCTTTTAAACTCAGATAAAACTGAAGTTATTGTACTTGGCCCCACAAATCTTAGAAACATGGTGTCTAACCAGATCCTTACTCTGGATGGCATTACCCTGACCTCTAGTAATACTGTGAGAAATCTTGGAGTCATTTTTGATCAGGATATGTCCTTCAATGCGCATATTAAACAAATATGTAGGACTGCTTTTTTGCATTTGCGCAATATCTCTAAAATTAGAAAGGTCTTGTCTCAGAGTGATGCTGAAAAACTAATTCATGCATTTATTTCCTCTAGGCTGGACTATTGTAATTCATTATTATCAGGTTGTCCTAAAAGTTCCCCGAAAAGCCTTCAGTTAATTCAAAATGCTGCAGCTAGAGTACTGACAGGGACTAGAAGGAGAGAGCATATCTCACCCATATTGGCCTCTCTTCATTGGCTTCCTGTTAATTCTAGAATAGAATTTAAAATTCTTCTTCTTACTTATAAGGTTTTGAATAATCAGGTCCCATCTTATCTTAGGGACCTCATAGTACCATATCACCCCAATAGAGCGCTTCGCTCTCAGACTGCAGGCTTACTTGTAGTTCCTAGGGTTTGTAAGAGTAGAATGGGAGGCAGAGCCTTCAGCTTTCAGGCTCCTCTCCTGTGGAACCAGCTCCCAATTCAGATCAGGGAGACAGACACCCTCTCTACTTTAAGATTAGGCTTAAAACTTTCCTTTTGCTAAAGCTTATAGTTAGGGCTGGATCAGGTGACCCTGAACCATCCCTTAGTTATGCTGCTATAGACGTAGACTGCTGGGGGGTTCCCATGATGCACTGAGTGTTTCTTTCTCTTTTTGCTCTGTATGCACCACTCTGCATTTAATCAATAGTGATTGATCTCTGCTCCCCTCCACAGCATGTCTTTTTCCTGGTTCTCTCCCTCAGCCCCAACCAGTCCCAGCAGAAGACTGCCCCTCCCTGAGCCTGGTTCTGCTGGAGGTTTCTTCCTGTTAAAAGGGAGTTTTTCCGTCCCACTGTAGCCAAGTGCTTGCTCACAGGGGGTCGTTTTGACCGTTGGGGTTTTTCTGTAATTATTGTATGGCCTTTGCCTTACAATATAAAGCGCCTTGGGGCAACTGTTTGTTGTGATTTGGCGCTATATAAATAAAATTGATTTGATTTGATTAGAGAGGATTCAGTGGTTGTGATTAGAGAGGATTCAGTTCCTGTGACGTTTATAAAGTAGTTCCTCCTCCATTCACTCTCTACAGTGTCTACAACAGAAAAAACAAAACAGCGCTTTCAGGTTTTTGGTTTGAACCAGATTATGTGCTGATTGGTCGCTGCTGGATTTCAGGCCACAGACCTCTGGATCAGGCTACGTCCTGGATGTGTGACTGTGACTGAATGTAAAAGATGTGGTGTGATCGGGTCGCGACAGCAGAACTTTCTGGAAAGTAGTTCATGTTACATAATTAAATTTACTCCAAATCTGTATTCAAGAAGGAAAACAAAGTGAGCTAATAGAAACTGAACTTACCCCTCCTCCCCCATCTCTCCGTCTCTTCCCCTCTCCCTCTCTCTCTCCGCCTCTCTCCCCCATCTCTCCATCTCTCCCCCCTCTCTCTCTCCCTCTCTCTCTCCTCCTTCTCTCCCTCTCTCTCTCCCCCTCCCCCCCTCTCTCTCCCCCTCTCTCCCTGTCTCTCCCCCTTCTCTCCCTCTCTCTCTCCCTCTCTCTCTGTCTCTCCCCCCTCTCTCTCTGTCTCTCCCCCCTCTCTCCCTCTGTCTCTCCCCCTCTCTGTCTCTCCCCCCTCTCTCCCTCTCTCTCTGTCTCTCCCCCCTCTCTCCCTCTCTCTCTGTCTCTCCCCCCTCTCTCCTTCTGTCTCTGTCTCTCCCCCCTCTCTCCCTGTCTCTCCCCCTTCTTTCCCTCTCTCTCTGTCTCTCCCCCCTCTCTCCCTCTCTCTGTCTCTCCCCTCTCTCCCTCTGTCTCTCCCCCCTCTCTCTCCTCCTCTCCCTCTCTCTCCGTCTCTCTCTCCCCCATCTTTCCGTCTCTCCCCTCTCCCTCTTTCTCTCCCTCTCTCTCCCCCTTCTCCCCCTCTCCCTCTCTCTCTCCGCCTCTCTCCCCCATCTCTCTGTCTCTCCCCCCTCTCTCTCCCCCCTCTCTCCCTCTCTCCCTCCCCCCTCTCCCTCCCTCTCTCTCTCTCCCCCCTCTCCCTCTCCCCCCCTCTCCCTCTCTCTCTCCCCCTCTCTCCCCATCTCTCCCCCCTCTCTGTCCCCCCCTCTCTCTCTCCCCCTCTCCCTCTCCCCCTCTCTCCGTCTCTCCCCCCCCTCTCTCTCCCCCTCTCTCCCCCATCTCTCCGTCTCTCCCCCTCTCTCTCTCTCTCTCCCCCTCTCTCCCCCTCGCACTCTCTCTCTCCCCCCTCCCTCTCTCTCTCCCCCCTCTGTCTCTCCCCCCTCTCTCCCTATCTCTCCGTCTCTCCCCCTCTCTCTGTCTCTCCCCCCTCTCCCTCTGTCTCTCCCCCCTCTCTCCCTCTGTCTCTCCCCCCTCTCTCCCTCTCTCTCTGTCTCTCCCCCTTCTCTCCCTCTCTCCCCCTTCTCTCCCTCTCTCTCTCCCCCCTCTCTCCCTCTCTCTCTGTCTCTCCCCCTTCTCTCCCTCTCTCCCCCTTCTCTCCCTCTCTCTCTGTCTCCCCCCCTCTCTCCCTCTCTCTCTGTCTCCTCCCCTCCATCATTCCTGGTCTGATTGAGTCCAGATGTCAACACGTCAGGAGATGGGCGAGGACTTGGTCTCGAGGACTTGGTCCCGTCTTGATTTGGTTGATGTGTAGTTGACGGTCTGACTGGCCTCTCTAAGGTCTCCACGGTAACGGACCTTTGACCTTTTGACCCTCTGACCCGTACGGACTGAAGAACTTCCTGCTATTGAATTCATTATTAGGATTAGAACCCGAACCCTAATTTAACGCTCCAAACCAGCCAAGCTTCTTCTGGGAACAAACTCAGACCTGAAGGAATAAACTTCCTCACTGCATTTGAACCAGCAGCTTTAATCACAACACACCTGCATCGAAACCTTTAGAATCAAGTCCAAATACAACCTTCATGAGGACAGTTTCAAATAGTTTTCAAACTCATCTGGGTTCTGTTTTTTATCGGTTTTGAAGTCGGTCGAGCGGTGAGCGACGCTGCAGACACGTGGAGGTGGTGGTTCGATTCCCAGTAGGATTAAAAAGGTCAGTGTGGTCCAACCATCAAATCTGACGTTGTTCAAGAAGAACAGAAACTGCGATTTGATGCAGATTTATTTATTTTTCTCTGGTTTCTATTTAACACATGAGCTAACCGCTAGCTACCAACAACAGTGCTGGACTTTTAAACCGTTTTCAAAAAGCAAAGTTTTCCTCCACGTTATACATCTTTTTAATAATTAATATGTTTATTTTTAATTATAAATGTTGAATGTAGTATTCAAAAGTTGGCTTTTAATTTGAAACCTGGGCTTCTAATTTGAAAGGAACGGTGAAGAGCGCGCGAAACGGCGGAAAGACAATCTAGCAGAGTGTGAAATTCACGACGGAAAATGGATATAAGAAGACTTTTCTGAAATAAACAAGGCGGACGAGGCAGAGGGACGGGTGAGACTAACGCTTGGGTGCAGTGTGCGGTGGAGAGTCTGCTGTGGCCGAAAACGAACGGTGTCCCGACCACTGATCTCTATATAATACCGGATCTGTCATTGGCCAATATTACTGAAGCAAAGCGGCCGCCATATTACCACTCCCATGTCCCGCTCCTGAACGCTCTTTTCTAGTGATCTTTAATGAGGCGCATGCAACTTTATTCTTTGTAATTTTGTTAAAAAATACCTTCTTGTGCAGCTATAACTGCGCAAATCGCCAGATCAAAGGCTGTGGAGGAACATTTCACCTGTGAGTATGATTGAAATGGGAAATAATGAACAATAATTTGAAGAGTTCTGTCCCTTATTCCAGCATTTAGGCAAAGATAATAGATAGTTGTCCCGGTGAGATATGAGTAAGAGAAGAAAGTGTCAAAGTAATAAAAGAAAGAAAGAAAATAAATCAAATAGCTAATCATGGCAGGCATTGATTAGGAGGGATCAATCTTACATTATCCAAAGAACAAAAATAAGTAAATAAGAGAATCACCTCAGTTATTACTTGAAATTGACGTTCTAATAAGCTGTCTATGTGCAGTCTGCATAAGTTGGGAGTGGTAAGATGGCCGCCAGTTTGCTTCAGCGGATTGTACGGAGTGTGTGTGGACCAATGAGCGATCCAGTAACATATACAGATCAGCGGGGGCCGATGAGCGATCCAGTAACATATACAGATCAGCGGGGCCGATGAGCGATCCAGTAACATATACAGATCAGCGGGGCCGATGAGCGATCCAGTAACATATACAGATCAGCGGGGCCGATGAGCGATCCAGTAACATATACAGATCAGCGGGGGCCGATGAGCGATCCAGTAACATATACAGATCAGCGGGGGCCGATGAGCGATCCAGTAACATATACAGATCAGCGGGGGCCGATGAGCGATCCAGTAACATATACAGATCAGCGGGGGCCGATGAGCGATCCAGTAACATATACAGATCAGCGGGGCCGATGAGCGATCCAGTAACATATACAGATCAGCGGGGGCCGATGAGCGATCCAGTAACATATACAGATCAGCGGGGCCGATGAGCGATCCAGTAACATATACAGATCAGCGGGGGCCGATGAGCGATCCAGTAACATATACAGATCAGCGGGGCCGATGAGCGATCCAGTAACATATACAGATCAGCGGGGCGATGAGCGATCCAGTAACATATACAGATCAGTGATCCAACATAAAGAGAAATCAGATGACGTTGATATTATTTTGTTTTAATGTTATGACCCGTCGAGTGGTGCTCCACCTCACACGTGGCATTGAGCTCCTCTAAGTAAACCCACCTTAGATGACAACAACAGTACATTTTAGGCTAAAACTAATATTTTTATTGTGATGAATAACTATCTCAACAATAAAAAGATGAAGGTTAAGAATACTTATCTTTTTATAGTGAGTACATTTTACACATTACTATGTTCGGATGAATAATTCATACATTTATTTGCCTGTCAGAATAAGCAAACGTTGTCAAGAATCGTATATTCAGTGAATGAATAGTGAAACGTGATAGAGAGCTCAACTCGACAGAACTCCAGTCCTTTATTTCCTCACATTTTATATTCACTTCACTCTGAAATAACTTATAAGTGGTCGAGGTATTGAGTTAATATTCAGAATGGCAAAGCACATATTTTAAACATGTTAATTAAACCTAAATTATGAATCTAAATGTTGTATGTGAAAAATCAAATCATCCCTTACAACATTTACTGGTTTATATGAATAAAAAGTGTTGGTGTATTAAAATGTGTGGAACAGCGCCCCTCTTCACCCTGTGTTAAATCCTGTGTGGTGACACAGAGTACTGCACTCAGTCAGCGGGATGATCCTATCACCCGTGTGTATGTGCGTGCGCGCGCATGTGCACGTGCACTTTTAAGTTTCAGGTATTTGTGTCGTCTGTAAAAACTGATAAAATCATGTCTGTGTTTGACTGACAGACAGGCGGCCTGTTGCCATGGTGATCATACCTGTCCATCAGCAGGGTGATCTGTCAGCTGATAGGCTAACAGGTCACTTACACCTGAAAAAGGGGGCTGGGTCACGACCTCACCCACTGCTGATAGCTGAGGAACAAAGTGCATCCTGCTGGATCCTGATTGGCTGGAGGTAAGACCATCAGACTGTGTGTTCATGGAGAGCTTCCAACAACAGCATTCCTCTCTTTCTTTCTCTATTTCTGTGAAAACAGTTAACGGCAAGTGCGCGCGCGCACACACACACACACAGAAATGTGTATCATGTTTCCATAATGATGCAGCAGTGCACTCTGGGTAATTCTGCTGCACGCTAGACGTTTGTCTTCCTCTAAACTCTTTTGTCTTCAGTCAAACTGTTTTCAAAGTTCAAAGAGAAACTTTACTAAAGAGGAGTTTATTGACTCAAATGTTTCAGACGTTTTCTGAACTTTACAGTCAAATAAAATCACTTCCAGGAGAAGAAAGTTAATGTTCAGAAAACAGCAGTTACATCACCAGGCTTCTTTCTTCACAGTGTCACAGACAAATAAACCAACACACTTCAAAAAACTATGTGATCTTGCTGAGAATCAAACCCACGTCTCCACATTGCTGTGCAGCGTCCTTCACCGTTAGACGACCTTTAACTCTGACAAAGACCAGAAACCAGACCAGGCTGAAGCTGCAGCCGTGGGTTTGAGTTTGAAACGTAGCTGAAATTTATCACAATCCAATAACAAAAGTTCATCAGATCCCAAAAGATTCAGACTCAGGTTTGGAAACACAGAGGTTATGGGTTCAAATCCTCTGTGGCTCTATATCAAAAGAAGTTTTTCTCAGAGCAAGTTCAGCAGGCTACCCCGGGATTCAAACCAATGACATACATGTTGCGTATCGTAAATTGAATTCAGCTGAGAGTTCACTTTTTCTGTCACAAATGTGGCCTGTAAACATAAAACAGTGAGTTAACCTGAATACAGACTTGAACCAACAACCTTCAGATGAGTAAAACAACGTTTGCTAACTGAGCCGTCAGTGTTGAGCTGCTAGTGATGTTAAAAATAAAAGGTCAGTCTGTGCTGTGATGATGAGGAACAGTCGTGGGAAGAAACTCAACAGGACGTTATTTTTACTTGGAACAGAGTATTTTGACAGTGTAGTATTTATACTTTTATTTCAGTATTTCTTCCCCGTGTGAGCACTCTGCATCTAAAATGTGGAACTGTGGAAACACCACAAACAGGAGCAGTTTGCATGTTAAAATGAAATAAAAATTCAGGAGAATAAAGTCGCTGCAGCGATCACGGATTATGAAATTAATAAAACCGAACGCAATAAAGAAACACCTACCGTTAACTCACCTGGGTGGAGCTCCATGATGTCTTTCTTCATGATGAAATGCAAATTGACGACAAGAAATGATGCAACGCAAGCCAACAACGGCGGAAAAGATATTACGCAACCCAGTTTTGAAGTTTTTGGTTCACACTCACATATGTGTTGCATACCTGTACTTGATCCTGCTGGGACTTGAACCCACATTTGCACGTTGCCGTGCAGCGTCCTTCACCATTCGACCATCTTCAGCACTGCTCAAACAGGAAACCAGGTCAGACTGAAGCTGCTGAAATCTCTCACAATCAAATCAAAGTTCCATCTGTCAGATTCCAGCTGGTTAAGAATCAGGACTGGTCACAGAGGTTGTTGGTTAAAATTCCTTGTGGATTCTTTCATACCTCAGTTGTTTAAACTGAGGTTTGTTTGTTTTTTTCTCAGTAGGCATTCAGGAGCTTCATCAAGACTTTTGAAATAAAATTGACTGGGCGTTAAACCAACAACATACAGTAAGTGTTTTCATACATTTTAAAAGACAAACTAGGTTCAGTTTTTTCTGTTTTATGAGTGGACAACAAAACCAAAACATAAACTCAGCCTCATTGGTGGATTTGAACCAACAACCTTTGGATTAATAAAGCAGCACTGTAGCATCCTGAACTATGAGCACACTTCAAACATCAAATAACAATGAAACTGAATGTGACGACTAAAGCTGCTCCTGAAAAAGAACGTGGATTAAACGTTAAACCAGCATTGCCATGGTGACACCGTTTCATCTAAAAACAGCGGCGTGAGTACAGTGGACATTAACATCCGAGTGAGACCACAGGAAATAGATCAAAGTGTGTTTTAAAAGAAGAGATTTGAGATTTTTCTGTCTTATAATCAGAAATATCAGTAGTGAACTTTGCAAACGTGCAGTGTTTTTAAAGGTTTGTGTCCCATCATGTTTACACAGTTTATTTTTTGGTAACATTTAATTTAAAATTTAATTCTGATTTTTTTTTTTTTATATTAATAAAAAAATGTTTTTAATTCAGATTGAAAACAAATCTCAACAAAATGACATAAATAAAATTCCAGAGGTCAGCACACTAAAGGTTTGTGTATTGTTTTGTAAATTGTGTCTGTATCATGGCCCAAGCAGAGGGTCGCCCTCTGAGTCTGGTCTGCTTGAGGTTTCTTCCTCAAATCATCAGAGGGAGTTTTTTCTTCCCACTGTCACCTGTGTTCTTGCTCTGGGGGTTAGTAATATTTGACCTTACTGTGTGAAGCAGCTTGAGGCAACTTTGTTGTGATTTGGTGCTATATAAATGAAATTAATTTGAAATTGATCAAACTGCACTGAAAATACACAAAGTCTGGTTTAAGTTAAACCTGTTGTCAGTGCATCTTAAGTCAGGATTAAATGACATTAAAATCATTATTTTGAGTTTAATATTTTAATGTCGGTTGTGTGGTTGAGATTTGTTTTCATTTGAAGATTAAAGGAGATATTTTAAATATTTTTTCATTAAAAATGGCTGAAGTGATTTTCATTATGATGTCATAAACTGTGACTTCATCTGATGACAGTGATGTCATAGAGACAGGAGGGACGGTCTCAGACCAGGTCTTTGGTCCTGGAGATCTGATCCCGTGTCTTCAATCCCAGAGAAAAAAGAAAAACCAGACAGATGTTTGTGTTTGTTTCTTTACTAAATAACGACACTTTTCCTGAAATACAGTTTTTGTATAAAAACGTGAAAGACGATCAGATACAAGAAGAAGTGCTAAAATACAAAAAAGAGTTTTACAATCGTTCCGATATCTGTCAGGTGGATCTTTACACGTTTGTCTTTGACGTCCGTTTGTTCAGTATTTTTCTTAAAGATTTGGTATTTTGGAGTCCTTGAGTGACCTCATTCAAATCCACGACAGCACTTTAAATTCCAACAGAGCCGTGGACTCATGTCCATCTGCAGGCGTCAAACCGCCACTCACGGTCCTCTAATGTCTCATAAATATTTCCCTGAAAGTCCCAAAAGATTTCCGCTGAAATCTCCGATAGTGGTCTCAAAGAATTCCTGAAAATGTTCCACGGCACTGATCCCAGAAGATTCCTCACTAAAAAGATTCAAGGAGACATGAATCTTCAGTCTCCTGGAAGTTCTGAAATGTTTGGACACTGGTCCTCCTGAGTTCCTGCAGTCATAGTTTGATTCTTATTCGGCGTGTGTCCAGGAAACAGCACTGAATTTGTTCTAGTTCTCTGTAAAAACCCTTTTTTTCTTCCCACACTGCGTTCACAACTGTGACTGGCCCAGCTGGCATCAGTGGGCGGGGCTTAATGGAGATGATGTTTGTGTGCTGGATGCTGGCGTCTTAGTGGGACCAATCAGGTTGAAATGGGAGGGGCTTTGAGTTTCCTCAGGTGTGGATTGGCTGGTGTGTTGTGGCAGGGCGGAGTCACAACAAGATTCTAAAATCTGCACGGATTTTTGTTTGTTTTTGCTCTTTGGACTAAAAAAAAAAAATTCACATTTTTTTGCTTCAAACACTTAAAAACAGACATAATTCATGTTTAATCGATAAAAATGCACAAACAGTCACCTCTGACATCATTAACGAGTCTCAGCTGATCTCTGCTCTGATTAGCCACAGGTCGGAAGTAGGCGGAGTTTGTTCTAACTGAGGTAAAAGGTCATTCTGGAAGTGTGTCAGTAAAAGGTAGAGAAGTCCGAGGCGAGTTAAACAGAGGCGGCTAACGTGTCACATAATCCAGTCTGATCAAATCCTGATCTGTCCAAGTGTAAAAAACACACTTGTTGAGCTTGTCTGGTTAAATTAGCTCCGCCCTAATATAATATCACCTCAGCAACCAGTCATGACATCAACAAAATTCAGGCCCCGCCCATTTTCAACCACCCTGTGACTGGAACAGTGGGCGGAGTGAAGATTGGAGAAGTCAAAGGGTAATGGGAGGAGTTAAGTGAACTGGGCGTGTCAAACATTAGTGGGAGGAGCATGACGCATCACAAGAGCTGTGGTTTTCCACAGTACAGACAAGCAGGGCTGTCATTGGTCAGTAGAGCATGGTGGGCGGGGCTTTGTGTATTCTGAGTGTCTGGATGGAGGAGAGGATTTTCTTCTGGTGGCCAGCGAGGGTCACGCCCACTCTGAGCAGGTCTCTATGGAAACAGATAAAGACAGCATAAGTGCTTGTTGCCCTGAGTGATGACTGGCAGGCTGATGTCTCCGTGGGGTGTCTCTCACTCAGTGTTCAGCTGAGACACCAGGTCCAGGCTGGTGAACCCGGCCTGAAGAAAACTCTGCTCATAACGCTCCATCTTTATCGCTCGAAGCCACTCGGAAACCGAACCACAGGCGGACAACGGAGGAGGGACACGCTGGTCCAACAGAGGCTGGGACGGACTGAGAGACACAGAGAGACAAACACAGGGTCAGTGATCCACAGGGAACAACGGAGGAGGGACACGCTGGTCCAACAGAGGCTGGGACGGACTGAGAGACACAGAGACAGGGTCAGTGATCCACAGGGAACAACGGAGGAAGGACACGCTGGTCCAACAGAGGCTGGGACGGACTGAGAGACACAGAGAGACAAACACAGGGTCAGTGATCCACAGGGAACAACGGAGGAGGGACACGCTGGTCCAACAGAGGCTGGGACGGACTGAGAGACACAGAGACAGGGTCAGTGATCCACAGGGAACAACGGAGGAAGGACACGCTGGTCCAACAGAGGCTGGGACGGACTGAGAGACACAGAGAGACAAACACAGGGTCAGTGATCCACAGGGAACAACGGAGGAGGGACACGCTGGTCCAACAGAGGCTGGGACGGACTGAGAGACACAGAGACAGGGTCAGTGATCCACAGGGAACAACGGAGGAAGGACACGCTGGTCCAACAGAGGCTGGGACGGACTGAGAGACACAGAGAGACAAACACAGGGTCAGTGATCCACAGGGAACAACGGAGGAGGGACACGCTGGTCCAACAGAGGCTGGGACGGACTGAGAGACACAGAGAGACAAACACAGGGTCAGTGATCCACAGGGAACAACGGAGGAGGGACACGCTGGTCCAACAGAGGCTGGGACGGACTGAGAGACACAGAGAGACAAACACAGGGTCAGTGATCCACAGGGAACAAGGGAGGAGGGACACGCTGGTCCAACAGAGGCTGGGACGGACTGAGAGACAGACAGAGACACAAACACAGGGTCAGTGATCCACAGGGAACAACGGAGGAGGGACACACTGGTCCAACAGAGGCTGGGACGGACTGAGAGACACAGAGAGACAAACACAGGGTCAGTGATCCACAGGGAACAACGGAGGAGGGACACACTGGTCCAACAGAGGCTGGGACGGACTGAGAGACAGACAGAGACACAAACACAGGGTCAGTGATCCACAGGGAACAACGGAGGAGGGACACGCTGGTCCAACAGAGGCTGGGACGGACTGAGAGACACAGAGAGACAAACACAGGGTCAGTGATCCACAGGGAACAAGAGAGGAGGGACACGCTGGTCCAACAGAGGCTGGGACGGACTGAGAGACAGACAGAGACACAAACACAGGGTCAGTGATCCACAGGGAACAACGGAGGAGGGACACGCTGGTCCAACAGAGGCTGGGACGGACTGAGAGACACAGAGAGACAAACACAGGGTCAGTGATCCACAGGGAACAACGGAGGAGGGACACGCTGGTCCAACAGAGGCTGGGACGGACTGAGAGACAGACAGAGACACAAACACAGGGTCAGTGATCCACAGGGGGACAACGGATATTAATTTGCTTTTAGTTGGACAAGAAACTGAAGCCACAAATATTGAAAAACTTAACTGGAAAATATTTTTCTGTGACTGGACAAATAAAGGATTCAGGGTTAGAGGTTAAGGGTTCTGGGTTATGCAGACAAATATTTGTTAAAGTAGACCTGCATTGAAATAAATGTGGTCAGATTTCAGAAAGAAATAGCTGATATGTATTTATAAGACCCTTGTGAATGCAGTAAAGTAAATCTGTAAGCCCAAATTTGTAATTCAGCTGAGAAATCTTCGTTTAAAAATGACAAATTTGCAGCTAAAATTTAGCCCTCTGTGAAAACAGTTTGTACATCTGGGACATTGCAGTGACGTAAGAGATAAGACGGAGTGCTCCCACCTTCAGTCCGATCCTGCACTGAAATTGATTTTATCTGTTAGTAATGTTACTGTTAAACATGTCCTGGTTTCAACATCCAGAAGTAAGCTGCAATGAATGCGAGATACAGATCTGCATGCTCAGATCAGCGGCGACATCGACAGCGGGCGACATTCTTCTCCGACGCCTTGCTCTCACTGCCCCCGATACGCTTACCGAGTGCATGCGCTCGTTAAATTCCGCCACGGGCCACTCACACCCCCGTGTCTGCTGTGCAGCCGGCACCACCCCTCTGTCTACTGAATGGAGGTGCAGCCAACTTGGCACAAGTCCAGAGACTACGCTCGCCGTTTTGATGCGGAGCGGCCGGTGACACCTGTTGCTCGCAAGGACAGACGTCTTGCTGCAAAATCTGCAGCGCCGCTCGTCTCGGTAATCGGAGCCGCAGAGCTCCATGGACGCTGAGAGAGGTTTATATCTTTTTAATGACTTGAATTCTTTGCGGGTCTCGCCTCCGTACCCCGCGACGGTACACCGGAGGCGAAAGACAGTAGATTTTCAATGTGACACCACTCAGTCAAATGGGCGTATGAAAAAGTCCCCCAAAATAATTTTCAAGCACAAATAAAAGAAATGTGTTCTCACCAAACGTGCCGCAAGACAATATGAAGTTTTAAAAAAGTAGATCCTTCCGTATAAGACAAGAAAAAGGTGCAGATGCAAACTGATGTAAATCCACAAATTACAGTTGGCGCGCGCAATGCATGCTGGGAGAGAGTCTTCTCTCTGACGTCTCGGCAGCGTCATGGATGTGAAGACAGTTTTGCGGAGGGCTAAATGTTAGCTGTAAATTTGTCATTTTTAAACAAAGATTTCTCCGTTGAATGACAGATCTGGGCTTGCAGATTTACTTTACTACATTCAGAAGGATCTTATGTGTAAATATAAGTCATTTTTTGGTCCAAAGATCTGACTGCATTTATTTCAATGCAGGTCTACTTTAAATATGTAAAATATTTGACATCATGCCTGATTAAAGATGATTTCTGACTGTATCAATACAGTACATCTTTGATCTGCAATACTCATGTCAACCACAGGGGACAGAAAAGCCAATAACTTACTGTAATATTCATTATAACAACTTGAAAATGGATCATGATATAAAAATGTATCAAATTCTGACTGACGTTTGATAATTCAATTAAAATGCCACCAGAGGGCGCCAAAGGCTCAGGTATGGCAGCGTTGCACCAGGCGCCATCTTGTCACCCACATACGTCACAGTACACACGTCAACCAAAGATCAACACGTCACCAAAGTTTACTGTTTTATATATAGTTGCTGTTTTATAGGTGAAAAAACAAGTGCTGTTTTGTTTTTGTTTGATCATTCTGAGACCTTTTGCACAACAGACTTTTAATTCTGTTGATTTCACATAATTCAAGTTGCATTTTTTTCATCTTTAGAGATAATGAAACACAGTGGTGGTGGCCAAGTGGTTAGTGCATTTGGTTTGAGTGCAGAAGGTTCCCGGTTCAAATCCCACCTTTGCTACATTTCTCCAGTGTAAGGTGGAATTGTGTTGGGAAGGTATCTTCATCATGCAGATCCACCTCAGATTTGTTTTGGTGACCAAGGGAGCAGCTGAAGGGTCTCACTTTTTTTTACAGGATGAAGTCAGGAATGTGAAATTTCCACAACATTACGAATTTCTGAGGTTTCGGCATCACAGTTGTGGTTCACAAGCTCCGCCTCCTCACGTGTAGCTGGTCACAGTGTTTATGACTGTCACTCACTCTAAAACCCGCCCCTTCACCTGCACACAGGAGGAGCCTCTCCGTGACCGTCCTCTGCACACCAGTCTCACCTTTGACCTCTGACCTCCATCAGGTTCTGTCTAATTGCCTCATTAGTCAGGTGTGTTATTGAGTCTCACCCTGGTCCGTCTGGGTGTGTCACCTTCAGGGAGGCGGGGTTTCTGATCAGCCTATCGAGTGCTGCCACCACGTCACAGAACCTCGGCCGGTTGGCCCGCTCCTTCTGCCAGCAGTCCAGCATTAGCGCGTGTAAAGAGGCGGGGCATTCTGGGGGCGGCGGCAGTCTGTAGTCCTGCTCAATGGCATTAATCACCTGATGCACAGGGACGGGACAGTGAGACAGGTGGACAGAGACACAGACAGGCAGTGACAGACAAACACATCTTACATCCTGGTTGCTCATGTCCCAGTATGGCCGCTCTCCGTATGACATCACTTCCCACATGACGATGCCGTAACTCCAGGCGTCACTGGCTGATGTGAACTTCCTGCGATCAGTCAGTTGCTGTCATCAGTTACTTCGAACACGAGTGTAGTACTGCAGTACTAATACTGCTAATACTCACCTGTAGGCGATAGCCTCAGGAGCTGTCCATCGAATGGGAATCTTCCCTCCCTGACAGACAGACACTCAGTTAGCT
This sequence comes from Thalassophryne amazonica, assembly GCF_902500255.1. Lineage (NCBI taxonomy): Eukaryota > Metazoa > Chordata > Actinopteri > Batrachoidiformes > Batrachoididae > Thalassophryne > Thalassophryne amazonica. The sequence continues at coordinate 34,805,441 of NC_047125.1, read as the reverse complement.
CACGCTAATGTGCTAACAGCTAGGGTCAACTCATGCTGATATGCTAGCAACTGGGCTTAGACAGACACTCAGTTAGCTAATGCTGATATGCCAACAGCTAGCCTTGGTTAGCTAATGCTAATATGCTGACAAAGACAGACAGACACTCAGCTAACTAATACTGAGCTGCCAACAGCTAGGCTAGGTTAACTAATGCTAATATGATAGCAGCTAGCCTCAGTTAGCTAATGCTAATTTCATAGCAGCAAGACTCAGACAAACACTCAGATAGCTAATACTGATCTACCAGTAGCTTGGCTATGTTAGCTAATGCTAATTTGGTAGCAGGAAGAATCAGACAGACTTGGTTATTGCTCCTAATTTTTCTTTATTTCGCTCTAACAGTGAGACAATCAGGTTTTATTCCAGACCGTCTGAAGTCAGAATTAATCAGATGCAACATTTCTGAGTAAATAAATCAGACATTATCAGTATTTTTTCAGGTCTATAAATGTAGTCTGAGTGGTCTGGAGCTAACAGGCTAATTGCTAAGGAGTTGCTGACCTACCAGAGAGCTGGTGTACGTCGGGTCTGAGGAGTTTTCAGTCAGGAATCTGCTGAGGCCAAAATCTGACACCTGAATACAGACAAAACTATCAGGATGGTACATGTTGGACAGACACACGGAGACACACGGGCGGTCTCACCTTACAGACCAGGTTGGAGTTGACCAGTATGTTTCGAGCCGCCAGGTCTCGGTGCACAAAGCTCATGTCTGACAGATACTTCATCCCCGCAGCGATGCCACGTAACATCCCCACCAGCTGGATGGTGGTGAACTGTCCATCATTCATCTGTCAGACAAGAATGAGGTCAGAAACACCACAACCCACCTCAAGGTTCCAGGTCAGGTCCTGGTCTCTTTCAGTCTTTTCACGCCACTCTGGAATCTTCCCCTTCAAACTCAGTAAAATCAGTAAAATCCAAAACTACCAAATCAGGTTTGTAGTCATGTCCAAAGTCCCAAGTCTTTGAATTCCTGTTAAAGTACCAATATCAGGTCCCAAGTCTTTGAGTTATTGTTAAAGTACCAGTATCGAGTCCCAAGACTTTGAGTTCCTGTTAAAGTACCAATATCAGGTCCCAAGTCTTTGAGTTCTTCTTAAAGTACCAGTATCGAGTCCCAAGACTTTGAGTTCCTGTTAAAGTACCAATATCAGGTCCCAAGTCTTTGAGTTATTGTTAAAGTACCAGTATCGAGTCCCAAGACTTTGAGTTCCTGTTAAAGTACCAATATCAGGTCCCAAGTCTTTGAGTTATTGTTAAAGTACCAGTATCGAGTCCCAAGACTTTGAGTTCCTGTTAAAGTACCAATATCAGGTCCCAAGTCTTTGAGTTATTGTTAAAGTACCAATATCAGGTCCCAAGACTTTGAGTTCCTGTTAAAGTACCAATATCAGGTCCCAAGTCTTTGAGTTATTGTTAAAGTACCAATATCAGGTCCCAAGACTTTGAGTTCCTGTTAAAGTACCAATATCAGGTCCCAAGTCTTTGAGTTATTGTTAAAGTACCAGTATCGAGTCCCAAGACTTTGAGTTCCTGTTAAAGTACCAATATCAGGTCCCAAGTCTTTGAGTTATTGTTAAAGTACCAGTATCGAGTCCCAAGACTTTGAGTTCCTGTTAAAGTACCAATATCAGGTCCCAAGTCTTTGAGTTCTTGTTAAAGTACCAGTATCGAGTCCCAAGACTTTGAGTTCCTGTTAAACTACCAATATCAGGTCCCAAGTCTTTGAGTTCTTGTTAAAGTACCAGTATCGAGTCCCAAGACTTTGAGTTCCTGTTAAAGTACCAATATCAGGTCCCAAGTCTTTGAGTTCTTGTTAAAGTACCAGTATCAAGTCCCAAGTCACAAACAACGCTGGTGTTTATTCAGTTCCCATGGAGAGTTCCGGGTTGAGTTGTGAATGAAGACATGAGTACAAGTACTCAGTGGTACTTATACTCTTTAATGAGTCATGATATTTACTGTGATCTGTACTTTGTTAATTCAGGATCAATAACTTGTCAAACTAACACAAGTCAAAACACTTTCTAACAGCAGTTTGTTTTGGAACCATGTCAGTCCACAGGTACCAGAGTTTTGACTAGAACCTGATCCTGAGTCTCGAGGTGGACAGGATGGACTATCACGGTGTCTTTGATCTACTTCCTGTCTCACCCTCAGGAAGCTGTCCAGAGCGCCGTTCTCCATGAACTCGGTCAGGATCATGACGGGACACGAGGTGGTGATCACGCCCTCCAGGTGGATGATGTTCGGGTGCTGGAACTGACCCATGATGGAGGCCTCTGACAGGAAGTCCCTCCTCTGCTTCTCTGTGTAGCCGCCCTTCAGGGTTTTGATGGCCACGTAGTTCTCCTTCCGACCCGGGATCCGCAGCCGGCCACGACACACCTCCCCGAACTCACCTGGACAGGTGGAGCAGAAGGTCTGATGAGAGGTAGGACCTTTAAAACGCAATCAAACATGAAAACAAGCCTGAAGAAAACCGTCAAAGGTTTCAGCTGATTTACTGAGAAAACACAAACAAACACCTGGACAGGTGTGTCTGGAAGACCTAAGACCAGGTCCAGGGACGCCTTGATGTTTATCACCGGGGTCTTCCACTCCTCAGCTGGACAGGACTCCAGTCCGCCCAGCTGAGGCCGGTACCCGTTTCCAGGTGGATGAACTGATAGGACGCAGGAGAAGAGTCTCCTCAAACCCGGGTCTGCATGGTGGAGTCAAAGTCCTCACCCACTGAGGCACCTGCTCCATGATGTGTTTAGAGGGTCTCAACATGTTAAATGACCTCTGGAGGCGTTGTGGGCGGAGCCAGCAGCGCAACTTTGTAACCTGCGTATTCTGTTTAAAGAGCGGAGAACAGAGATCTCTGTGCAGGCACGAGCACAAAGAGGGAACCAATCAGGGCTGGAGCAGGAACCTGACCCGGGTCCTGACACCCTCTGATGATGTCATTCGTTCTGAAGGGGTGTAATGTTCCTTTGGGCTCACTTCATACATGTAGCGTGTGTGGAGATACCGCTGATGACATCACCGAGCTGTAACTGGGCGCTCGTTACCATGGGAACCATCTGTTCATCAGCTCCAGGCTGCAACGGGTCTCTGGTCTCACAAGTCTGTTTTCTTTTAATAAAAAGCTTTATGGAGCTGATCAGCTGTCATATTTTTCTAAAATTTACTCTGAATGCTGAGAAAACTAAGTCTCCTTATGGGGGGGGTCAAAGTTCACAAGTTCATCTGGCTGCTGTGACAGAATAATCCAACGATTCCTGAACTCACCACGAAACTGTAAAATGTTATTTTCAGTGTTCAAGCATCATCGTGCTGGAAAGTGAATCAGGTGTCCAATCAGACGAACACTGACATTCCTTAAATTATTGGAAAATGCGGGAATGATATCTGGCGTGCAGCGTCCACGTGACACGTGTGTCTCCTGCCGTCTTCAGTCTGAACCTGCAGGTTCTGCTCGTCTGAGTTTTAAGCAGTGGAAGAGGTTTGCGGTTTACGGATCCACATCCAGTACCTGGTTCTGCTCGTGCAAGGACCCGGATTGTTGTCACCTTTCCTCCAGCATGCACCCTCGTTCCCACACACACACACACACACACACACGAGTCTCTCCACGACTGTCAACGCCTCAACGCTGTCATGTCTTTTATCAAAATCTACTCACAAGACGTGTTGACGACAAAACTGCAAACTTCTCACCACGGAGAAGATGATTCACCAAGATCGAACCAAGACTCAAGAATCAACACTCTCCTACGACTGCACAAGATGGAGCTACAAGGAAACCAGAAAGTCTACGATGGCGCAAGATGTTTAGTGCAGGTACCATGACAACTGGTCCAGACCCTGATGTGACCCGAGAGTCCAAGAATGACCAGGATTGTCTTCAAGACAATAGCAAGAGGACGTGTAAATGTTTCACAACAGGTCAAGACCGTGTCAGTTTGAAACTGCTGTCACGGCTTCTTCATCATTGACAAGACTGTCCACAGGACCCACAGGGATCTGACACCCGTGGTGTCGTAGCCAGAAAACAGGTGAAAAAAATGTGCAGTCTTCCCCAAAAATGTGCTGGACTTTGACTTCTTTTAAAAAGGCTTCCATCATTCACAGTGGACAGTTTAAGATAAGATATGATAAGAAAAGCCTTTATTCATCCCTCAATGGGGAAATTTCAGTGTCACATTGCAGCATAGAACAGTAGGAATAGACAGAAGGGCATGAAATAAAACAAACAAGCATCTCTTAAAAAACAAGAAGTAAAAAAGCACTGAGTGCCGGGTAACAATAAGGCTGTTTATACAAACACAGGTTTCAAAAAAGGTTCTTTAAAATTTCCAAAAGGTTCATGGAGGCTCGTTGGGGAAACTCAGGGGCCTCAAGTTCTTAAAAACTTGAAATGAAAGCAAAATGAAAAAAAAAGAAAAAAATCACATAATTTCTAACAAATTTTAAGACTTTTGGAGTTCCTGCCAGTTTACAAAAACAGTTCTCAACAAATAAAGTATTCCAAATTGGAGGGGTTCTGCTCTGGCGGCGGTGGGGTAAGACGTGTTGGAAGAGGGCTCCTGAGAAGCCTGCTTGAATGAGCATTTTCTGAAGTAAATTCTGAAACTTGTTTGCTCACTCGGTTCAGTTTTTGGGACACTGCTGTTCTACACGTCGCTAAAATCCTGACATGGCTGCAAATCTTCGGAAATATAAGTTCACTGGACAAAGCAGTTGTAGGCCCGCCGCAGCCTCGGACTGGAGTTCTCCAGATACTGCGAGAAGCTATGCTCCAACCTCCCCTAAGGGCAGCAAAGCCGACACGATGACGGACCTGAAGGCAGAGGTACCTCTGGATCTGAAAGCTGATATCTCTGAGGTGATAAAGAAAGAAATGTAAGAGGCCCTCACAGAAGATTTCAACATGCTTAAGTTGGAGCTACAGTCAGTGAAAACGGCACTAACCAATAACACTGCTGCGCTCCGTGCCGACATGGCCCAGGTGAACACTGGAGTTAGTGAGATGGAGGAGGGCCTGTCTACATGGTCAGATGAAGTGGTTGCTTTACGAGAACCAGTAGCCGAGCTGAAAGCCAAAGGTGAAGATATGGAGGGCTGAAGAGGAGATGTAACGTTCGTATTCTTGGTGTCACTGAGACCGAGTCCAGCTCCGCGGCAGCGGTTACTACATGACTGAGAGAGGTGTTACAGCTGGAGAAGGAGCTGCTGGTGGATCGCTCACATTGGTCGCCCGGACAGAAAATAGCAGGCGGAAGAACGCGGGTGATTGTGAACAAACTTCCTTCATTATCACCAAGAATGTGTGGAGGTTTTATGCCGCGCTTGTACTCAGGGCCAACTACACTTTAAAGGTGCACCGGTTATGATCTTCCCCGACTACACAGCCGGCGTGGCCAAGGCTGGAGCAGCGTTTATAGCCGTGAAGAGGCTGCTGCGCGACTGAGATGGATGACTTTTCCCAGCACGACTCCACATCACACGAGGAGAGGAGGACTTGGTGTTTACAGATCCAGACCAGGTCATGGCATAGGTGAAGGTGACTGTAGATCTAGATTTTAATTATCTACAATCTTCTCAGACAGTTTGTTTACCCACCTGTTGTTATTTTATGCTGAAATATGTCTGTTTACATATTTGTTGTGCCGCTTTGGCGTTTAGTTATACGTATTTCTAGTTTGTTTCTTGGTGAATTGAGGAGCTAATATAAGCATTCAATGCTCATGTGAGCCTTTTATTTTAAATTAGGGGCTAAACGGGAGCCCAAGCAGCCTACGTAGCAGTATAACTCAATACAAGCACATTAATGTGTGGATTTGTTTTTGTTCTGTTTTTTGTCTCCTTGTTCAGTCAGGAGAGGGGGTTTGCTATACCAGCTATTTATGGGTTACTGTTTAAATCTCTGTCTGTACCTATGTTTCTGTAGGGATAATGGTTTGTGTACTAGTAAACTCTAAAATACTTCTAAGATGACCAGTGTGTGTGTGTGAGCAGGCAGACTCATGGATTCCCAGTCAAAACTGTAACTCGGAATGTAAAATCCCTTAATCAAAACATAAAATATAGGAAAATTGTATCACATTTAAAGCAGCTGAATGCAGATATTACCTTTCTGCAGGAGACACGTGTGTGTTCTTCTGACAGCCTGAGCCTAAGCAAAAAACGGTCTGGTCAGGTGTTTCAATCTAACGTCCGAAGCAGATTGAGAGGTGTAGCCGTATTGATTAGCAGACATATACAGTTCACTGAATCTAACGTGCACACTGACACCACTGGGCACTTTGTCATAGTGGTGGGAAAATTATACACACTCCCTGTAATTTTAGTCTGCGTGTATGCACCAAACTGGGACGACCAAGAGTTCTTTAACAAACTTTTCTCCAAGATTCCCAACATGTCAACACAGTATTATAATTGGTGGAGATATTAATTGTGTGCTTTCTTCTTTAGACAGAAGTGCACCTGGTAAAGTGAACCTCACAAAGTCGACTCAATCAATAAAATCATTTCTAGAGACCTATGGAGTGACCGATGTATGGTGCCGTTATAATCCCACTACAAGAGCTTATTCCTTCTATTCCCCTGTTCATACGACACACTCCAGAATCAACTATTTCTTCATTGACAACACAGTTTTACATCTTGTGAAGGAGTGTGACTGTGGTGCTGTGGTCTTTTCAGATCACACCGCACTAAGTATGAAAATTATAATTCCAGACACTCTGCCAGCGTTTCATCTGTGGCGATTTAACTCTTTGCTCCTATCAGGTGATAACTTTGATAATTTATCAATGCAGAGATGCTCTTTTTTCCTTAAAACTAATCAAACCCCAGGTATTTTGTACCATCTGGGAGTCCATAAAAGCCTACAGGAGAGGTCAAATTATTTCATATTGCGCTGATAAGAAAAGGAAGAACCCAGAACAAATAAAAGGTCTAAATGAAGCAATTTTGTTATTGGACAGGGAACCTGACCAGAACTGGTGAAGAAACGAGTTCTATTACAAACTGAATACAATACTTCATCTACCCAGCAGGCTGAATATCTGATCTCCAAGTCAAAATGTGGATATTATGAACATGGGGAAAAGGCGGGACGTCTGCTCGCACACCAGCTGCAACAGAGATCTGCCTATCAAAGTATTTCAACAATTAATAATTACCAAGGCTCTCAGAAGATGGAGAAATTAATAAATGCTTCAGCAATTATTTTCAATCACTGTCCTCCTCAGACACCTGATTTTGAAGACTTCTTCAAAGATCTCAACATACCTGCAATAGATTCTGACTTAGTTAATGACTTGGAGAGGGATATTTCAGTAAATGAGATAAGCCTGGTAAAGTGGCAAATCTCCAGGACCAGATGGCTTTTTGGCAGATTTCTGTAAGAGGTTTGCGGATTTGCTGTCTCCAATATTACTGTCTATGTTTACAGAGTCCCTGAATTCATCATTACTTCCACGGTCCACGTGCCATGCTGTCAACCCTCTGCTGCTTAAAAAAGATTTTAAAAACCCTTAAACTGTAGTTCTTATTGTTCAATTTCACTTTTAAATACAGATGCTAAAATACTGACAAAAGTACTGGCGAAGCGCCTCGAAAGAGTTATTCCCACGATTGTTTCACCTGACCAGACAGGATTTGTGAAAAATCGCCAATCCTTTTTTAACATCAGGTGATTGTTTAATATTCTTTACTCCCCCACTCCACCTGATCACAAAGATACTGAAATTATTCTCTCTCTAGATGCTGCAAAAGCTTTTGACCGGGTGGAGTGGGATTACCTTTTCAAAACTCTGGATATGTTTAAAATTGGCCCCAAATTTCTATCTTGGATCAGACTGCTTTATTGCTCCCCAATGGCAGCAGGTCAGACCAACAAAAATCTCTCATCCTATTTCCTATTACAACAAGGCACAAGGCAAGGGCGCCCTCTCTCACCGCTTTTATTCTTAGTGGCCATCAAGCCATTAGCCTTGGCAGTACGGCAGAGTTTGGTCATCGTATGGGCTCAGAACAAAGGGTGTCTCTTTATGCAGACGATGCACTATTGTTTGTTTCAAATCCTATGTCTAGCATTCCTGTGTTGTTGGATATGCTTGACGGGTTTTTCTTTCCAAATCTTTTTTCTCTAAACTGTATAGCCAGATATCATCTTTTATTTGGAATAAAAAACATCCAAGATTGGGCAAGAAAATACTGCAGCTGCTGTGGTATTTGGGTGGCACGTCGCTCCCTAACTTTATGTATTATGACTGGGCCACTAACAATAGAGTGGCGTTGTACTGGCTTAGAGGAGATAATGCAGCACCTAGCTGGGTAATTTTGGAACGAGGCTCAATACAGTCTAGCTCTCCTGTCGCATTGCTCTATTATCCTTCAAACAGTCTATCTCATCTTACTCTTCCAACCCAGTGGTGGTACACACACGAAAAAATTTGGAATCAATGTAGAAGATCATTTAAATGTAATAATTTACTATTCACAGCACCAGTTAAAAAAAAACATGTTTGTCCCATCAGTGACTGATGATGTCTTTGTTGTCTGGGAGGGGCATGGGACACATTCTTTGTACAATTTATATATAGATAACAATTTTGCTTCATTTGATCAGCTGGTAAAGAAATATAATATTCCAAAGTCACACTTTTTTAGATATTTGCAATTGAGAAATTTTGTTGGTCAAATTCTGGCTGTTTTCCTTTGTGTCCCTCCTGGTCACTGTTGGACAAACTTTTGGATTATGAAACTGACTCTAAAAAGGTTTTGAGTAGGATTTAGACCTTACTCATGTCATATCATGAGCCCAGTCTAGAGGACCTTAAGCGGAAATGGGAAATGGACTTGAATGAGACTATATCGGACTCTGTGTGGCAAAGGGTGATAAATAACATTCACTCATCTTCGGTCTCACTCAGACATGCAATGGTCCAATTCAAAGTTGTGCACCGTCTGCACTGGTCTAAAGACAAGTTGTCCGAGATCAAACCAGATTTGGACCCATCATGTGATCGTTGCAAACACACACCTGTTACACTTGTGCACATGTTTTGGACCTGCCCCAGACTTCGTGGATATTGGGATTACATTTTGAGGCCTTTCCAGTAAAAACTGTGTACCCCTGTCCTCGGATTACTTTGTTTGGGGAAGTGTCCCCAAAATCTATTTTGAACAGAAACCAAGAAAAAATGATTGCTTTTTGTTTTTTATTGGCTCGTAGATTAATTTTGTTCAACATTCCAACATTCGCTCATTGGATGAAAGATGTAATGGCACATGTACATTTGGAAAAGATAAGATATACACTTAAAGGTTCCTCTGGGAAATTCCATGATCAGTCACTTCCTTTTATTTTGACACCGTGTCTGCTAACAATCTGATCTAAACTGCTCAATTCTGTATTTTGTATGCAAATCCTTATATTATGATTTTGTACCAAATGGAAATATGGTATGTTTTGTGAACCGATATAGCACGGGGCGGGAGGGGAGGGATTTCTTTGTTCTTTCTACAGTTTTGTTTCTGTTTGCCATGTTCTAAACTTGCAAATAACAATAAGAAGACATTGATCAAAATATTCAAAATTATTCTTCAGAAAGTTCTCAGATGTTCTCACATTTCCAAGAAGGTTCATGATCTTGTAAAATGTTCACAAAAAAGAGAAATCCAAACTTTCTCTGACATTCCTCACTGCTGGTCAACATTATTTATTTATTTTTCTCAAAGTTTGTAAAGTGTTTCCTACTTTGTGGAATAATTTAACTCAGGCAGAGGGTTCGGGTTAGAAAGAAGACGACTTTACCTGCTCCGATCACTTCCTCAATCTTGACAAAGGAGGCGTCGATCTCTTTGGCGAACTCTCTCACCGCCTCGTTGGGGTCCTCATAGGTGAACGGGTCAATGTACACCTTCATCGCTATGACAACAGCATATCATCATCATCAGCCAACAGCCCTCATCCTCACAATCACACAGGAAACAACAATTAAAAAGCACTATGATAACAGAAACCATGGCCCCGCCCACTTTTAATATCAGCTCTGTGATTAAATTAAAAAAAAAATCAATGTGCTTAAAAATGTACAACAGAAGTCGACGCCCCCTTCTGCCAGTTTATCCAATCAAAAGAAAAAAGAAAGAAAGAAAGAAACCCCTTTTGTTTTGTTTTGAAGAAACCTGTTTGACTTTGAAACAGGAAGTGGACAAAACTCACTGTGACCCATCTGGTAGTGTCCAAACTTGTCATTCACTCGTGAGTCCTTCGCTTTCCTGCTGATGGACATTTACAGACAGACAGTGAGAGACAGGGAGAGACAGACAGAAAGACAGGGAGAGACAGACAGATGGTCAGTTTTCCAGCAGCTGCAGAATTCCTTTTTTCCCCAGAGTCTCTTTGTTTTCTTTCTCTCTCTATGGAATGTGATTGTCTCTCATCCTTTATCTGTCCATCTCTCTCACCGTGTCCACTTACAAACTTAGCCCCACCCTTTGTGTGTGTGTGTGTGTCTTTGTGGGGACTTTCCATTCTCAACAGCTTTAAAGGACTAGTTTGAGGGTCATGACCTGGCTGGCTGAGGTAGACTCAGGGTGACTTTTGACCTTTACAGTCCCCTCGAATAGTACTGGAACAAAATAGTCATTTCCTAGTTTTATTATTACTATTATTATTGTTTGGGGAGGGGGGTGGGGAATTGGTGTGTGTGTGTGTGTGTGTGTGTGTGTGTGTGTGTGTGTGTGTGTGTGTGTGTGTGTGTCGGTCAGAAGTTGATCATTTCAGCGTTTCTTTTCTGGTACGTGCGTCTGTGTGTGTGAATCCGGAGCAGATCAGCTGAACACTGAACATGTGAGTGACAGGTGTTCCCTCAGGTGACCTTTGGAGCTGATTCTTACCAGTAACAGTAAATAACCACTGTTGCCACGGCAATGAGCAGCAGTAACCCCACAGAAACCAGAACCCCCATCAGTATCATTCTGGAGTGTCCGGCGTCCTCTGAAGTAAACAAACAAACAGGTCAGTAAGGAGTAAATAAGGAACTGACGGACAAGCGTGACGCAATGCGTTGCGTACCGTCAGGAAGCGTGTTGAAGCTGCTCTCCACACTGAACGACCCGTATCCAGCCTGCGAGCGAGCGCGCACCTGCACGCGGTACCATGCTGCCCGCCGAAGGCCCACCAACACCACCGAAGAAGATTTGCTGGATTCGTATTCCCACTGGCCCGCCTCCTCTCCGCCCTGACAGTGACATCATCAGTTACATCACGTGGCATCGGGTCCAACATATACAGGACATAGACCCTGAGGCCCATCAGGCCCCTGCTTACTCCTGGATACAGTAGTACTGCTGTCCCAACCAAGACTGCTGGGTGGACTGGGACAAAGTGAATGTCCAAGGACTCAGAAGGACACACCTGAAGTCCAGCTCTGGTTTGTACGTTGGTAGTCAAAGTCCTACTCCACAGAGCCACATCCTCTACAGTTTGTCTTCAGGCTCAGCTTAAACCACCTCAACCTACCACCTAGATTTATCTATTTTATATTTTTCTTAGATTTACAACCCCAATTCCAATGAAGTTGGGACGTGTAAAATGTAACTAAACACAGAATCCAATGATTTTCAAATCCTCTTCAACCTATATTCAATTGAATACACCACAAAGACAAGATATTTAATGTTCAAACTGATAACTTTATTTGTTTTTGCACAAATATTTGTTCATTTTGAAATGGATGCCTGCAACACGTTTCAAAAAAGCTGGGACAGTGGTATGTTTCCCACTGTGTTACATCACCTTTCCTTCTAACAACACTCAATAAGCATTTGGGAACTGAGGACACTAATTGTTCAAGCTTTGTAGGTGGAATTCTTTCACATTCTTGCTTGATGTACGACTTCAGTTGTTCAACAGTCCGGGGTCTCCGTTGTCGTATTTTGTGCTTCATAATGCGCCACACATTTTCAATGGGCGACAGGTCTGGACTGCAGGCAGGCCAGTCTAGTACCTGCACTCTTTTACTACGAAGCCACGCTGTTGTAACACGTGCAGAATGTGTCTTGGCATTGTCTTGCTGAAATAAGCAGGGACATCCCTGAAAAAGATGTTGCTTGGATGGCAGCATGTGTTGCTCCAAAACCTGGATGTACCTTTCAGCATTGATGGTGCCATCACAGATGTGTAAGTTGTCCATGCCATGGGCACTAACACACCCCCATACCATCACAGATGCTGGCTTTTGAACTTTGTGCTGGTAACAATCTGGATGGTCTCTTTCCTCTTTTGTCCAGAGGACACGACGTCCATGATTTCCAAAAACAATTTGAAATGTGGACTCATCAGACCACAGCACACTTTTCAACTTTGTGTCTGTCCATTTCAAATTAGCTCGGGCCCAGAGAAGGCGGCGGTGTTTCTGGATGTTGTTGATGTTTGGCTTTCACTTTGCATGGTAGAGTTTTAACTGGCACTTGTAGATGTAGCGACCAAATGTGTTAACTGACAATGGTTTTCTGAAGTGTTCCTGAGCCCACGCGGTAAGATCCTTTACACAATGATGTTGCTTTTTAATGCAGTGCTGCCTGAGGGGTAGAAGGTCACGGGCATTCAGTGTTGGTTTTCAGCCTTGCTGCTTTTGTGTAGAAAGTTCGCCAGATTCTCTGAATCGTCTGATTATATTATGGACTGTAGATGATGGAATCCCTAAATTCCTTGCAAGTGAACATTGAGAAACATTGTTCTTAAACTGTTGGACTATTTTTTCACGCAGTTGTTAACAAAGTGGTGATCCTCGCCCCATCTTTGCTTATGAAGGGCTGAGTCTTTTGGGGGATGCTCCTTTTATACCCAACAATTAGTGTCCTCAGTTCCCAAATGCTTATTGAGTGTTGTTAGAAGGAAAGGTAATGTAACACAGTGGTAAACATACCACTGTCCCAGCTTTTTAGAAACATGTTGCAGGCATCCATTTCAAAATGAGCAAATATTTTCACAAAAACAATAAAGTTTATCAGTTTGAACATTAAATATCTTGTGGTGTATTCAAATCAAATCAATTTTATTTATATAGCGCCAAATCACAACAAACAGTTGCCCCAAGGCGCTTTATATTGTAAGGCAAGGCCATACAATAATTACAGAAAAACCCCAACGGTCAAAATGTGAGCAAGCACTTGGCTACAGTGGGAAGGAAAAACTCCTTTTAACAGGAAGAAACCTCCAGCAGAACCAGGCTCAGGGAGGGGCAGTCTTCTGCTGGGACTGGTTGGGGCTGAGGGAGAGAACCAGGAAAAAGACATGCTGTGGAGGGGAGCAGAGATCGATCACTAATGATTAAATGCAGAGTGGTGCATACAGAGCAAAAAGAGAAAGAAACACTCAGTGCATCATGGGAACCCCCCAGCAGTCTAAGTCTATAGCAGCATAACTAAGGGATGGTTCAGGGTCACCTGATCCAGCCCTAACTATAAGCTTTAGCAAAAATGGAAAGTTTTAAGCCTAATCTTAAAAGTAGAGAGGGTGTCTGTCTCCCTGATCTGAATTGGGAGCTGGTTCCACAGGAGAGGAGCCTGAAAGCTGAAGGCTCTGCCTCCCATTCTACTCTTACAAACCCTAGGAACTACAAGTAAGCCTGCAGTCTGAGAGTGAAGTGCTCTATTGGGGTGATATGGTACTATGAGGTCCCTAAGATAAGATGGGACCTGATTATTCAAAACCTTATAAGTAAGAAGAAGAATTTTAAATTCTATTCTGGAATTAACAGGAAGCCAATGAAGAGAGGCCAATATGGGTGAGATATGCTCTCTCCTTCTAGTCCCTGTCAGTACTCTAGCTGCAGCATTTTGAATTAACTGAAGGCTTTTCAGGGAACTTTTAGGACAACCTGATAATAATGAATTACAATAGTCCAGCCTAGAGAAATAAATGCATGAATTAGTTTTTCAGCATCACTCTGAGACAAGACCTTTCTATTTTAGAGATATTGCGCAAATGCAAAAAAGCAGTCCTACATATTTGCTTAATATGCGATTGAAGGACATACCCTGATCAAAAATGACTCCAAGATTTCTCACAGTATTACTAGAGGTCAGGGGTAATGCCATCCAGAGTAAGGATCTGGTTAGACACCATGTTTCTAAGATTTGTGGGGCCAAGTACAATAACTTCAGTTTTATCTGAATTTAAAAGCAGGAAATTAGAGGTCATCCATGTCTTTATGTCTGTAAGACAATCCTGCCGTTTAGCTAATTGGTGTGTGTCCTCTGGCTTCATGGATAGATAAAGCTGGGTATCATCTGCATAACAATGAAAATTTAAGCAATGCTGTCTAATAATACTGCCTAAGGGAACATGTATAAAGTGAATAAAATTGGTCCTAGCACAGAACCTTGTGGAACCTCCATAATTAACCTTAGTCTGTGAAGAGATTCCCCATTTACATGAACAAATTGTAATCTATTAGATAAATATGATTCAACCACCGCAGCGCAGTGCCTTTAATACCTATGGAATGTTCTAATCTCTGTAATAAAATTTTATGGTCAACAGTATCAAAAGCAGCACTGAGGTCTAACAGAACAAGCACAGAGATGAGTCCACTGTCCGATGGCCATAAGAGATCATTTGTAACCTTCACTAATGCTGTTTCTGTACTATGATGGAATTCTAAAACCTGACTGAAACTCTTCAAATAGACCATTCCTCTGCAGATGATCAGTTAGCTGTTTTCCACTACCCTTTCAAGAATTTTTGAGAGAAAAGGAAGGTTGGAGATTGGCCTATAATTAGCTAAGATAGCTGGGTCAAGTGATGGCTTTTTAAGTAATGGTTTAATTACTGCCACCTACATAGCCAACTAATAAAGATAGATTGATCATATTTAAGATCGAAGCATTAATTAACGGTAGGGCTTTCCTTGAGCAGCCTGGTAGGAATGGAGTCTAATAGACATGTTGATGGTTTGGAGGAAGTAACTAATGAAAATAACTCAGACAGAAAAAATCGAGCGAAAGAGTCTAACCAAATACCAGCATTACTGAAGGCAGCTGAACATAAAGATATGTCTTTGGGATGTTATGAATAATTTTTTCTCTAATAGTTAAATTTTATTTGCAAAGAAAGTCATGAAGTCATTACTAGTTAAAGGAATACTCGG
Organism: Thalassophryne amazonica; assembly: GCF_902500255.1. Classification (NCBI taxonomy): domain Eukaryota; kingdom Metazoa; phylum Chordata; class Actinopteri; order Batrachoidiformes; family Batrachoididae; genus Thalassophryne; species Thalassophryne amazonica. The sequence goes on along the minus strand of NC_047125.1, from coordinate 34,790,235 downwards.
CTCAATAGAGCTCTGACTCTTTGTCAGCCTGGCTACAGTGCTGAAAAGAAACCTGGGGTTGTTCTTATTTTCTTCAATTAGTGATGAGTAGTAAGATGTCCTAGCTTTAACGGAGGGCTTTTTTATAAGAGCAACAGACTCTTTTTCCAGGCTAAGTGAAGATCTTCTAAATTAGTGAGACGCCATTTCCTCTCCAACTTATGGGTTATCCGCTTTAAGCTGCGAGTTTGTTGAGTTTATACCACAGAGTCAGGCACTTCTGATTAAGGCTCTCTTTTTCAGAGGAGCTACAGCATCCAAAGTTGTGCTCAATGAGGATGTAAAGCTACTGACGAGATAATCTATCTCACTCACAGAGTTTAGGTAGCTATTCTGCACTGTGTTGTATATGGCATTAGAGACATAAAGAAAGGAATCATATCCTTAAACCTAGTTACAGCGCTTTCTGAAAGACTTCTAGTGTAATGAAACTTATTCCCCACTGCTGGGTAGTCCATCAGAGTAAATGTAAATGTTATTAAGAAATGATCAGACAGAAGGGGGTTTTCAGGGAATACTGTTAAGTCTTCAATTTTCCATACCATAAGTCAGAACAAGATCTAAAGTATGGTTAAAGTGGTGGGTGGACTCATTTACATTTTGAGCGAAGCCAACTGAGTCTAATAATAGATTAAATGCAGTGTTGAGGCTGTCATTCTCAGCATCTATGTGGATGTTAAAATCACCCACTATAATTATCTTATCTGAGCTAAGCACTAAGTCAGACAAAAGGTCTGAAAATTCACAGAGAAACTCACAGTAACGACCAGGTGGACGATAGATAATAACAAATAAAACTGGTTTTTGAGACTTCCAATTTGGATGTGACAGACTAAGAGTTAAGCTTTCAAATGAATTAAAGCTCTATCTGGGTTTTTGATTAATTAATAAGCTGGAGTGGGAAGATTGCTGCTAATCCTCCTCCTCGGCCCGTGCTACGAGCATTCTGACAGTTAGTGTGACTCGGGGGTGTTGACTCATTTAAACTAACATATTCATCCTGCTGTAACCAGGTTTCTGTAAGGCAGAATAAATCAATATATTGATCAATTATTATATCATTTACTAACAGGGTCTTAACTGTTTTAGTCTGTGGTGCAGTTGAAGGTGCTACATTATTTTTTCTTTTTGAATTTTTATGCTTAAATAGATTTTTACTGGTTGTTGGTGGTCTGGGAGCAGGCACTGTCTCTACGGGGATGGGGTAATGAGGGGATGGCAGGGGGAGAGAAGCTGCAGAGAGGTGTGTAAGACTACAACTCTGCTTCCTGGTCCCAACCCTGGGTAGTCACGGTTTGGAGGGTTTAATAAAATTGGCTAGATTTCTAGAGATGAGAGCTGCTCCATCCAAAGTGGGATGGATGCCGTCTCTCCTAACAAGACCAGGTTTTCCCCAGAAGCTTTGCCAATTATCTATGAAGCCCACCTCATTTTTTGGACACCACTCAGACAGCCAGCAATTCAAGGAGAACATGCGGCTAAACATGTCACTCCCGGTCCGACTGGGGAGGGCCCAGAGAAACTACAGAGTCCGACATTGTTTTTGCAAAGTTACACACCAATTCAATGTTAATTTTAGTGACCTCCGATTGGCGTAACTGGGTGTCATTACTGCCGACGTGAATTACAATCTTACCGAATTTACGTTTAGCCTTAGCCAGCAGTTTCAAATTTCCTTCATTGTCGCCTGCTCTGGCCCCCGGAAGACATTTGACTATGGTTGCTGGTGTCGCTAACTTCACAATTCTCAAAACAGAGTCGCCAATAACCAGAGTTGGATCCTTGGCGGGTGTGTCGCCGAGTGGGGAAAAACGGTTAGAAATGTGAACGGGTTGGTGGTGTACAGGGGGCTTTTGTTTAGAACTATGCTTCTTCCTCACAGTCACCCAGCCGGCCTGCTTTCCCGGCTGCTCGGGATCTGCTGGGGGACAGCTAACGGCGGCTAAGCTACCTTGGTCCGCACCAACTACAGGGGCCTGGCTAGCTGTAGGATTTTCCAAGGTGCGGAGCCGAATCTCCAATTCGCCCAGCCTGGCCTCCAAAGCTACGAATAAGCTACACTTATTACAAATACCGTTAGGTACTTGTAGGTAGGTTGAAGAGGATTTGAAAATCGTATTCTGTTTTTATTTACATTTTACACAACGTCCCAACTTCATTGGGACTGGGGTTGTATCAGTCTGACTGTTCCTAACCTTACATGAGGACTTTTCTTAAGACTAGACAGACTGTTCTTGAGTCCAGAATGAGACGGTTCTTACTTTGGGACTGTAGCGGATCTGATAGTCCAGGATGTGGTAGCCATTCTGCAGGAGCGGGACATTCCACTCGATGGACAGACTGGATTCTGAGGCTGTGGTCCTCTTCAGACCAGACACTGGAGGAGGCACTAAAGACAGACCATCAATCAGCTGTTGGTCCAAAATCCAACTTTGATCATGTGTGGAATGAGATTATGAAGTGGGAGGTGGCTAATCAGTCAAGTTAGAAGCCTTTTTGGAGATTCAGGGAAGTCGGCGTCTGCTTTATAAAACTTTTTCTAGTCCTGTTTAAACTTCACACCAAAGCTGTCACATGCTTTTTATTCTGAAATTCCATCATTAATTTATTTTGGCATGAATTTAACTGCGCTATAATTTATAGGAGGAATGACAGGTACCGTCTCTGCTTGGGTGGGGTGACATTGACTTTGTCTGCGGCTGGCTCTGATTGGCTAAGAGCTGACACCCCCGTTCACGATTGGACAGTAAAAGTGTACTTGGTGTGGGGGCTGAGTCCCCAAACCACCACACGGCGCTGAGTCCAGACCCTGATGTGCCGGCCGGTATAACACGCCATCACCACACTCTGGAACATGGACTGGTCAATCCCTGCAGAGACAAGGAGGAGGGGTCAAAGGGGAGGAGCATGTCAACAAGTAGTGATAATGTTGGATGAACTGATCTTATCCTGTCAGATCTTCCGCTGGTTTTATTCTGTAGATGCTGTCCTAGTCTTATCCTGTAGACCTCCCTCCTGGTCTAACTGGTGGTATCCTGTAGATCTTCTCCTGGTCTAAACTGGTCTTATCCTGTAGATCTTGTCCTGGTCTTACCCTGTAGATCTTCTCCTGGTCTAACTGGTCTTATCCTGTAGACCTGCTCCTGGTCTAACTGGTTTTATCCTGTAGATCTTGTCCTGGTCTTATCCTATAGATCTTCTCCTGGTCTAACTGGTCTTATCCTGTAGACCTGCTCCTGGTCTAACTGTCTTATCCTGTAGAGCTTGTCCTGGTCTTACCTGTAGATCTCTCCTGGTCTAACTGGTCTTATCCTGTAGATCTTGTCCTGGTCTTATCCTGTAGACCTGCTCCTGGTCTAACTGGTCTTATCCTGTAGATCTTGTCCTGGTCTTATCCTGTAGATCTTCTCCTGGTCTAACTGGTCTTAATCCTGTAGACCTGCTCCTGGTCTAACTGGTCTTATCCTGTAGATCTTGTCCTTGTCTTATCCTGTAGATCTTCTCCTGGTCTAACTGGTCTTATCCTGTAGACCTGCTCCTGGTCTAACTGGTCTTATCCTGTAGACCTGCTCCTGGTCTTATCCTGTAGATCTTCTCCTGGTCTAACTGGTCTTATCCTGTAGACCTGCTCCTGGTCTCATCTGTTCCATGACGGAGTACCTTGGTGGTGCCAGTCCCACAGTAGGAGCAGAGGACTCTGTATGTCAGGTCGCTCCGTCCTCCACGGTCCAACGGCTCCCTCCACTCCAGAGTCACAGTGGTGTCGTTGATCTGGCTCACTATGGATCGGGGTGCAGAGGGAGGACCTGAAGGAGAGGGTTAGAGTTCATAGTCACTGAGGTCTCCACAGAACCTTAACAGAGATGAAACGTAAACATCAAACTAGAAAAAACTAATCAAGTTATAAACCTCATCTCAATAAAAAATAATAATATTACAATGATCATTAATAATCACAGGTCCTCATCCACACCACGGAACCGCCTTGGGTCCTGGAGGGCAACCACCAAGACAGACAACAGTCCATCCCCAACTGTCCAAAATACCCACTTATCTACTATGGCCAGGTGAAAGTGGGCGTGTCTTTGACCTCTTCTCCAGGTGCTGGGTTCCTCATCACTGAGACACCTGTGTCCTGGATCCTGTCTAGAGAAACTCCCCACATGGACTAAATGTGGTCTCTGATGTTCCCTCACAGTGTCAGTGATCCTCCTCATCTGAGTCTCACTAAGTAACCGTTCATTGGACAAAAAGTCATTCCAGCAGGACCCAAAGATCCTCCACAGAGACCTGGGACCAAAGACATCCAGGCCTCACCTTAGGACACTGGTTCGAGTCCAAGTCTGACAACCAGACAGTTAGACAGGGAGCACCAGGACCCTGAAGACTTGGACTTTGGTTCTTCTGCAAAGATATGTTTGACACTTTGCCATCATACAGATACACTTCTGCTGACTAAGTCCTGCTGGCCAGTCAAACCCTGGATCTTAGTCTTGATCTCAAGTGTCAAAAAGTCCAGTGATTCCACAAAGATCACAGCATCATTGATGAAGTCATCACCAATAAACCTTGAAAAAGGTTTATTGATCTTCACAATTCGAACCCAGCAGTCAGTCCATCAAGCACTGAACACTGGAGGAGCCAGAACACATCCCTGAGGAACACCAGAGTTCACTGCTCCCACTCAGAGTACCTCTGTGAGGGCCGGCTGTGATTCTCAGGATGTCCATGAGAGCCGCCTGATCACGTTGAGACAGTCGCTTTGTGAAAATCAACACAGCACCGCTGATGTTCAGCGAGTCCTCAGGACGCTCTGACTCAGTATCTGGGTCTACCTGGATCCTCTGGACTTACGGCTGCAGGCGGCGTGAGGCGGGTCAGAATCAGCTCTGTAGTAGCCATGGTGACACGGACAGTAGGCGGAGCCTGGGATGAGTGTGTTGCTGTTGCTTGGACACGGGCCACACCCAGCAGGTCCTGACCCCGCCTTAAACTGGCCTGATGGACATGCTGGAGACGGACAGATCATGTGTGTTAGCATTTAGCTTTCAGACATCACACATGACGTGACGAGCGGACAGGAAAGTGGGTGTGGCTACTTCTAGATGTTTACATTGATGTCTAGACTTTGAACAATAATATCACACCTGTAGTTGCTAAGCTAATGAGGATTAGCGAGTTTGGCTGTGATTGTATCTGCTCACTAGAGGGCGCTAATCAAATCTGGCACTGTGGTGATTTCCTGTCTTTTCTCTTAATTTTAAATAAATATATTGTTTAAAAAAACCCCTGCAAACTGAACTGAAGGTTTGTTCTGTGCGCTGTGGGAGGAGTTAAGTGGTCCGTGTTGTATGTGTGAGACATGTGTGACAGCTGAGACGGAGGACGTCGCGCAGAGACAAAAGACAGACAGGATGCGGAAAGTGCCACCGTGAGGTCATCACCTTCATTACAGCACTCTGTGTGTGTGCGCGTGCATGTGCGTGTCAGCAGGTTCTCCAGAAACGAGCGGCGGTGGCGCTGCAGCACTGCTTCCTGGTTCCAGTCAGCTGACCTGTGACCTCACAGAGAATAACAGGAAGCTCCAGCAGCCAGCCGTCTGTCTGCGCCTGAGCCCTGTCCAGGTCCAGCAGCCGTCTGGCTCCATCTACCACCTTATGTCACTTTGATCTCATTTTCTTACTCTTTAATCTCTTCTATTACATTCTTTGATCATGATTACTAACCCAAGATCCAGATTGCTGACCTTTGATCCTGATTGTGATTGCTAATCTTATATCCTGATTGATGACCTTTGATCATTATTGCTGACTTTAGAGCCTAATTGTTAACCTTTGATCCAGTATCTGTAACCTTTGATTGTGATCTGTTACTGCCAGTCCTGATTGCTGATCTTTTATCTTTATTGTTATTGTTGACCTTTGATTCTGATTATTGATTTTTGATCCTTATCGCTGAACTTTGATCCAGATTATGATTGCTGACCTTTGAACCTCCTGATTGCTGACTTTAGAACTTTATCATTGACCTTTGGACCTGATTGTAATCTTTGATCCTGATTGCTGACCTTTTATCCCGTTTATGATTGCTGATCTTTGATCCTGATTGTGATTGCTGATCTTTGATCCTTATGGCTGATCTCTGATCCTGATTGTGATCGCTAACCTTCATTCCTGACTGCTGACCAAAGATATTGTGTATAGTTGTGGAACTTGGGACACAAGGTCACCTCACCAAGACCTCAGATTACTTCAAATTTGGATGCAGGTGATTTTGTGGCCAGCAGGGGCAGAGTCTCTGAAACATAGTTAACATTCTAACGTGTGATGCAACTTTCTTCTGTAGGTTAAACCTTGCTGAGATCTGTTGAGGTTCAGGGTCAGTGATGTGGGTCAGGGTCAGAAATGTTGTTAACTACAGAATAAAAATATTCTCACCTCGGCAGCGTACGTCGGACTGGCCAGCATCATATCCGGGACGACAAGCGCAGGTGGACGTGGGCTGTCCCACCCACTGTCCGTCTTCACCACAAAGCATGCTGGGAGGCTGCAAGTGCTCACCGGGTGGCGTGATGGCGTTCTCTACACACACACCCTGAGCCTGCAGCAAAAACACACACACGTCATCATCATTATTATTAAATTATTTATGGAAGCTTTTATTTTGTAAATTAAATTATGTGTGTTTTTACTTTCTAATTTCTTTGTATGTCTTTCAAAATAAAGTGCACTGTCTGAGGGTTTCTTGGGTGCTACATTTAACTGTCGTCATGGCTACAGCTCGTTTACCTGTTCCACAAGCGAGTGGGGAACTGTTTCGGGGAAGGAGGCGAAGGCGCGGCGTAGGGGCGGGCACTTCCTGTAGAAGACGCGTACAGCGAGCAGAGCCATGCAGGCGCCCTGCGTGTGGAAGGCCAGGTAGAGCCCCGCCCCTCGCAGTGGCCCCACTCGCAAGAGTTTCACGTTGGAGCGCCGCTCACCGCCACGCCGCAGCAGGTGGTCCGCCGCTACCGTGGCAACCTTGGTGTAGGGGTTCTCCATCCAGGCAGGGTGAGTGGGCGTGGCTTCGTCGCTGTCGGCCTGGTAGTAATAAAGATTGAAGGTTTCCTTACAGTGACGCTGGTTCAGCCCCGAACATTCCATCATGGTGAACCTGAGCAGATAAATCAATCAGCTGATTGATCTGAACTGATTATTAATCAGGAAACCTGGCAACTGAATTTCAAAATAAAAGTAACTTTTTATTCCATCCATCCTGTAAATTTGACTATTTCTGTGTTTATGTTCAATAAACCTGTCAGTCACAACAGCTGACCAACCGGATCTCGATGTAGAGGATGGTCGCCGCCCTCCTTGGTATCCACTGTGTCCTCAGCCAGTAGGATGAGGGACTATCAGGTGTGCAGATCTGATAGGTCCGCACGCTGTTGGACTCATCGTCCAGTCCGCTAACTTCTTCCCACTGCAGAGAGAGGACAGCAGTGAGACAGACAGACAGAGAGACGGAGAGACAGACAGAGAGAGACAAATAGAGAGACAGACAGAGACAAACAGAGAGAGACAGAGAGAGAGACAGAAACAAACAGAAATACAGAGAGACAGAGACAAACAGAGAAATACAGACAGAGACAAACAGAGAGACAGACGGAGAGCGACAAAGAGAGAGACAGAGACAAACAGAGAAATACAGACAGACAAAGAGAGACAGACAAACAGAGATTGACAAACAGACAAAGAGAGACAGAGAAACAGAGAGAGACAAAGAGACAGAGACAGAGACAAATGGAGAGACAGACAGAGAGATAAACACAAACAGAGACAGACAAACACAAACAGAGAGAGACAAACAGAGAGAGAGAGAGACAGAGACAAACAGAGAGAGACAAAGAGAGAGAGACAAAGAGAGAGAGACAGACAGAGAGAGAAACAAACAGAGAGACAGACAAAGAGATAAACACAGAGAGAGACAAAACAGAGAGAGAGAGAGACAGAGACAAACAGAGAGAGACAGACAAACACAAACAGAGAGACAGAGAAATACAGACAGAGAGAGAAACACAGAGAGAGACAAACAGAGAGAGACAGACAGAGAGACAGACAAAGAGATAAACACAGAGAGAGACAGAGACAAACAGAGAGACAGACAAACACAAACAGAGAGAGACAGAGAAATACAGACAGAGAGAGAAACACAGAGAGAGACAAACAGAGAGAGAGACAGAGACAAACAGAGAGAGACAAAGAGAGAGAGAGACAAACAGAGAGAGAGACAGAGACAAACAGAGAGAGACAGACAAACACAAACAGAGAGAGACAGAGAAATACAGACAGAGAGAGAAACACAGAGAGAGACAAACAGAGAGAGACAGACAGAGAGAAACAAACAGAGAGACAGACAGAGATAAACACAGAGAGAGACAAACAGAGAGACAGAAAGAGAGAGACAGAGACAAACAGAGAGAGACAGACAAACACAAACAGAGAGAGACAGAGAAATACAGACAGAGAGAGAAACACAGAGAGAGACAAACAGAGAGAGAGACAGAGACAAACAGAGAGAGACAGAGACAAAGAGAGACAGACAGAAAGAGAAACACAAACAGAGACAGAGACAAACAGAGAGAGACAAAGAGAGAGAGAAACACAGAGAGAGACAAACAGAGAGAGACAAAGAGAGAGAGACAGACAGAGAGAAACAAACAGAGAGACAGACAAAGAGATAAACACAGAGAGAGACAAACAGAGAGACAGAAAGAGAGAGACAGAGACAAACAGAGAGAGACAGACAAACAAACAGAGAGAGACAGAGAAATACAGACAGAGAGAGAAACACAGAGAGAGAGACAGAGACAAACAGAGAGAGACAAAGAGAGAGAGACAGAGACAAAGAGAGACAGACAGAAAGAGAAACACAAACAGAGACAGAGACAAACAGAGAGAGACAAAGAGAGAGACAGAGACAGAGAAATACAGACAGAGAGAGAAACACAGAGAGACAGACAAACAGAGAGACAAAGAGAGAGAGACAGAGACAAACAGAGAAATAAAGACAGAGACAGACCGAGAGAGAAACACAGAGAGACAAAGAGAGAGAGATAGACAGAGAGAGAAATACAGAGAGACAGAGACAAATGGAGAGAGACAGAGACAAATGGAGAGAGACAAGAGAGAGAGACACAGAGAGAGACAAAGAGAGAGAGAGACAGAGAGAGAGAGACAAAGAGAGAGAGACACAGAGAGAGACAAAGAGAGAGAGAGACAGAGACAAACAGAGAGAGACAAACAGAGAGAGACAAAGAGAGAGAGAGACAGACACAGAGAAATACAGACAAACAGAAAGAGACAAACAGAGAGAGACAGAGACAAATGGAGAGAGACGAATAGAGAGACAGACAGAGAGAGACAAACAGAGAGATAAACACAAACAGAGAGAGACAAACAGACAGAGAGAGAGAGAGAGAGAGAGACAGACAAACACAAACAGAGAGAGACAGACAAACACAAACAGAGAGAGACAGAGACAAACAGAGAGAGACAAAGAGAGAGAGACAGAGACAAAGAGAGAGAAACACAAACAGAGAGAGACAAACAGAGAGAGAAACACAAACAGAGAGACAGACAAACGGAGAGAGACAGAGACAAATGGAGAGAGACAAAGAGAGAAAGAGACACAGAGAGAGACAGAGACAAACGGAGAGAGACAAAGAGAGACAGAGACAAACAGAGAAATACAGAGAGACAGACAGACGGAGAGAGAGACAGACAGAAATACAGAGAGACAGATACAAACAGAGAGACAGAGACAAACAGAGAAATACAGAGAGACAGACAGACGGAGAGAGAGACAGACAGAAATACAGAGAGACAGATACAAACAGAGAGACAGAGACAAACAGAGAAATACAGAGAGACAGAGACAAACAGAGAGAGACAAAGACAAACAGAAAAATACAGAGAGACAGAGACAAACGGAGAGAGACAGACAGACAGAGACAAACGGAGAGAGACAGAGACAAACAGAAAAATACAGAGAGATAGACAGAGAGACAGAGACAGAGAGAGAAACACAAACAGAGAGACAGAGACAAATGGAGAGAGAGAGAGACAGACAGAGACAAACAGAGAGACAGACGGAGAGACAGACAGACAAATAGAGAGACAGACAGGGACAAAGAGAGAGACAGACAGGGACAAAGAGAGAGACAGACAGAGAGAGTGTGCTCTGCCCTGGTTTGGTTCCGGATGGAGCATCCTGCTCTGCTCAGCAGGATCCTGCTGTCCAGTGTCGCAGACCGATAGTGAACTCATCAGCTAGCAGCTTGCTTAGCCGCGGCGCTCCGATCGCTTCTGCCCTCTTTTATGATGAAATAATGCTGAATTTATGTGGAAATGATTGTAGTAGAAAAGCTTCAGATATCTGTTGCTGAGACAGATGACAACTGGAGGCAGTTTGAAGCAGAAACCAGGTGATAATCAGTGAATGGCGTCATCGGGAGGACTGATTTTTAGGGGGGCCGTTTGGTCGGTGACACTGGGTCCACAGCGTCTCCTCTGGCAGGTCAAAGTCCACTTAGGCCACAGCACAGAACCAGAAGTCTGCACCACAGGCAGCCAGACAGGGTGTTTGAAAGCGGACAGACGGGGTGTTTGAAAGCGGACAGACGGGGTGTCTGAAAGCGGACAGACGGGGTGTTTGAAAGCGGACAGACGGGGTGTCTGAAAGCGGACAGACGGGGTGTTTGAAAGCGGACAGACGGGGTGTTTGAAAGCGGACAGACGGGGTGTTTGAAAGCGGACAGACGGGGTGTCTGAAAGCGGACAGACGGGGTGTTTGAAAGCGGACAGACGGGGTGTTTGAAAGCGGACAGACGGGGTGTTTGAAAGCGGACAGACGGGGTGCTTGAAAGCGGACAGACGGGGTGCCTGAAAGCGGACAGACGGGGTGTTTGAAAGCGGACAGACGGGGTGTTTGAAAGCGGACAGACGGGGTGTTTGAAAGCGGACAGACGGGGTGTCTGAAAGCGGACAGATGGGGTGTCTGAAAGCGGACAGACGGGGTGTCTACAAATATCTGCTTAATATAATTTTTGTTAACCTTCACCACATAATGTGGATGTTCAACAAAATATATAATTAATTTAACAACATATATAATTAATTGTATTGTATTTTACAGTATATTCTGTTTAATATTTCAACAATGAGGTGTATGTGGGGCTGGTTGACAGAACTAGATGAAGTGAACACAGCAGAGTGTGAATGTGCCAAATCCAATGATCTGCTGTTTTATGAACCGTCTGAACACGTCAAGTTTAATTTCTGTATTTTTCCTGTTACCTTCCTTTGTGTTTGTGCTCAGAGATCAGATTCAGTTCTGATTTCTGTGTCATCAGTGGTGATGTAACGGCTGTGAGATCAGATAACAGGAAAAAACAAAAAAAAATTCAGGAACAAATATCACAAGGACTCAGAAATGGGCAGAGCCTCATCAGAAACTTCTAACAATGAAACAAGGTCCAGAAGGAAAGTCAAAGTCGGCTCTGCAGAATCACTGACGTCTACAGGTGTCTGTCTGCATACGTCAGAAATGTCCCAGAGGACGTAAATCTAAGATCATAAAGTCAAACAGACGATCCTTTGGTGCAACACCAGAGTCCACATGACTGACAGCTGACAACAGATGAGGAACAAATAAGGAAGAAAATGGTTTGACCACTTTTCACCATTAAAAACACAGAACTGTTTTAGGTGTTTTTACAAACATCAAGCTACATATTGAGACAAATATGCACCTTAATAAAAGAGCTAATTGTTCCTCCTGAAAGACAGATTAATTTTAAGCACCTAATGACAGACATTTAGCATGTGAGGGCGTGTTTATTGAAATCTGCAATTCATGGATATTTTGTATCAGAGTTATATTGTAGGTTGCAGCCTTTTGATGTCAATTTCAATTTCAGGGGCACTTTTTTGGGGGGGCTCAGAGGGTGTCTCTCCCAGGGAGTAATTCAGTGTAGAACCACCCCTGCAGACAGACAGAGACAGACAGGGAGAGGGACTGACCTGCAGGTCATCAGCAGGATGGTTCGTCCATCGCAGGTCAGACGTTTCCAGCTTGGTGTTCATCAACACCTCTGAGAGAGAAGAAACCAACAGGATGTTACTGACACGGACACACACGTTTAGCAAGCATCATCAGAGAGCCAGAGCTGCACTCTGAGGACAAAGAGACATGTTCAACCAGCTAAAACATGCAGAAGACACGTGCAAGCCTCAGGTCCACAAAGACCTGCAGTCTACAGAGACCAGGGACCTCAGGTTGTCTGTGCCCACACAGGTGCTGACCACTCTGGGCTTCCTGACAACAGCAGCATTCCAGCAGGAGCTGGCCGATCGGTCAGGAGTGTGCCAGTCAACCTTGAGCCGAGCCATGCCAGCTGTGTGGAATGCAATCATTCAAATGTCATCCAGGTACATCACATTCCAACATTAAAGCACAATTTGCAACCAGAGCCGGTTTCCCAAATGTAATCAGAGCAAATTCGGTACTTTAGCCTTTACCATAATCCCCCTGGTGGCCCCCTGCACTTCCCAGAATGCACTGTGGCGCTAGCAGAGTTCCAGCATCTCACAGCGCATGTAAACAATGACTAACGACGACATGGCTGTCGTTGAACCAGTGAGTTCACGGGTGATTATGATGATGACATGTTCTCCCAAGTTGAGAGTGTTATCTAGAGGAGGTGGAGCACCTGTGATGGACTTCTGCTGTGCCCCAATGTTTTCTTATTGTCCATACTTCACAATGTTTGTTTACATTGTGCTCTGAACTGGAACTCTGCTGAAACTGATCTCTCGCATGAGTCACAGACCACAAGATTGAGCGAGATTCACAACTGCAAAACACCGAATTGGCTGCACACATATTTACATCATATGTGATGCACAAATGTGCATCAGGCTGGAGGCTGGCACGGTGCGCGATGGGTGGCTGCTTGCTGTGTAAATAGTTTATTTGTGTAGTTGTTCATAACGTAAACCAGCGCAGCACTGTTGGGCACATGTACATTCAAATATGTTATTATCATCAATGTGTGTTCATTTTCTTGATGGTCATACTGGAGCTGCAGTGTGTCTTAACAGGCCCCCGACTGTCTTCCTGTGTTCAGTAGGTCTCAATAAGGCCCCATTAAAAAACATTAGTTTACCATCCTTGACATCAGAAAAAAAGTGATGAGGGAGGACAGATTTTTTTTCTTTTTCTGAGAAAAAGGTACGGACGTCATTTCAAACCTGAAAAACAACACATACAACACCTGCATACCAAGTGAGGAACTGAACATATCAGCTATTTTTAAAATAAATCTTGTTTCCATGTTAGATACAGTCAGTGTGCTGCACACTAGTAGGTGATAAACATCATACTGTGTTTGAGTGAGATGGAGCCACTAACTGTGTGGTTGTTAATTACAACAAACGGCAAGTTCCGGACCCAGCTCGGTAAACTTCAGCCATCTTCATGCAAAGCATACTTGCCACCTAGTGGGTGTAATGGTTCTTCTACCCGCTGTACCGCCGTCGGTGAAATTTGCCAAAAATTAAATAAAAAATTGATGCTAAACACGTGTTTAAAGTTGCGACTGTCACACAATGTCATCGGCAGCGCACTTCACCAAAACCCAGAAACTGGTGCAAAACACAAAAATATCCAGATGTATCAAAGTGTGCGTACGCATGGATCCAAGCGTATTCCATTTGCACATCCCACTGAATGTGGAATTGAGCACGCATGCAGATGCACCAAGCTCTTCCCTGTCCATGCCCCTATTTAAATATGCAAATGTATTTAAATAGTTTGGCTGTGTTATTTGCTGCTTCCATAAGTGTGGAGTGTACTGTGTTTGATGACGTCTACCATTGTCTCTGTATTGTGTGTAAAAATCAAAGCACTTTTAGAGGAAGCGTGCAAAAACAAAAGCTGTGGCTCTGTCGCCGTTCTCCCACGCAGGTCGCCACAAAGTGAAACGAAATGAGTGCATCTGTCTGTGCAAATGCTGAGACCAGAGCAGCGCACACACTGAAGTAAAAACATATTAGGTGTGTGGTTGCTGACAGTGTGTGACATTAACATTACACAGAGTGACGGTAGCCTGTTAAGAATCTGCAGCTCTAGTTTCACCATCAAGAAACAATAAAAGACATTAACAATAATAACAACAAACAACATATTTTGATGTACACGAGCCCATATGTGCCTGCGCTGGTTTACATTCGGAACAATTTGTTGTGAAAGTGTAGGAACACGGACCCACAACAGGGGGCGCAAATGAACGGACAATGGAGGAGTCAAATAACACTGTTTTTACTGTTGTGAAAACAGGCACAACAACACAGCCGATTACAATATTGAGACTGAGTCCAATTACAACGGTGTCGTGTGGGCAGGCTCGACGATAGGAGACGTCTGTCCAAGTCGAACCGGAACCAACCCGATTTCCTCTGCCACCGAACCCCGGGAATACTGGAGCCGCCAAGTCCCGAATTCCCAGGTGGCCACTGCCTCCGCTCGTCGGATCCGGTACTGCTGGCAAGGAACAAAAACAGTCAGGTGTGGATGCGGCTGCACCCAGCAACACGGAGGGTGGAGAGTCTACCTCCACCTCTCGTTAATAACAATGCAGGAGTGTAGGAAGGTGAGTACTTATCCAACTGTTGTCCAGTAGTCTGCTGTCCTACAAATACTCAACAAAAAATACAACAATGGTTATTTATATGTTCGGGCAGAGATTGTTACCTCTTTGATTAGGCGGTATCTCGGCAAATGAGGTGGAGATGCCGTCCTGCTGATATACCTCCCTGTTGATTAGAATCAGCTGTCTCCAGTGATGGGTGACAGCTGTCATCCTGGCTGCTCCTGTAAGGCGGCAGCGCCCTCCGGTGCCTGGAGCCCGCACTCCAGGCAGGGCGCCCTCTAATGGTGGTGGGCCAGCAGTACCTCCTCTTCAGCGGCCCACACAACACAATTACACAAATAAACTATTTAACTGCCAACCAGCTCCACATGGCGCACCGTGCCATCCTCCAGCCTGTTCCCAACCCAACCAAATACATCCGCGCATCACATATGATTTGAACACTGATGGAATGAAAATGTTTCCTATTAACAGAAACAAGTTAATCATGTGATGGCATCTTCATATCAATATGTGTGCAGTCAGTAGCTCCGATTACATTTGGAAAACCAGCTCTCATTGTACGTTGTAGTTTAATGTTGGATTGTGTTGTACAGTGGGGTAAAAAAGTATTTAGTCAATCCCCGATTGTGCAGGTTCTCCTACTTAGAAAGATGAGAGAGGTCTGTAATTTTCTTCATAGGTACACTTCAACTAAGAGACAAAATGAGAAAAAAAAATCCAGAAAATCACATTGTAGAATTTTTTACGAATTTATTTGTAAATTATGGTGGAAAAGAAGTATTTGGTCAATAATAAAAGTTCATCTCAATACTTTGTAACATAATCTTTGTTGGCAATGACAGAGGTCAAACGTTTCCTGTAAGTCTTCACCAGGTTTGCACACACTGTAGCTGGTATTTTGGTCCATTCCTCCATGCAGATCTCCTCTAGAGCAGTGATGTTTTGGGGCTGTCGCTGGGCAACATGGACTTTCAACTCCCTCAACAAATTTTCTATGGGGTTGAGGTGTGGAGACTGGCTTGGCCATTCCAGGACCTTTAAATGCTTTTTATGGAGCCACTCCTTCATTGCCTGAGCGGTGTGTTTGGGATCATTGTCATGCTGGAAGACCCAGCCACGTTGCATCTTCAACGCTCTCACTGATGGAAGGAGGTCACTCACTCATCTTCAACCGCTTAGTCCAACTAAGGGTCACGGGGGGCTGGAGCCTATCCCAACAGTCATAGAGCGCAAGGCGGGGTACACCCAGGACAGGACGCCAGTCTGTCACAGGGCCACAAACAGACAAACAAACACATCCACACCCACTCGCGCACCTACAGACAATTTAAAAGATTCCAATCCACCTAACCTGCGTGTCTTTAGATATGGGAGGAAACCGGAGCACCCGGAGGAAACCCACGCAAACACAGGGAGAACACGCCAACTCCACAAAAGGCCACAGGCGGGAATTGAACCCACAACCTTCTCGCTGTGAGGCAACAGTGCTAACCACTAAGCCACCATGCTACCGTGGAAGGAGGTTTTGGCTTAAAATCTCACGATACATGGCCCTGTTCATTCTTCCCTTAACAGATCAGTCGTCCTGTCTCCTTTGCAGAAAAACAGCCCCAAAGCATGATGTTTCCACCCCCATGCTTCACAGTAGATATGGTGTTCTTGGAATGCAACTCAGCATTCTTCTTCCTCCAAACACGACGAGTTGAGTTTTTACCAAAATGTTCTATTTTGGTTTCATCTGACCATGATATTCTCCCAATCCTCTTCTGGATCATCCATATGCTCTCTGTCAAACTTCAGACAGGCCTGGACATGTACTGTCTTAAGCAGGGGGACACGCCTGGCACTGCAGGATTTGAGTCCCTCTCTGTGTAGTGTGTAGCCTTTGTTACTTTGGTCCCAGCTCTCCGCAGGTCATTCATCAAGTCCCTCTGTGTAGTTCTGGGATTTTTGTTCACCGTTCTCATGATCATTTTGACCCCATGAGATGACATCTTGCGTGGAGCCCCAGATCGAGGGAGATTATCAATGGTCTTGTATGTCTTCCACAGTTGATTTATTCACACCAGCCTGCTTGACTATTGTAGACTCACTCTTCCCAGCCTGGTGCACATCTACGGTTTTCTTCCTGGTGTCCTTTGACAGCTCTTTGGTCTTTTCCATAGTTGAGTTTGGAGTCTGACTGTTTGAGGCTGTGGACAGGTGTCTTTTATACAGATAATGAGTTCCAACAGGTGTCATTAATACCTGTAACAGGTGGAGGACAGAAGAGCTTCAACAAGAAGAAGTTACAGGTCTGTAAGAGCCAGAAATCTTGCTTGTTTGTGGGTGACTAAATACTTATTTTCCACCATAATTTACAAATAAATTCTTTACAAATCCTACAATGTGATTTCCTGGATTTTTTTTTTCTCATTTTGTCTCTCATAGTTGAAGTGTACCTATGATGAAAATTACAGACCTCTCTCATCTTTCTAAGTAGGAGAACTTGCACAATCAGGGGCTGACTAAATACTTTCTTACCCCACTGTACCTGGATGACATTCAGATGATTGCCTCCCACACAGCTGGCTCGGCTCGGCTCAAGGTTGACTGGTACACTCCTGACCGATCGGCCAGTTCCCCCTGGAATGCCCCTGTTGCCAGGAAGCCCAGCGTGGTCAGCACCTGTGTAGGTACAGACAGCCCCTGGCTCCTCGCTGTATTGCGCTCTGGGCTGACTGCAGTTCTGCACACAACTCCAGTAACAGTGGCCTTGGTCATCAAAATAGGCTTATGAGCAATTATCGTCATTTGCAAGTAAATCCTCACGTTCCCTGAATACTCGCGCAACTTGTAAAGTCATCTAACAACACTAACGCAACCACTGTTAGTGCTGGTTTACCCATCACTTTGCGCGTGCGTTTAAATCCACCCATATAACTGCAAACACGTGGGTGTGTTAATTGTCCATCAGTGTGTCTCTGATGTCCACATCACTGATGACTTCATGTTTTCACACTATTAACGGTTCCCAGCATCACCTCTACGTGTCTGCAGAGGAACAATAGCTGTAGAAACGTACGTACGCCAGTCAGGATTTTTTACGTGACACACCGCACATTTCCATGGTCATTTCACTTTTTCACAACATTTCACATTTCACAACATCTGAACATTGCCATGGAGACGGATGTACGCCATGATTTTTAAGCATGCTTTAAAGACCAAAAGACCTGACAATTTACAAAGAGGCGTCAGCCACAAGGACCTAAAACCTACAGAGGTTTACAGTCCAGACTGGAGTTCAACAAGGACTTCACAAAGACCTGCTCTCCATCAGATATGGAACCAACAAAGATGTGGTCCACAAGGACCCGTGGAAAAGAAATTCCCAGACAAAAACATCTGCAGGTGTAAACACACTGTCACACGTGTTCTTTAAAGAGAAAACACTCCTCCTTCCAAATGCAACTTTTCTTAAAAATCTTTTTTAAGTCGACATCAACTCTCAAACATCAGACTGAGACCCAACATGGACCTGAACCTGACCAAAAACCCATAATCCACTCCTTTCCTCACTCCACATGTCCTTTGATACCGCCTACTTTCCTTTCCTCACTCCACATGTCCTTTGATACCGCCTACTTTCCTTTCCTCACTCCACATGTCCTTTGATACCGCCTACTTTCCTTTCCTCACTCCACATGTCCTTTGATACCGCCTACTTTCCTTTCCTCACTCCACATGTCCTTTGATACCTCCTACTTTCCTTTACTCACTCAACGTGTCCTTTGATACCTCCTCCTTTCCTTTCCTCACTCCACATGTCCTTTGATACCTCCTACTTTCCTTTCCTCACTCCTCAAATCTTTTGCTACCTCCTCCTTTGCTTTCCTCACTCCATGTGTCCTTTGATACCTCCTCCTTTCTTTTACTCACTCAACGTGTCCTTTGAAACCTCCTACTTTACTTTCCTCACTCCTCAAATCTTTTGATACCTCCTCCTTTCCTTTCCTCACTCTCCACGTGTCCTGACCACAGTTTTTTTTTTTACTTTCACTCTTCACACACATTCTTGTTTATATGACCTTGTGAAGCTTCTCAGAACTGGACAAGAACCAAACTTAAACCTAGATGAACCCAAAACCAGGTCCTCACAAGGACAGAAAAAAAGGGTAAACACACGTGTTTCTAATCACCATCAGTCTGGATTAATTAAGGGTGTGTGTGTGTGTGTGTGTGTGTGTGTGTGTGTGTGTGTGTGTGTGTGTGTGTGTGTGTGTGTGTGTGTGTGTGTGTAAAACACTTTCAGGCTGACTGTCTTATGTAAACATCCCACCAGCGTTGCCGTGGTGATTTCTGTGTCCTCGTCATGCACTCTTATCGCCCAGATCCATTGTTTATAGTGTGTGTGTGTGTGTGTGTGGTCTCATACTGTCACCTTTTTCTTTCTTCCTTCTCTCCTTCTTTTCTGTCTCCTTTCCTTCTTACTTTCATCCTTTTTCCTTTCTGTCTCCTTTCCTTCTTACTTTCCTTCTTGACATTACCTTCCATGACACCATGAACTCCTCACGTCTGACTGAAGATCCACACTAAACGGTCAGTGGATATATTGATGACTCCGGGGTTTCCCACGCTGGGGGCGTGTCCCTCCTGCAGCACGTGGTGAAGATCTGGTGTCCAAGAATGAAGCGGAACAAAACCTGAATACGTTTTTTTGTTGTTTAGAAGATGAGGGAACGTGTTTGATTTGTGGCAACTTTCACAGCGTAAACATCAGTAGTGAAGGAAACACAATGAATTCGGTCTTGTTCCTCAGAGTCCTGGAGGGTTTCTGTCAGTTGTAATTTGCATTTTTCATGGGTTTAACAATAAGACGTGCAGCCCACAAAAATGGGACACTCCCAAAGACTGCGCAGAAGGTGAGATTGGCATCAGATCCTGGATGGACTGGAGTCCCTCAAGAAGTCTACGAGAACGCACCGGATGAGATGTGGATGTGATGGAAACCAGCAGTACCCCGTTTACAGCACAGAGCAAGAGACCTCAGCCAGTATTCATGTCAGTCCATCTGCCTTGAAAACATTTAAATACGGTCTCTTCCACTAACACAACTACTGTGACACAAAGGGACTGAACTCTGGAACTGCCTGGCTGCTTAGAACATGTCAGCATGATCAGGCAAGAAACACACGACATCCTCAACCGCCTGAACCCAGAGTCTAGTACCAAATGAATAATGGGGACGGCTTTGTAGATGTTCCAAGACTCAGAAAACACAGTGGCCACAAACACCTCGTACCACCGAGACAAGCAGACAGATGAAGATCTTCATTTCCCTGACATTTCACTCAGGGACTGCTGTGAACACCTGAAAGTCAGACTTGTACTTGATCTCCTTCCCTAAAGAGGGTGAACACTGTGAAGTTCTCCATCCCTTGGAGACACTCAGTGGATGAGATCTTTGAGAAGAACTTACACAATGCAAAGCTGCAGAAATGTGTGATCAGATCACTAAAAGATTTCTGAATCTGAACAACAAGACCCTGAGAAGTCCCAACAGCAGCAGTCAATGGACATGGCTAAGAAGGAAGGACCCATACTGGGCCCCACGACAGAGCCAGAAGACGTGAAGGGCACATCTGGGTTTGGCAGAATATGTCTTCAATCCCTCTGGAGAACAGTGCTTGAGAATGGTCATCATGTCCTCCAGCCTTCTAAACATCTCCAACAAGCTCACACTGAGGTGCCTGAGGACAAGAACCGGTCCAAAGAGCTTCAGGACCTGTATAGGATTCACTCCTTCTTCATCTGTGTTTGACATTTTCTCTGGCTGTGTCATCCTTCTAAGGCTGCATTCAACGACAACATGTGTCATAGTGTTGCAACTATGTTGTCTGATTTTGAAGGTTCCATGGAAAACAAAAAGAAACAACTTGTGTATCCATCACAGCCCAAACAATCCCATGAGTCACTGCATGATTTTTTTTTTCCCCAAGACACAACGATCGCTATATTAATAATAAAAAAGGATAATGTTTAAAAGTAAAGCATAAATACGTACTGAAAAATGGGCTATGCCCACTATGCTAGCTTGTCATGTGCTGCTGTCAATGTTGCTAGGAGACAGGGGTAGGGGCGGGATAAACTAATGGCACAATGACAAAATGTTCCATGGACTAGACCGTATCATTTCAGAAAGGCTGGTTCAGCTTCTGCTGTCTTGGAAGGCCACATCTTTGTAGAATGCAGCCTTCGAAGGACGTGGCCCCTGAAATGAGACACAGCCAAAATACACACACAAGTAAACCAGCAACACAGAGCCGCCTTGTGTTGGTCCAGCCTCTTCTCTGTGGTCTTTTTCAGAGGACAGACTGGTCCTTAGGCAGGTGTCAGTGTCCACTCACGTTTCCTCAGACACTCTAAACTTTGACTTCACTTCGCTGACTCGTTTGACTTGGGGAACTGCACACCGGGAACAAATTAAAGACCTTGATCAAGGTCACCTTTGTGAGTTTCTGGTCTGGCAGGAAATTGAAGGAACAGAAACATCTCTCTGACCTCCAGGTGACCACCTCCCCACGTGGCCCTGCTGGATGCGCGGCCCTGTCTTTCCTTTTGTGAACACCCTCTCCTGGCGTGATGCGTCTTTGTTGCTCTCTCTGGCGGTATCTTTTTCCGTCCAGGCCACAGTGTGTTTCCAGAATTCCTGTTTCTCCTCCAGGTTGTCCTTCCCTTAACCTGTATTCTGTCGCTGTTCTTTTGACCTCACTCTCCTTGACTCTGGGCCTGTTTCGTTGGTTTTTGTGAGCGATGGCGGGTGCTGTGCCCGTCCTCTGATACCTGCAGCCGTGTCTCCGTAGCACTTGGTCGTCCCAGTGGACTCTCCTGAAAACCTTCCCCCTATAATCAGCTTTAGGTTTGGGGGTTTCTGATCACTTATCCAGACTGAGAAGCTAATTAATTGATTGTGAGATCCACTTTCACACGTGTACCTGGTGAGCACTGAGCACACGGTGAAAACCGAGACTTCGACATATGATTCTGACCATCTGCTGAACAGTTTTTGGTCCCTGGTCTTTCTGCTGCTCCGTCTGTCACAGGTGATTTGTTCTGATGAGAACCAGAGGTCTGTCAGGTAACCTGGATTTAGTGCTTCAGTCTGCAGCACCGAACACAAAGACCAAATACAGCTTCAAGAACAGCTTCAATTAGCCGCTAATTACTTCATTTAAAAGGGGGGGGGGGGGGGGGGCAATACTGTGAAGCAGTGAAGGTACTCAGAGTCAGGTCTGACAAGAACTTCGATTTCTTTCTTTTTTTTTTTTTTACTGATTTCACAGACATCTGTGGAGAACTGGGTTTTATGGGTTCGGATCAGAGAAGATTCAAAATGTTTTCATAAAATTGTCTCTTTCATTCCTTTGATGAGAAAGTGTCACTGTGCCCTCACAGAGACCTGTGTGTATGACGTCATAAACCCGACTTTCAGACCTCTCCTTGGAGTTAGTGCTCTGTGTGGGAGCTCTGAATACATGCTGAAAGGTTTATAACTCATTTAAAACAAGACTCAAAGAGATATTTACTGGAACTGGAAAAGAAAGAAAGAGTTTACAGCGTGTTATTGATTAATTTAATGATTTTTAGTTCTGAAAAATGTTTAGTGACGTAAACAAGCTTTACTTTTATTTATTTTTATTGTTGATGATTGACTTGAAATGATCGATTAATCGTTCAGTGGTCCTTACCTTCATCGGCCCTGCAGCCAATCAGCAGCAGCGGGAGGAGGAGCCAGCGCAGCCCGCAGGACCGGGCCCATCCCGGGACTCGGACACCCTCCATCCCCCCGGCCCGACCCTCCAAATCCACTCCAGATGGGATCAAAAGTATCGATCAGTGATCGGAACTCTGTCAGCTGGGTTCAGGCTGCGTGTGGCGCGCGCGCCTCATAACTCCACAAACAAACAAACAAACTTTGAGGATCCGAGTCTTTAAATGTTCACAGTCTCAGTCTGGAACCGGTTTTTTAAAAAAGGGGAATTCCGGTGGCTCCAGAAGGAGTTTCAGGAGCGGAGAGAAACCTGATCCCAGATCCGCTCCGGAGGATCCAGCGGGGCGCGGCCGCTCCCGGGGCCGGACCGGAGCTCCGAGCCGCGCATCGGCCCGCGGTCCTGAGGTCCGCGCCGTGCACGCGCCTACATACACACAGACTCAGCGCCCGGCCGTGCACGCGCCTCCAACGCACAAGTAGGGAAATCCCGACCACCGTCCCGGATCCCGATCCTCAGTCCGGGTCCTGGTCGGTCGGATCCCGTCCGTAGATCATCTAGACAAAAGCGGCGAAAAAAAAACTTATCTTTCTTTTCCACTCTGGAAGAACACGCATCAAGCCCCGCCCCTTTCATCTCAAACCCTGCCCCCGCTGATATGTGATTGGCTGGCTGCTTCGGGGAGGGGCGGGGCCCGGCGTTGAGTGACAGGCTGGGTGTGTAGGAATGTGTCTCCATTTTGAGTTTTTGTAAAAATCTGATGAGTTCAAAGGTTCCTGAAGGATTCCGATCCTGATCCAGAGTCCAGGTCCTTATATCCTGGGAGGCCTCAAAACCTCAGCAAACACAAACAGTCCAGGAGTCCGAAAAACCGTCCGAACGCCGCAGAACTCAGGACTCAGAGCGCAGGCCTCTGCCAGCAGGTCACATCAACCCTGACCTACACACGTGACGTCACCTAACATGTGTGACCTCAGGCATGGGCCATGTGGCATGTATACTAATAATGTTTAGCCGCATGTTCTCCTTGAATTGCTGGTTGTCTGAGTGGTGTCCAAAAAATGAGGTGGGCTTCATAGATAATTGGCAAAGCTTCTGGGGAAAACCTGGTCTTGTTAGGAGAGACGGCATCCATCCCACTTTGGATGGAGCAGCTCTCATTTCTAGAAATCTGGCCAATTTTCTTAAATCCTCCAAACCGTGACTATCCAGGGTTGGGACCAGGAAGCAGAGTTGTAGTCTTACACACCTCTCTGCAGCTTCTCTCCCCCTGCCATCCCCTCATTACCCCATCCCCGTAGAGACGGTGCCTGCTCCCAGACCACCAATAACCAGCAAAAATCTATTTAAGCATAAAAATTCAAAAAGAAAAAATAATATAGCACCTTCAATTGCACCACAGACTAAAACAGTTAAATGTGGTCTATTAAACATTAGGTCTCTCTCTTCTAAGTCCCTGTTGGTAAATGATATAATAATTGATCAACATATTGATTTATTCTGCCTTACAGAAACCTGGTTACAGCAGGATGAATATGTTAGTTTAAATGAGTCAACACCCCCGAGTCACACTAACTGTCAGAATGCTCGTAGCACGGGCCGAGGCGGAGGATTAGCAGCAATCTTCCATTCCAGCTTATTAATTAATCAAAAACCCAGACAGAGCTTTAATTCATTTGAAAGCTTGTCTCTTAGTGTTGTCCATCCAAATTGGAAGTCCCAAAAACCAGTTTTATTTGTTATTATCTATCGTCCACCTGGTCGTTACTGTGAGTTTCTCTGTGAATTTTCGGACCTTTTGTCTGACTTAGTGCTTAGCTCAGATAAGATAATTATAGTGGGCGATTTTAACATCCACACAGATGCTGAGAATGACAGCCTCAACACTGCATTTAATCTATTATTAGACTCTATTGGCTTTGCTCAAAATGTAAATGAGTCCACCCACCACTTTAATCATATCTTAGATCTTGTTCTGACTTATGGTATGGAAATAGAAGACTTAACAGTATTCCCTGAAAACTCCCTTCTGTCTGATCATTTCTTAATAACATTTACATTTACTCTGATGGACTACCCAGCAGTGGGGAATAAGTTTCATTACACTAGAAGTCTTTCAGAAAG
This sequence comes from Thalassophryne amazonica, assembly GCF_902500255.1. NCBI lineage: Eukaryota > Metazoa > Chordata > Actinopteri > Batrachoidiformes > Batrachoididae > Thalassophryne > Thalassophryne amazonica. The sequence continues at coordinate 34,765,626 of NC_047125.1, read as the reverse complement.
CGCTGTAACTAGGTTTAAGGATATGATTCCTTCTTTATGTTCTCTAATGCCATATACCAACACAGTGCAGAGTAGCTACCTAAACTCTGTAAGTGAGATAGAGTATCTCGTCAATAGTTTTACATCCTCATTGAAGACAACTTTGAATGCTGTAGCTCCTCTGAAAAAGAAAGCTTTAAATCAGAAGTGCCTGACTCCGTGGTATAACTCACAAACTCGCAGCTTAAAGCAGATAACCCGTAAGTTGGAGAGGAAATGGTGTCTCACTAATTTAGAAAATCTTCACTTAGCCTGGAAAAAGAGTCTGTTGATCTATAAAAAAGCCCTCCGTAAAGCTAGGACATCTTACTACTCATCACTAATTGAAGAAAATAAGAACAACCCCAGGTTTCTTTTCAGCACTGTAGCCAGGCTGACAAAGAGTCAGAGCTCTATTGAGCCGAGTATTCCTTTAACTTTAACTAGTAATGACTTCATGACTTTCTTTGCTAATAAAATTTTAACTATTAGAGAAAAAATTACTCATAACCATCCCAAAGACGTATCGTTATCTTTGGCTGCTTTCAGTGATGCCGGTATTTGGTTAGACTCTTTCTCTCAGATTGTTCTGTCTGAGTTATTTTCATTAGTTACTTCATCCATACCATCAACATGTCTATTAGACCCCATTCCTACCAGGCTGCTCAAGGAAGCCCTACCATTATTTAATGCTTCGATCTTAAATATGATCAATCTATCTTTATTAGTTGGCTATGTACCACAGGCTTTTAAGGTGGCAGTAATTAAACCATTACTTAAAAAGCCATCACTTGACCCAGCTATCTTAGCTAATTATAGGCCAATCTCCAACCTTCCTTTTCTCTCAAAAATTATTGAAAGGGTAGTTGTAAAACAGCTAACTGATCATCTGCAGAGGAATGGTCTATTTGAAGAGTTTCAGTCAGGTTTTAGAATTCATCATAGTACAGAAACAGCATTAGTGAAGGTTACAAATGATCTTCTTATGGCCTCAGACAGTGGACTCATCTCTGTGCTTGTTCTGTTAGACCTCAGTGCTGCTTTTGATACTGTTGACCATAAAATTTTATTACAGAGATTAGAGCATGCCATAGGTATTAAAGGCACTGCACTGCGGTGGTTTGAATCATATTTATCTAATAGATTACAATTTGTTCATGTAAATGGGGAATCTTCTTCACAGACTAAGGTTAATTATGGAGTTCCACAAGGTTCTGTGCTAGGACCAATTTTATTCACTTTATACATGCTTCCCTTAGACAGTATTATTAGACGGCATTGCTTAAATTTTCATTGTTACGCAGATGATACCCAGCTTTATCTATCCATGAAGCCAGAGGACACACACCAATTAGCTAAACTGCAGGATTGTCTTACAGACATAAAGACATGGATGACCTCTAATTTCCTGCTTTTAAACTCAGATAAAACTGAAGTTATTGTACTTGGCCCCACAAATCTTAGAAACATGGTGTCTAACCAGATCCTTACTCTGGATGGCATTACCCTGACCTCTAGTAATACTGTGAGAAATCTTGGAGTCATTTTTGATCAGGATATGTCCTTCAATGCGCATATTAAACAAATATGTAGGACTGCTTTTTTGCATTTGCGCAATATCTCTAAAATTAGAAAGGTCTTGTCTCAGAGTGATGCTGAAAAACTAATTCATGCATTTATTTCCTCTAGGCTGGACTATTGTAATTCATTATTATCAGGTTGTCCTAAAAGTTCCCCGAAAAGCCTTCAGTTAATTCAAAATGCTGCAGCTAGAGTACTGATAGGGGACTAGAAGGAGAGAGCATATCTCACCCATATTGGCCTCTCTTCATTGGCTTCCTGTTAATTCTAGAATAGAATTTAAAATTCTTCTTCTTACTTATAAGGTTTTGAATAATCAGGTCCCATCTTATCTTAGGGACCTCATAGTACCATATCACCCCAATAGAGCGCTTCGCTCTCAGACTGCAGGCTTACTTGTAGTTCCTAGGGTTTGTAAGAGTAGAATGGGAGGCAGAGCCTTCAGCTTTCAGGCTCCTCTCCTGTGGAACCAGCTCCCAATTCAGATCAGGGAGACAGACACCCTCTCTACTTTTAAGATTAGGCTTAAAACTTTCCTTTTTGCTAAAGCTTATAGTTAGGGCTGGATCAGGTGACCCTGAACCATCCCTTAGTTATGCTGCTATAGACGTAGACTGCTGGGAGGTTCCCATGATGCACTGTTTCTTTCTCTTTTTGCTCTGTATGCACCACTCTGCATTTAATCATTAGTGATCGATCTCTGCTCCCCTGCACAGCATGTCTTTTTCCTGGTTCTCTCCCTCAGCCCCAACCAGTCCCAGCAGAAGACTGCCCCTCCCTGAGCCTGGTTCTGCTGGAGGTTTCTTCCTGTTAAAAGGGAGTTTTTCCTTCCCACTGTCGCCAAGTGCTTGCTCACAGGGGGTCGTTTTGACCGTTGGGGTTTTTACGTAATTATTGTATAGCCTTGCCTTACAATATAAAGCGCCTTGGGGCAACTGTTTGTTGTGATTTGGCGCTATATAAATAAAATTGATTGATTGAATAATAATAATAATTATATATATATATATATATATATATATATATATATATATATATATATATATATATATATATATAGCCTTTATTGTCATTGTACACACAGTAGATCCAGAAAGTTTTCACAGCACTTCTCTTTTTCCACATTTTGTCATGTTACAGCCTTATACCAAAATGGATGAAATTCATGTTTTTTTTCCTCAGAATTCCACTCACCATAATAACAATGTGAAAATGTGTGGGGGACTGTTTTTTAGTTTGTTTGTTTGTTTTTTTTTAAGGATTTTTGTAAATTTATTGAAAATGAAAAAAAAAACCCAAAGAAATCACACGTCCATAAGTATTCACAGTCTTTGGTCATGAAGCTCAAATTTGAGCTCAGGTGCCTCCTGTTTCCACTGATCATCCTTGAGATGTTTCTATACCTTAATTGGAGTCCACCTGGAGTAAATTCAGTTGATTGGACATGATTTGGAAAGACACACACCTGTCTACATATAAGGTCCCACAGTTGACATTCAGAGCACAAACCAAGCATGAAGTCAAAGGAATTGTCTGTAGACCTCTGAGACAGGATTGTCTGGAGACACAAATCTGGGGAAGGACACAGAAACATTTCTGCTGCTTTGAAGGTCCCAATGAGCACAGTGACCTCCATCATCTGTAAATGGAAGAAGTTCAGATCCACCAGGACTCTTCCTAGAGCTGGACGTCCGTCTGAACTGAGTGATCAGGGGAGATGGACCTTAGTCAGGGAGGTGACCAAGAACCTGATGGTCACTCTGTCAGAGCTCCACCATTCCTCTGTGGAGAGAGGAGAACCTTCCAGTAGGACAACCAACTCTGCAGCAATCCACCAATCAGGCCTGTATGGTAGAGTGTCCAGACAGAAGCCACTCCTTAGTAAAAGGCACATGGCAGCCCACCTGGAGTTTGACAAAAGACACCTGAAGGACTCTCAGACCAGGAGAAACAAAACTCTCTGGTCTGATGAGACAAAGATTGAACTCTTTGGCGTCATGTTTGGAGGAAACCAGGCACCATCCCTACAGTGAAGCATGGTGGTGGCAGCATCATGCTGTGGGGATGTTTTTCAGCAGCAGGAACTGGGAGACTAGTCAGGATTGAGGGAAAGATGAATGCAGCAATGTACAGAGACATCCTGGATGAAAACCTGCTCCAGAGCGCTCTGGACCTCAGACTGGGGCGACGGTTCATCTTTCAGCAGGACAATGACCCTAAACACACAGCCGAAATATCAAAGGAGTGTCTTCAGGACAACTCTGTGAATGTCCTTGAGTGGTCCAGCCAGAGTCCAGACCTGAATCTGACTGAACATCTCTGCAGAGATCTGAAAATGTCTGTGCACCGACACTCCCCATCCAACCTGATGGAGCTTGAGAGGTGCTGCAAAGAGGAATGGACCAAACTGCCCAAAGATAGGTGGACCAAGCTTGTGACATCATATTCAAGAAGACTTGAGGCTGGAATTGCTGCCAAAGGTGCATCAACAAAGTATTGAGCAAAGATATAAACAAAAATAAAAACAAGGACTTTGTTCATGTTCTCATTGTGAGAAGAATTTTGAGGGAACAAATTAATGTACTCCATTGTGGGATAAGGCTGAAACATTAAATGAGGAGAAAGTGAAGCTCTGTGAAGACTTTCCAGATGTACCGTATAAAAAACATACAATGAAATTTGTCCTGCATTTAACCGTCCTAATTACAGTTAGACACAATCCAACCACTCGGAGCAGCCACAGTCTGGGTCCAGGTCAAGGGGCAGAGAAAGGAGCAGACCCAACATAAGCATGTTTTTGATTGTGGGAGGAAACTGGAGTGTCCGGAGGAAACCCACACAGACACGGGGAGAACATACAAACTTTACACGGGAAGTGTGGGAAGCGATCCCACAACCTTCATGCTGTGAGGCATCAGTGCTAACCACTAAACCACCGTGCCACCGTTTGACTGCAGCTGTGTTGCCATATAATGTGTATAACTGATGGTGGTGGTCATGTGACATGTATGACTGATGGCTTTCGTCAAAGTGGGCGGGTTTCAGAAAAATGGAAACTTTTATTTTAAAAAACCCTGCAGAATCCTCATCTTGATCCAGTTCAACAAATGAATGTAAGATAGTGGTTAAATGGGATTAAACTGGTTCTGAAGCAGGTGATTTTGAACTGGTTTTTAACTGTTCCAAACATGTGTTAAACTGGATTGTGCTGGATAAACGGGTTTGGAAACCATATTAAAACCACTATCTCATATTTAAATGGATGTAAAGAGTCAAACAGGTTAAACTGGATTAGTTCTGGTGTGTGAATGTGAAGTCCTTGTCCTGGGTTCCAATAACACGCCTTGGACACCTCGTGTACTTCATGGACTAAATAATTAATATAATCAGACGGGTTGTTCTGTATGTTTGCTGCTGTAGTTTGATCTGGAACAGGAACCACCCAGGTTTGGCTCGGACCCAGATCAGGACATCCCGAGAGTCTGACTCACCGGCGTGCAAAAGCCTTCATCCAGACCCAAATCCCCCTGAAGGATCTGGAGCTGGAGGTAGAAGCTTGTCTTGCAGCTTTTGTGTGAAAGCGACAAAGCGAGCGAGGATTAAGGTTTAAATTTCACACCCTGAGGGTGCAGGGCGAGAGACATTCAGCACCTACAGCAGAGAGAGAGAGAGAGGCTCATATCATCACAAAACAATGATGTCACATCTGTCACTTGAAAGGTGGCTGCTGCTCCAGATACAGAAGAGGTGTTAACTAACACCCCCCCACTTTGTTCACCCAGGAGTCCACAAAGGAGGATGGGGGACAACAACAAGGTCAAAGGTCACTGTGGACAGTGGGACCTTTTTTCTCACTCCCTAGCAGCAGCAGTGAGCGTGTGATTGAGTCTTTAGGGTTCTCAGTCACTAGAGAGATAAATACAGGTCCATAAATATTTGGACAGGGACTGTGTTTTGTCTTTATGTGTCTCCACAGCGGGACTGAAACCAAATAATTGAGATGTGACTCAGAGCACATGAACATAAACAATATGGTACTGTTGGCTGGGAGCCCAGTGAGGGAAGCCACCAAGACCCCAGTGCACTCTGAAGGAGTTATTTCTGTGGCTGTGTCTGGAGCTTCATCAAATTCTCTTTAATAAAAAGTGTGAAATTTCAACTCCAGGTTGCCAAATGTCACTTGGGAGATTCAAGTCTAGATTCTTTTTCAAAATAAAACAGGACCTAAAACAAGAGAAAATACTGAGGCGTGGTCACAGTGAAGTCAGCCTGCCTCCCTGCCTCTATTTTGTGTCCCCTACATTTTTAGATATTTTTGTCCTGCTCCCTGGATTTATATATATATGTCCCACTCCCTATATTTTGTTTTTTTGCCCTGCTCACTGCACTTTTAGATATTTTATTGTCCTGCCCTTTAAAAAAAAATCATCAGAATCAGAATCGTCTTTATTACCCAAGTATCTACAAGAACATGAGGAATTTGTCTTTGGTTTGAACTGCACTGTCTCTGTACAAGCATGTAGAAATATACACTAAACTCTAAATAATTCACAGGAAAAATGTGTGCAAAGGAGAAGCAGACAAACACACTGAAGTTTTTTCCCATGGGATAAATAAAGCCTTTAAACTTACCATCCCTGGTTCTCAAGGCACCTAGGTGGCTTTGTCCCTTCTTTCTTTCTTTTTTTGGGATTTTATATTTTTAATATTTAGGAGTACCTTAGTAAACACTAGTAGAGTTCCTCCTTAGATTTGGAACATATAATAGAAGATATACCTTACTGAATTTTCATGAGGTATATGAATGAGTGAGTTTTTTGTCAGGTTAAGCCGTTCATCAGTGTGGTGGCCTGTGGACAGAAACTGCTCCTGTGTCTCGTTGTTCTGATGTAGAGCTCTGTAACGTCAACCAGAGGGGAGGAGTTTAAACAGGGTGTGTCCAGAGTGGGAGGGGACTGCAGAGATGTTACAAGCTCATTTCCTGGTCCAGGACTGGTATAAGTCCTGGACAGAGGGCAGGCTGGTTCCCAGACCTGACAGTTTGTTGAAGTCTGTGCCTGTCATGTTTGGAGGCAGAGGGAAACCAAACAGAGATGGAGATGCACAGGACAGACTGGATGATGGATGTGTAGATGAGCAGTTCCTGGGGCAGGTTGAACTTCCTGAGCTGCCTGACGAAGTACATCCTCATCCTCTGCTGTGCCTTTTTCCTGATGGAATCTATGTGGGAGGTCCACTTCGGATCCCGGGAGATGGTGGATCCCAGGAACCGGAATGTGTCCACAGCAGACACAGTAGTCATTGAGGATGGGATGGAGTGATGGGGGGGGGGGTTCCTCTGGGTGGCGCATGCCCCGCCTGCTGTGGCCTTCACCCACTTTACCTCAATTCTGATGATGGACTGCTTCAGGTCCAGGTTGTTCTGATCAAACCAGAGGACCGACCGTTCCACCTCCTGTCTTTCTGCAGCCTCATCACCTGGATGAGTCCAATGATGGTGGTGTCATCTGCAAACATCACAGAGGGGTTCCCTGAGGGATATATATATTCTTATATTTATATATTGTCCTACCCCCTACTTCTTTTTGGGCCCCTCCCCTATCTGTTTATTAAGCAGCTTTCAGAGTGGCGTCACCTTCACAGCTACTCATGAAGTCTGACCTGGATCCGGTCGGTCCCCTCTGACTTGTTTAATATGTCTGTGGGACGTCACCCCACGTGAGTCCTTTAAAAAGTCTGGTTTTGTGGACGCCGACAGCCCCTGCTGCACTCCTATTACGAAACATGATCAATAGATGAACACGTGCATTGATCAGTGTGTGTTTGCTGTGGAAGTCAGACACTCTGTCCAGGATGTGCAGACGAGCAGCAGCATCAGGAAACAGGCCCCTCCCCTGTGGGCCATCGCCATGGTGACCCCAGGACAATAAAGGTCAGACAGGAAGGCTGCTGCAGACCCACTGTGGGTCCACGTGGCTCCAAGCGTTCAAGGCCTGACCCTGGGCGGGTCCCACCTCATCCACTCTAATCAGGGCTCGGCTCTCGGGACTGTTGTGGTTTTCCAAAGAACTGGAATATGAGCCACACAGAACCAGGAACTACACTGGGCAAAGGTGCCAGGACCTAATCCTGGTCAGAATCCACATGGTACTTTTCATTAAAGTTTGGGATCCAACAAGCCAGAAGGAAACAGGAGGAGGAACGAGAACATGGGTGGAAAGTTCCAGTTTGATAAAAGTGGATCCATGGTGATGGTTGCTGATGACGTCACTTCATTAACATGAGGTTTTTGTTTAAACATTCATTAACAGAAAGAAACACTCTGGTGTTCAGGATCGAAACAGATCAGGGTTTCATACGAGTTTAGACTCGAGATTCAGGGTTCATAGCAGCTGCAATACCAGCCCCGGACAGCAGGGGGTGATCCAACACTTCACAAACGTTTCCTGCAGAGAAATGGTCTTTATTTTTATTATTCCAGGCTCTGGAGCAGGTTCAGAAATAATAAAAGTAAAAAAACAAACAAAACAAAAAAGTCAAGATTTGTAAAACATGACATTTATTTATATTTCCTGAAAATGTAAAACATTGGGTTATTTGATGGAGAACATGAACCTGCTGCTTGTTCTCAGAAACAGCAGTTCTTACTGAGACGGTTAGACAGTGACACCACAGAACACGAGCAGAACCAGAACCTTTAATCACAACAACAATACTCAGTGTGTGGAGAAGCGAGGAAGCTGGTTACCCAGGATGACCCGCCTCTCCACGCCCTCCTCCGAGATGGACGCCAGTCTGACCACGCCCCCACTGGAGCCATCCCTCTCCATGGCCAGAGACAGAGCTGATGGGGGAGGAGTCAAAAAGAGGAGACAGTTTGTCAGATTTTTCTGTTTTAAGGTGGAGCCAGCAGTGAACTACAGCTCCCAGCATGCCTTGCAGCCATTACCTGCAGCAGTTAGCTCCAGACACTCGTCTTTGGTCAGACCCGGTTTGTAGTTTGAGTCCATGAAGCCGTAGATGTAGGTGCTGCCGCTGCCACCCACCGCCACCGGCTGTCTCACCATCATGCCACCAATCGGAACGCAGTACACCTGATGGACAGCTCACATGGTTAGTCAGGTAACACACACTCAGACTTCAGTTAAATTAAAGGTGTGATCGCGGTGGGTTTTTGGGTACCTGCCCTCCCTTTCTCCGGTCCCACCCAGCCACCAGGATCCCAGCCGTCAGCTCCTCCCGGTAACGGTAACAGCTCGCTTTGAAGAGATTAGCTGCCGTCTCCACCAGTGGGGGCTCATCCAGCTCGATGCTGTGGGGACAGAGCCACACACACACACACATTACAGCTAATGACACAGTATGAAAGCATTATAAAACAGTGATAAGGTGAGATAAATATCTCCACTCTGATTATTTTACACTCTTTGCCCTGAAGTGGTTCTTTCTCTTTACAGTCACCACATTAGTGAGACACAACACCTGTTAATGGAATCACACCTCTAAACACAGTAGACACGGTTTGGACCTCAGTCCTCCCATCCTGGCGCACCACTCGGCAAATGTCCTTTATTTTATTTTCTGGATCTCAGTGGACTCCCAGCTACCTTGGCTCTGCTCACTCAGCTCAGGATGGCATGTAAAAGGGCGTTTGCAAACTCCATCATCTACTCTGGATACTCCTGATGCATTCTCGTCCCTGCATGTGAAAACCGGATGTCTCCCCACATGTATCCCCGCCCCTGACGTCACTGCATGCAGTAGTACACACAGTAAAAGGAGATTCTTGTGCATCTCACCTGTGCTTGTGCACCCCATAACTCGATTGAGATAATCACAATGTATCAGGACACTGTGATTATTTTATCACCATAAATTGATGAATCATGTAGTTGTACACCTGATTGAACCCTGAAGCTGTTAGTCAAGTTCAGCGGCGAGGTTTGTACCTGTGGAATCCAAGCTGGTAGGCAACCACGTCAGCGACGGCCTGAGTGTCCGCAGCAGATCCAGACCTAAAACCAAAACACAGATCACTTTAACGCTAAAACCCAGCTGGGACTGAAAACCCACAGTTCAGACAACAGCTCCCAGAAAAGGTTCTGGACCAGGTTTCACAAAAGCACATTAAAGTGAACAGAATCTGAGCTGACACACAGATTTCATGATGTTTCTAGGAAACCTGGACTTTGGAATTCAGTGGTCAGGTGGCAGAAAATGTCCTAGTGAAGCTGTTTTAAAAAGGTACACTGATGGATCTGAGAAAGCACTGCAGAAGTCCCGGGCTCAGGAACAGGTTCCCCTCATGTTTACATTTGGGTTCCAGAGAACTTCACACAAACATCTAAAGACTCTGTGACTGAGACACAGGTTTCTAATCCTGATCTCGGAGACCACCTTCCCTTTCTCCACCTGCCCCGCCCACTCCTGAGACCTCCTACCTCCCGACTGGCTGAACACCTTTGACTGAAACAGTTAGCTGTGACTGGAACCACAGAGCAGGATCTCTCCACGGTCTCAGCTCTTAGAGTTCCTGGTTCCTAGTTAGTGAGTCTCAGCGAGTTGTCCTGACCTGCAGCAGAAGATCCGGTCATGGATGGGCGTCAGTTTGTCCGTCACTCTGTTGGCAATGTAGGCTCTGTGGCAGATGAAACAGAGATTCGGGTGCCGTTTAGTTCAGTACCACCCGTGTTATCGGGTCCGTGTGACCTCGGCGATGGGTTCTTACCCGGTGGTGGTCCGAGAGTCTGCACCGATCACCACGCCGCCGTCGTACTCCACCGCCATGATGGTGGTCTGACAGAGCCAACAAACACAAACCCACTCCTCAGACCAGTTTCCTCCTTTAAAAGCTCAAATCGAATTAAATTTGAATGAAGATTTTAAAGAAGTTCAGCGCTGTTTTTAATCACACTCCTCTGCTTCCATTATCGGACAGACTGAGGTTTTGTTTCACGTCGTTAACACACAGACTGGAAAACAGTCGGTTTCTTCGGAGACTCGGTCCGGTCCGGTCCGGTTTCTGGCGGCTAATATTATTAGCCGCTCGCTGCTAGCTGGTGGAGAACTGCTGTCTCACTCAGGCTCTGCCTGAAGAATAAACCACTCAACCGGGACAAAACCACCTCAGACCCGGTCCGCTTCGGTACCACAGTCTCGGTACTTACCCCCGTGCTGACTTCTTGACTGATCCAGTTCGGAATCAGATCAGATTTGGATGAAAACTGCTGGACGAAGTTCGGCATCATTGAGGTTGCTGCCGCCATCTTTACTTCCAACTGCGCGAAATCTCGCGAGATCAAATACCCGTGAATAACAGTTCAAAAATAAACTCACCTAATGCACGAATATAATTTTTTTGTGTGTGTGTGTCTGAAGTAAAAGACGTAAAATTTTAACACTGCAGGTGTTAAACAGACGGTGTTAACTTTGATGCGGGTTGGAGAGTTGCGTTCAGGCGCGCACGCAGACGCCTCTGCAAGCAGCGGGGTCCTAAAGTCCGGAACCAAGCAAAGGTAAACAGAAACACGCTCACAAATTCTTTGATTAAACTCACGTTTGCATTCTCATTTTCACTCATTTGTTTTGTAAGTAATTGTTTAAATGTGTGTTTAATGAGGTTTAGCCTGGCTTGTGGTCTTTCTATGTGGAGTTTGTATGTTTCTCCGCGTGTTTGCTCCAAAACATGAAGGTTTGAGGCGGATTAACTTTAACGTGTGAATGTGTTTGTTTTTCTGTTGTCGTGGGTGAACCCCAACAAACAAACAAACAAACAAACAAACAAACAAGCTGCTGTTTGTTTGTTTGTGAACAGCCTGTAATCCCCCATTTTCCATATGTCATTATGAAATTTTTACAGAAGATTCATATCCTGATAGGCAAAAACTGATCAAATTTGCAAGGTCATGGATCAAAAGGCAAAGTCAGGAAAAACCTTGGAAAAGTAGAAAAAATCTGTATCTTTAACATTGAGCGAATTTTCAAAAATTCACTATTCTGTCAAAAAAGATCAAATGTCTTTTATATATGAGGGTGTTATATAGGATGGTATCCTTTATCCACGGAAACGTTTTGATCCAGATTACAGATTTTGTGGCCATTTAAATTTAACATAGAAAAGCCCATTTATTGTATATTTTGCATGATATCTTAATCAAATGTGTCTCGATCACTCTCATCTTTGAACTATAACCTGACAAAGTTTGATAAGGAACTGATCCAGATTGTGGATTCTGTGGACTTTTTTATTATTATTATTTTAGATACAATACACTTTATTGTCCCCAAGGGGAAATTTGTCTTGAACTTTAAATGCTTTGCAAACATTTCTGTCTGGAAAAAATCAATAAATACAACAAACAGTACACTGCTTGCATGCCTATGGAAAATTCACCAGCACGAGAATTTGAAAAGCCCATTTGGTGTACATTTTGTGTTATATCTCAGTCAAAAGTGCCTCAGTCACTCTCATTTTTCTGTTTATGGATTTACCCACACCACCAAAATTTGATGGAGGTTACAATTTTGTGCCTGTTTGTCTGTGTTACGGTTATCAGTTGGAAACAAGTGCCTAAAACAATGACAAATTGTGCATAGCAAAGATAACCAATGTTGTGTGAAAATGACCTGAAAAAGAATTCAGAAACCAAAAAATTGGGGGGAAAAAAATCTGACAACACCAGAAAAAAAAAAAAACTTAAGTGCATGAAGTAAATACATCCTCCTGACATTTAATCACATCTAATTTAGTTTATGAAAAGTCATTTCTAACAGGATTTTGACCTTGAAATTTTTTCCAAGGTAAAAATTTGTGGAATTGAAAACCAGCATTGGTGGAGGTTTGGGCTCTATGAGTGTGGTGCTCTCGTTTAATATTTGTGTCGTTATGTTTTTGGTTAAATGACTACACCACCAGACTCCTTTTGAATATATCATAAATATTTTCTCATTTTGCCCAAACGTCTTTGCTGTTTGTGGAGATTCTCAGTCCTCCAGATCATGATGTCAGAGTAGGTGGAGCCAGGTCAAGTTTTTTTTTTTTTTTTTTTTAGTTCATTCTGCACTGGTGAACTCGGGGGGGGCGTGAGGAATGTAGGACATACAGTGTCATCAGCGACAGCTAGCCACGATACAACGTTGTCGTTAGTGAAAAAAATGAACGCTGGCCAAAAAAGTCGCAGATCTGTGCTAGATCTGATGAGATGAAGCTGACTTGCTGCAGTTTTGTTTGTTGTCAAAACAGTGAGTCCCAGGCTTTGTTCATATCTTCATTACTTTAAGTGTCATGCTAATGCTGCATTCAAGGCAACTCAGAAACTCAAATTGAGTATATGTCTACTTGTAGTCTGGGCTGACAGCATCAGTTATTTTGGACATGTTTGAAAAGGTGTTAAAGCTGCAGCTTGACTAATATATAAAAAGGAACCTTGCAGGTGAGAACATCAGGTCACTTTGGGAGACTACAGGTCACTGTACTTGTTTCTTTGTTTCTTCTGGATTCTTGTGCTCTCCACTGTAAGAGCTTGAATGACACTTCATCATGTTGTCTCACTTTGAAGCACCTCCAGGGGACCTCATGTTTATCCCATGTTAATCAAGGATGAAGTGTGACCTTTGTGATGTCATAAGGCATCTTTTTGTAAAAGGAAAATCTTCTCCTTGACTCCAAAACAATCTGGTCACAAAGTCTTGTTTACCTCTGTCTCATTTTTTTTTAAATATGACATAAGCTCCACCCACCTCTGTCAGTTGACTGATGTCATCAACACCTGTGTGTCCAGATGACGGTCCATAACCTGTACATATTTGACCGTAACGGAAGCTGCCTGTACTACAACGAGTGGAACCGTAAGAAACAGGCGGGGATCTCCAAAGACGAGGTGAGAGAACAAACACTTCGCCTGCGTCCACTCAGTTGGTGCAGATTTGTTTTAATACGACTTTTGTGATTTCATGTGTTTGTTGGTTCACGTTAATATCTGCAACGTTGTATGACTGTGTGTAGAATTTACGTGCTCTGCACAACGTTTAGGAAAGGAATGGATCATTTTGGATTTGTGGAACATGTTTAAAGTTGGGATCTGGACTTATGTTTGAATTCTGAGACACGCCCACATGTTTGTGTCTCCGGCAGGAGTTCAAGCTGATGTACGGGATGCTGTTTTCCATTCGATCCTTCGTCAGTAAGATGTCTCCTCTGGACATGTATCCTCTAAGACACGTCACCTGTCTCTCTGTCTTTGCCTGTTTATCCACCTGTCTGTGATCCTTAGCAGCCTGTCTGTCTTCAGGAAGGACGGTTTCTTGTCCTTCCAGACCAGCAAGTATCGACTTCATTACTACGAGACGCCCAGTGGACTCAAGTTCATCATGAACACAGACCTGTCTGTGTCCAACGCCAGAGACACACTCCAGCACATATACAGCAACGTAAGTGTCTGAGTGGCTGCGAGACGCACAGAGGGACTTTATAAAACGTAGATTTACTCTTTGTTTTGTGTGTGTTTGTCTGGGTGTGTGTTTGTGTGTCTGCAGCTTTACGTGGAGTACATCGTGAAGAATCCCGTGGTCATGCTCGGACAGAGTTTGGACAGCGAGCTGTTCGGCAGCCGCTTGGACTCTTTCATCCGCGCGCTGCCGTACTACAGCCCGCGAGCTGCTTGAGGCCTTTGTTCTGGTCTTTAATGTCTTCATCTGTGTTTTGTTTTCTGCTCTCATTATTGTGGAATTAAAGTGGTCTGAAAGTCCATCCAAGTCCAACCTGTTTCAGTTTTAATGTTGAAAATCTGATTGTAACCTGAACGTTACAGAGGTACCCAGAGGAAAGCTACAGCGCCCTCTGCTGACGGCACATTAACTCCTTTATTGTCGTATGTCAGAAGTGAGTCCTGTCCAGGTTCTGGGGACTGTTGGTTCTGGTGCTGGTCCCTGTATTCTGTAGGATGGCTTCCTCTGGACAGGACTCCAGTCCATCACAGGTTTCTTATCTCAAACAAGACTAGTACCCATGTACAGCTGGGCGGACTGGGACCATACAGTCAGAGAGTCAAACCCAAATCTACACATTGGTCCAACTCGAAACCCGCTGAGCTTCCTGCTTTGCCATTCCTCAGCATTTAACCTGTTTTTGTCTAGTGAGACACAGTCCAGGGTCCAACTCCAGTGGTAGAGACACCGCCTTGCTCGGTGGCAGAGGAAACCTGCAGACTCAGGAGGGACAAACTCCACAAGAAAGGAAGTGGCTGTTAGTGGAATTGAACCCCAGACCTTCTTGTTCCAAGCTGTTCTACCACAAGTTTGAAGGCAGAACATAATGATCATCAAATCTGATCCCAATAAAGTTTCCATTTCAGATGGGGCAACAACACCTCAAGCGTGATTTCAGGAACCTGAACTAGACAGGGGACTGGATCTTAACAGCAGCCTTAGACCAAAAACAGGCATTTCCTGTCACTGTACCAGTCAAAGTCCATTCACGGACTGTTCCACAGGTGGAGAGGTGTGCTGTAGCCCATGGGATGGTAGTCTTGGGTCTGAGGTTTTAGAGGTTCCCCCTGCAGTCTGTCTGGTGAATGTTCTCTGAACTCGGAGCTGTGGGACGGTGCAGAAGATCAGCGTTGGGAAAACCAGCAGCTGATATTGGATGGAACGGAGACCTGATGACCACTGTGGACCCCCATCCTGAGAGCGAGCTCGGAGTCAACCACACGGTGAGGGCTGGTTAGTGCTAACGGAGACTAATCCCCAGTTAGCACCCCTGCAGACTCAAGTCCTGGTTTTTGTTAACAGTTACAAACTAACTCTTTTAATTCAACAGATGGATTAATGGAAAAAAGCAGATTCTCGCCTGAATGAATTTGGTTAATATGACCCTGATGTGGGATCCTGAGCTGATCCGGGATCCTGAGTTGAACAGGTGAGGTGTCACTTCAGATGATGAGATGTTGTGGATGGACTTTTAATGATGCTCATATTATTACAGGGTGTCTTTAAATAAAACTGAAACATGATAAACACCAACTCAAAGACCATATTTACTTTAGGCCCCAGCTGTGGTCTTGGTCACCACAGCTGGGGCATCATAAAGAAATTCATGCATCTTTCCAGTTGCCTGTTGCTGTGATGTAACGATGCCGCCCTCATGGTGGCGGTAAAGAGTTTCTTTCTCTGTGTTATAATTGTAGAGTTTTGCTGCATTGTTGTTCCGATCTGGCAGAAAGTAAAAATAAGGTCTGGAAAGCAGAGTGTGATCACCTGGACTGGACCCACAACAGGTTCGCAGAACTGTGGGAAAGGATCATTCTCAAGAAGATTCAGTCCCAGTGAACCAGAACCTTCTGGTTTCACACTGACAAAATCAGTAGACCACATTAAAACAAGTACAAATAGATTGAGAAACTGCTCTTAGAGCTTTGAATGGCACTGGAACCAAACAGCCAGGTCACATGACACACTTGAAACGAGTGCAGTATTTGATAATGTGCAATATCCACTGCCACTGCAGTATCAGTTTTGTACATACTTTTCTCTTTTTTATGTGTAATCTCTTTTTTGCTTCTACCTATAATTAATTTTATTATTATTTTGTGTTCTGGGCTGGAGCTCTGCGTGGGGCTAATTTCTCCAGCTCCTGCCTGCCATTGCTGAATTTTGGCCCATTACCGTTCACACCTGCAACATGTGTCTTATACTCCCGCCTGTTCTCACGATGTGCCTTTTCAGTCCCGCCCGCACCTGCGAAATGCTGAGAACATATATCCGTACAATAATTGAGATACATTCATTTTGTGTCTCCTCCTGTCTCGTAGGAGAAAACATGTCATTTAGGTTTATTAATAAAGAGATTCATGTGGTTTTGTTTGGATTCCCTGGCCTGTATGTCTTTTGACACACTGGTCAGGAACAGCGCTACATTTGGTTGTTTTCATTTAGTTTAAAAAACATTTCATGTAATAGTTCAGTAACTGAACTTCTGCACTGTGACACAGAGAGACTCACTGCTCTGTGTCTCTCTGTGTCACTCCTGTTAATGTCTTCAGCTCCTGTTATGTTATTTAAGTTGAAATTAGCATGTAAACACACATACTTTACACTATTCTCCTTTGTTGACTGAGACAGCCTGTTGCTTCCCTTCCTGCAGTGTTTTTTTTTTTTTAACCGCTCGCTCCCACCAAAGCGTTCCTTTACTCTGGACACACCTTTTTCATTCTGTTAAGTTTTCTGTTTATTTTTCTTCTCCAGCCCCTTTAATTCTGGGTGTGGTTAACTCAGGTTTATATTTGCACTGAAAGGCTGTGCTGTACTTTTCATTGTACCTCTTACAATGACAATAAGGAACCTGTATCTGTGTGTTTGTACATCACAGCTCTGCGAGTGCTCTTTAAGTCCAGGTGTCAGTGTCGGCGTCCTCCTCTGCAGCTTGCACTGTTTTTGCAGAGTACGGTGGACGGTGTTGTTCTTTGGTCCTCTGGACATCACAGACGGACTCCTGGTGGTCGAGGTGTCACCTGTGCACTCAGTCCTCAGCAGAGCTCTAATGTTGGCTGTGTCTCTGCTGCCTGAGGTCACTCAGAGGACACCTCCCATGTTCACGTGGCTTTGATGTTTTCCCGTTTGGTGTTGAGATGTTACTGATGTAAGTTTAGATCAGTGTAATAAGATCATCTGATGGATTAGAGACAAATACAGCTGGTTCATCTATTTTCTGCTTTTACGTAAGCTTGAAAAAACACTGCAGGCGCTGAGAAAATCCAAACCTGCTGCCACTTCTGTGAGCACGCCCACGCGGAGCCGCGAGCACGCCTGCGCGGAGCCGCTGGCACTGATCCTGCTTCGTGTGGATGGAGAGGCAGACAACAGAAATTGCAGCCGCAGAACAATAAGAATAAATGAAATGACAGAAATTAACTCTGAACCACTTTGACCACAGACATCAGGTCAGTGGGGTCTGATCCAGTCCTCATCAGGAACCCTGTCAGTACCAGTAGTTCCATTAAGGCCCAAATTGACCGGAGGACTGTCGTGTGTGGCTGCTGTCAGTATCTGAGTTGAACACGTCCCTCGCTGAGGCGTCACTGAGCGCCCGCTGAGCAGACCCTGAGGCTGGAGACACCACAGGGTGTTCAGACTGAGACCAAGAGCAGAGACCTGACAACTTCCAGCTCCTTGAAGAAGCAGCACTCCAAGAGCTCTGCTGACAGAATCAACAGTCCAGGACCCACGACCCCTCAGCACCATGTGGATCACATCCCTCCAGAGGCAAAGCCTGCAGTCTCAGCCTGGTCCACGAGATCCAAGGATGAAGATCCAAACAGCTTTTGGACACAAAGACTCTTCGCGGTGTATCGGATCCATAATAAATCCACGTGTTGATTTGGCACAGATTTTACACTGGATCCTGGTCCGTGGGTCTGCAGAGATAATGGGGCCAGTGGGCTTTGAACCCAGGACCTCCACCAGCAGTTAACAGTGTAACATCACATCTTAGAGCGTTTATTTAAATGATTCTGATTTTATATCACTGATTTAAAAATGTGAATTATGTTGACACTTTAATCATTTCAACATCATCACCTAAAAACATGTCTGGGATGATCTCATCGACATTATTAAAGTCATTAATTTATCTTAGCTCCGCCCATTTCACATGATGAATCTTATTTATAAGTAAAATAATAAATATTATTTGAGATATTTTACCACATATTTGACTAGAACATGAACTTGACTGAGTCGTTGATCTGTTGCTGGAAAAACTGATTCTTGGATTAGTCATCTCCTAATTTGAGATTAGGAATAAAATCTGAAAATAGGCACGAGGCCATATCTGTCATCTGTTTGGTCTGACAGGTTTTAATCCTGGACATCCATCACTTAAAAAAGAGAGAAAGAGTCCTGGATCAGGCATATCTGGACCCGGGGTGCTGGATTAAGCCAAAACCACTCACACTGGACAGACGCAGGATGCTGACCGTGTCCAGGTAGGATCAGTTCTTGGTCTTTTTATTTTATATAGGTAAAGATCTCAGGACCAGGATTCTGTCGGGTCCAGAGGTTTCCAATCACACGATCCATAAAGTGTCAGTAAATAAATGTAAAAAATGAACTTTTTATGATTCTGTCCTAATTGAAATGTTTTTGATGACATGCCCCATCCTGAAGGGGGCGTATAAAGAGAGATGAGCTGACTCCTCCCATTATGTCAAACTGTTACCCAGAATGCTGCAGTCATGAACAAAAGGGTCTGAAATTGTTTGTGCAAAAGTTGAAGGGGGAGGAGCTAATGCTCCAAACAATCACCTGCCCCACCCACTTCCAGTTTGTTCATAAATTCTGTCCAGATGTAAAGGCTTATAAAAATCTTGTTTCAGTGGGAACTTTGGAAATGTCAAGAAAATATATTTTCATTAAAACTTTAATCTCAGTTGTGTTTGCAAAATAGTCTTTCTCACTTTTTTATCCAGACATCTCAACATTTGAGATAAAATTATTTTGGTTTCTTCATTTTTCATAAATGGTCACTTAACAGGAAGACATTTGATGAAAATTCAAACAGAAAATGTTCAACATTTTTCTTTTCTTTTTTTTAGTCCTTTTGATATCAGTTTTTTTCTGCTGTGAGACAAAAATGCACTTTTTGATGTTTGATAGTTACATGCTGTTAATCTGTCAAAGTGAATAATTTATTAATAGTGTTTCTAATAATGTTTTTGTCTTTTTATAAAGTTAATACAATTCAACAGATTTAAAAATCTGTAAGCAAAAACTACCCGTTTACACTCAACATGTGGTATAAAAAAAACAAAAACCTTTTAAGGGAGGTGGCTGTCACTTTAAATACAAAGGAGCTGTTGGCTGCCACGCCCCCTCACCCTTTCTGTGGGCACCTCACACATGACACAGACCAGCTTATTGGACAAAAGAAATTTGAAATAAAAAAAAAAAAGCTACATTAGCATTTGTTTGTTTGTAGCCTCTGGGTCGGACATGTTTGAGGGCCGGGTGACTGCAGGCACCGCCGTTGTCCCAACAGCAGCTGGGAGCAAAGGTGGCAAGTTCACAGTGGAGGAGCTGTACTGCTTCAACAAGAAGCCAAAGGCCAAAAGAGGGAATCCTACGAAAACAGACAAAGATGGGAGAAAGAAGGGAGCAAAGGAGAGGGCGGAGTCTCTGCTTGCATCACATATCCTGGAGGCGGCGAGGAAACTGATGGAGCAATGGTGCCTGGAGATCTACCTGAAGGAGTGTGATGTCATCGTGCAACCAAGCAGCATGCCATACCGGTAAGACCAGTGCTACTATAAGAACGCAGTAAAAATAATTAATTTTCATCATAGGTACACTTCAACTTTGAGAGACAAAATGAGAAAAAAAATCCAGGAAATGACATTTTAGGATTTTTTAACAAATTTATTTGTAAATTATGGTGTAAAATAAGTATTTGTCAATAACAAAAGTTCATATCAATACTTTGTAACATAATCTTTGTTGGCAATGACAGAGGTCAAACGTTTCCTGTACGTCTTCACCAGGTTTGCACACACTAGCTGGTATTTTGGTCCATTCCTCCATGCAGATCTCCTCTAGAGCAGTGATGTTTTGGGGCTGTCGCTGGGCAACATGGACTTTCAACTCCCTCACCAAATTTTCTATGGGGTTGAGGTCTGGAGACTGGCTCGGCCTCTCCAGGACCTTTAAATGCTTTTTATGGAGCCACTCCTTCCTTGCCTGAGCGGTGTGTTTAGGATCATTGTCATGCTGGAAGACCCAGCCACGTTGCATCTTCAATGCTGTCACTGATGGACGGAGGTTTTGGCTTAAAATCTCATGATACATGGCCACGTTCATTCTTCCCTTAACATGGATCAGTCATCCTGTCCCCTTTGCAGAAAAACAGCCCCAAAGCATGATGTTTCCACCCCCATGCTTCACAGTAGATATGGTGTTCTTGGGATGCAACTCAGTATTCTTCTTCCTCCAAACACGACGAGTTGAGTTTTTAACCAAAAAGTTCTATTTTGGTTTCATCTGACCACATGATATTCTCCCAATCCTCTTCTGGATCATCCATATGTTCTCTGGCAAACTTCAGACGGGCCTGGACATGTACTGTCTTAAGCAGGGGGACATGCCTGGCACTGCAGGATTTGAGTCCCTCTCTGCGTAGTGTGTAGCCTTTGTTACTTTGGTCCCAGCTCTCTGCAGATCATTCATCAGGTCCCTCCGTGTAGTTCTGGGATTTTTGTTCACTGTTCTCATGATCATTTTGACCCCACAGGATGACATCTTGTGTGGAGCCCCAGATCAAGGGAGATTATCAATGGTCTTGTATGTCTTCAATTTTCTTACAATTGCTCCCACAGTTGATTTATTCACACCAACCTGCTTGACTATTGTAGACTCACTCTTCCCAGCCTGGTGCACATCTACAATGTTCTTCCTGGTGTCCTTCAACAGCTCTTTGGTCTTGGCCGTGGTTGAGTTTGGAGTCTGACTGTTTGAGGCTGTGGACAGGTGTCTTTTATACAGATAATGAGTTCAAACAGGTGCCATTAATACAGGTAACAGTGGAGGACAGAAGAGCTTCTTAAAGAAGAAGTTACAGGTCTGTGAGAGCCAGAAATCTTGCTTGTTTGTGGGTGACTAAATACTTATTTTCCATAATTTACAAATTCCTTAAAAATCCTACAATGTGATTTCCTGGATTTTTTTTTCTCATTTTGTCTCTCATAGTTGAAGTGTAACTATGATGAAAATTACAGACCTCTCTCATCTTCCTAAGTAGGAGAACTTGCACAATCAGGGACTGACTAAATACTTTTTGGCCCCACTGTACCTCCAAAGGCAGTACTGATAATCACAACACAGTAAAAATACCTTCAAATACAGTGCGATACCCATAACGCACTGCTGAATGGTCATGATGGGTGTTTCTAATGGGCTGAGTTTTGATCAGGCTTGTTTTGTTGTCATTTGTTTGACATGAACGTTAAACAGATGGAGTGATTTATTTTCACGCTGATCAGTGTTCGAGCTTCACTCTTCTATATTATAATAGCCAAGTGGTGTGTGTGTGTGTGTGGCTTCAATCACAGAGAAACCGGGGAGAGTTGACATTTGCCGTTTGGTATTTATGTATTTTGGATCAAGGATGAACGCTGCGAAAACAGAAAGTTGATAGAACAAATATTTTTGGAGAAACTACGGATATTAGCTAACAACACTGAACAATGGACGTTTATAATTACATTCTGGACTCATATGCCATTCCAGCAGGGGGCGCTAAATCACCTTTATATTAAAAGTATGGGTGTGATATTTTTTGTACCTATGTTCAATCTAAGTACATAATATAATTGTAAATACGTTAAAAATACATGGATGACACAAGAAGATAACACTTTTTTCCATTGTGGTCCATTTAAAAAATCAAATGACAAAAGACAAATAATAATAATAATAATAATAATAGTGTGTATCTTATAACAAGAACCTAAACAATTTATAAATACATTAAGACAGTAAATTAACATTAAAAGAGTATGTAATTAACGGGAAATAAAATGGCTAAGTTCTTCTACAAACTGTTGAGAAAAATTTCAGCTACCTATTTTATAAACACGACCCAATCTAGAGCCCATGGATCCCCACAGACAATGTGCCAGTTAATTTTTATTTCACATTAAATAAAGTAGACAGTAGAGACATCCAGACTGTGTTCTGAGCCCCTCCTGGACAGTGGGCACCTCAGGACATGTGTTCCCCCTGGCGGCTATTGTTCTTTGTGTCTAGGGTGCGCCTGTTTGTGGGCTTCTTGCAGCTTTGGGGTCTGTGTTTTTCTGTTGAGGTCTTAAGACTCAGAGGGGTCACCCTCTGCTTGGTCCATGCTACAGACACAATTTACTAAACAATCCACCGAATGTGTCAATACCCCCAAAATAAAACCTTTATCCTGCCTAGTTTCCCTGATTATGGACTTCTGTTTGTTAGCTCCTATGATCTTCATGAACATGGCATCACGTGCAGCGACTATAGGACTGCAGCAGAATGAGGTGTAGTTTTGGAGGAACATTGTACTTTGGTTCCTCTGTAATCAGGTCGACGGACGCTCGAGCTCAGGTGGTCCACTAGCTGCAGATACTTCATACTCCTCCTTATTCACCCTCAGTATCTTCACACCCCCATTCTTAGGTCCCTGCACAGTAAAGAATGGCCACGAAGCTGTGTTCCTAATGTTCAGAGTGAGAAGAAACATCAGTAAGTTCAGGTCCCTGGAGGCCTTTAGAGTTGGGTCCCAGAACAACTCCCACATTCTCTTTGGATCATGCAAACCCCTTCACAGCACCCTGGTCTGGATTCTAGTCACATATCATTGGACACCAAGAACATGACCTTTTGGGGAACTTTTTGTGGAAGCACAAACAAGTCTGTGGTCAGAGTTCACACACTGCAGCTCTGCAGGATTGTGAGTTGTAACCACACCTGCGTCAGGTCTGGCAGGGTGACTCTGGATGCCCAAACCAGGATCCAGCAGAGAGAGACAGACAGAGACCAGGATCCTTGCTGTCTCTCTCTCTCTCGCTGTCTCTCTCTCTCGCTGTCTCTCTCTCTCTGTCTCTGTCTGTCTCTCTCTCTCTCTCTCTCTCTCCTCTCTCTCTCTGTCTCTCTCTCTCTGTATCTGTCTCTCTCTCTCTCTCTCCTCTCTCTCTCTCTGTCTCTCTCTCTCTGTATCTGTCTCTGTCTCTCTCTCGCTGTCTCTCTCTCTCTCACTGTCTCTCTCTCTCTCTGTCTCTCTGTCTCTCGCTCTCTGTCTCTGTCTCTCTCTCTCGCTGTCTCTCTCTCTGTCTCTCTCTGTCTCTCTCTCGCTCGTCTCTCTCTCTCTCTCCTGCTCTCCTGGCTCCTGTCTCTGGTCTCCTCACTGTCTCCCTCTCACTGTCTCCCTCTCGCTGTCTCCCTCTCACTGTCTCTCTCTCGCTGTCTCGCTGTCTCTCTCTCGCTGTCTCGCTGTCTCTCTCTCTGTCTCTCTCTCTCTCTGTCTGTCTCTCTGTCTCTCTCTCTCTGTCTCTGTCTCTCTCTCTCTGTCTCTCGCTGTCTCTGTCTCTCTCTCTCTCGCTGTCTCTGTCTCTCTCGCTGTCTCTCTCTCTCGCTGTCTCTCTCGCTGTCTCTCTCTCTCGCTGTCTCTCTCTCTCTCGCTGTCTCTCTCGCTGTCTCTCTCTCTCGCTGTCTCTCTCGCTGTCTCTCTCTCTCTGTCTCTGTCTCTCTCGCTGTCTCTCTCTCTCTCTCGCTGTCTCTCTCTCTTGCTGTCTCTCTCTCGCTGTCTCTCTCTCTCTCTCGCTGTCTGTCTCTCTCTCTCTGTCTCGCTGTCTCTCTCTCGCTGTCTCTCTCTCTCTCTCTCGCTGTCTCGCTGTCTCTCTCATCCTTATGGACCCTCGGTATAGGGTCCATAAGGATGAGGTCAGCTTGTGGTGAAAATCTGACCTGTGACCTTGATCTTCACCGGATTGATGGACATTTGGCTGACCTTGCAAGAGCAAGTCTGGGATCCACCCACATTTGTGTGCTAAAGGTGGTCCAAACAGGATGGAAATGAATGTCCTCAACCTTTCACCCCGTGACAAAATCGACCCCTGAAGGTCGACCTCCACTCCTATTCTTTGGTTTTAAGAAGTCCCTCCCACGTGACCACCTCAGATTGACCGGTGTCACAGACCGAACAGCCCCCCCTAAAAATCAGTCCGCCCTGCCTTCACTGCACATGCGTCATTTCAGAACACAGCAGCTCATCTGAGACGGACTCTCTTCACCCAAAGCGATCAAATGGATTAATATGATTATTAACCATCAGATGACAAAGTAAAACCTCTTAAATCATTCTAAAGTCAGTTTGAAGCAGAAACGATGTGTGGTGTCTTAGTAAATCTGAGGGCGGGGCCTGGTGTGGTGTCTTACTAAATATGAGGGCGGGGCATGGTGTGGTGTCTTAATAAATCTGAGGGCGGGGCATGGTGTGGTGTCTTAATAAATCTGAGGGCGGGGCCTGGTGTTGTGTCTTAATAAATCTGAGGGCGGGGCATGGTGTGGTGTCTTAATAAATCTGAGGGCGGGGCCTGGTGTGGTGTCTTAATAAATCTGAGGGCCGGGCCTGGTGTGATGTCTTAATAAATATGAGGGCGGGGCCTGGTGTGATGTCTTAATAAATATGAGGGCGGGGCCTGGTGTGATGTCTTAATAAATATGAGGGCGGGGCCTGGTGTGATGTCTTAATAAATATGAGGGCGGGGCCTGGTGTTGTGTCTTAATAAATCTGAGGGCGGGGCCTGGTGTGGTGTCTTAATAAATATGAGCGCCGGGCCTGGTGTGATGTCTTAATAAATATGAGGGCGGGGCCTGGTGTGATGTCTTAATAAATATGAGGGCGGGACCTGGTGTGATGTCTTAATAAATCTGAGGGCGGGGCCTGGTGTTGTGTCTTAATAAATCTGAGGGCGGGGCCTGGTGTGGTGTCTTAATAAATCTGAGGGCGGGGCATGGTGTGGTGTCTTAATAAATCTGAGGGCGGGGCCTGGTGTGGTGTCTTAATAAATCTGAGGGCCGGGCCTGGTGTGATGTCTTAATAAATCTGAGGGCCGGGCCTGGTGTGGTGTCTTAATAAATCTGAGGGCGGGGCCTGGTGTGGTGTCTTAATAAATCTGAGGGCGGGGCCTGGTATGATGTCTTAATAAATCTGAGGGCGGGGCCTAGTGTGGTGTCTTAATAAATCTGAGGGCGGGGCCTGGTGTGATGTCTTAATAAATCTGAGGGCGGGGCCTGGTGTGGTGTCTTAATAAATCTGAGGGCGGGGCCTGGTGTGATGTCTTAATAACTCTGAGGGCGGGGCCTGGTGTGATGTCTTAATAACTCTGAGGGCGGGGCCTGGTGTTGTGTCTTAATAACTCTGAGGGCGGGGCCTGGTGTTGTGTCTTAATAAATCTGAGGGCGGGGCCTGGTGTTGTGTCTTAATAAATCTGAGGGCGGGGCCTGGTATGTCTAAATGAATAGAACCAGGTTGCTGAGTTAATCAGTTACCATCACTTACCGTATTAACCAGTGACAGTCCTCTTTAAACCAGATTTGATTTAAATGACTAAAAACAAAAACAGGATCAAACCATTAATACATGAATTTGATTGACCTCTGGTGTGATTAAAAACGTTTTTAAGTTGTTTACAGGGTTATTTTAAAGTAATTAAACCAGTTTTAACATGATAATAAACATGTTGTAATCAAGATCAGGTCTCGTCCATCACCTGACAGAACTCTCCTGGTTCTCGACCCCCGGTCTACTTCTGGTACCTGCACCTGGTCTTCAGTTATGACTTGTTATATTGAAGACCCGACCTCAGGTTAGATGTAATGTTCCTGTTTGAGGTTGTTTGATATATCCTATCTTTGCTGCTGGTAACCCTGAGGAGGTCATTGCTGCCCCCTGATGGCCTGGAGGACATAATGTTGTGTGTTTGATTTGTGTGTCTTCTCAAACTGATGTGTTTTGCAGGAATCTGGGAAAATCTGGACTGAGGGTATCATGTTTAGGACTGGGTGAGTTTTATAACATAAACACACACACAAGTACAAGCTAAACTTAGACAGGTTTTTGTCTTTTTACAGGCACATGGGTGACCTTTGGATCCCAGATCTCTGATGAGGTGTGTGTGTTATATCTTCTTCCAGCTGTTCCCATTAGGGGACGCCACAGCAGATCAGTTGTCTCCATCTCACCCTGTCCTCTGTGTCTTCCCCTGTCTCACCAACCACCTGCATGTCC